>NW_014559163.1:3642-392664 GCF_001313825.1 Dinoponera quadriceps
TATATATATATATATATACATATATATATATATATATGTGTTTTTTTTTAGTCGATTAATTTTTTTTCTCCAAACCAGATTTCTCGAGTATTAACACGAGGGATAAATGGAACGCCGCGAGATTCCCTTGTGAGGCGGTCGCAATACGAACTCCAAGTGAAAATTACGACTAAATTTCTATCTAACTCGCTACGATATAAATCATGTGCACCATCGACTCCTCTATGGCCGATATTCGTAAATGACTTACGAATCATCGATACTACTGGATGTCGCTTCGCGATTTTCACGGATAGGCCGGCTGATAACTTTCGCAAGTGATCGCTCAATATATACCCTCCCAATCTATGGCCCGAATTAAGCGTACAAGAGAAAAGAAATCCGTCCGTTAACGGGTGACCCTGTCGTCGCGAGGCATCGATCCGATTGGCAATAACAGTGGCTGGTGTGGAAAATCGAGAGCGAATCCTTATATCGAGGACGGACGGCAAGGAGCTGCGCGACGGACAGGTATCGGGTAACCAACGGTGAAGATCGACGTCTCGCGACTTGAATAAAAATGACCGGCAGTAATACTTGCGAAACAAGACAATACTGGCATCTCAGTTCCGATCCGTGTAATCTATCGAGAATGGGTTAAGTAACGATAACGAGTTGCTGTTGTTTTATCAATACTGCAATTTTCTTGCCATTTCAGCGAGAAGAAAACAAAGGAAAGGTTATCCCGGAAGCAGAGGAAAATAATTGGGGCAATGTTGAAGAAACCAATTCTGTTTTATCGAGTAATTTCCGGGAGGAATAGCTCTGTTAGGGAAGATCACCGCTTGCACGCAATTGAAATTGGCAAGAAAATTTGTTTCGAAACGACGATTCCCCGATATAGCCAATCGTGCGACATTAATTAACGTGGAAGCATATGTGGAAGACGGCGCGAGTCGCTCGCTTTTCGTCGGCGCGTTCCTCGCCAATCGTGTGAGAGCTTTGATTATCGGTTGCGCGTGAGGGTATAGAATCTCGTCATCGAGCTGACATCGAATATTATATCACTCACAATTCTCGACGTACTATGGTACGACGTAATTCATACGGTGTTAATTCGCGCCGATTTGATCGAGGTTCGTTAATCAATCGAAAGTATGCATGTCCTCGAGACGATTCTATTTTATACATCGATCGTAGAATCTATACCTTCCTCCTCTCGTGTATCATTTCACCGCAATTCCCCGCTTGCGCAAAGTCGGGTGAAAAAGTAATAGGAAAGAGCGTGAACAAAATAAGCGGATAAATGCACGTGTTATAATTTACATGTTCTCGAACTGATCAACGCGGCGCTTAGTGTTGCCCTTGCGGATCTCACGAAGCGTTTTATATTTGTCGCGACCTTGGCGTACATTTTCCCTGTGGATCTTATCCATCACCGTTTCCTTGGACTCGTCGCGAGACTGGGCGAGATCTTGCTTCAGTGCCTGTAATACGACACGTGTATTTATAACAACGCGTAAGTCACAAGATTTCCCGCACTTTCAAACTGTCGCAAAAATCCCAAGATATATTCAAACAGAGTGTCAGAAAGAGGAACTTGAAGAGTTTCTCGAAGAAAAGATTGAAACAGGAATAAGCGCTATTTATTACTGGAATATAAAAAAGAAAGTAATCGAACCTTCAACTGATCGTGGAGACGTTCGTTCCTCTCGGCCAAGGTGCGGCGCTCCTCGACAGGATCGATGATCGATTCGTCGGTCGCGAGATCCTTGGTAACGTCACCTTGGGGAACTTCGTCCTCGCCCTCCTCCTCACCCTCTTCGTTTTCCTCAACGTGATGATGATGCGGAGTCGTATTGGCCTGATATGCTCGGTCAGCTTCCTCGTGTCTCAGCCTTACAAATAACAGCATGCAATTACTCTCCGTCAACTGCATGTAGTACGTAAAGAAAACGAAGAGAAAATTACTTGGCCGCTTCGAATTCTGCCTGTAATCTCCTAGCTTCCGCATCCTTTGCCTCCACCTCGGACTGTATGCGTTGCACTTCCTCTTGCTTGGCCCTGATCTCCTGTTCGAGCTTGGCGCGTTCCGCAGCCTCCATTTCGTGCGAGAGTTCCAACTTCTCCATCATCGCCGTCAACTCCTACGAGGAGTGAATAACGTTAGAAACCGATTTGAACTGGCCAAAAGATTGGAGAGGAAGATAAACACCTTCTGCCGATTTTCCAGCTCTTCCTTGGCAGCCTGCAGCTGTTTCAGCTGCTCCTCCAAGCGCCGAATCATTTCCTGAGCCTCGTTCAATTCGACCTGCCGCCTATCCATTTCTTCCGCCATATTTCTTAGCCTCTCCTCGTACTCCTGCTGCTTCTTCTCGGCGCGTTCACGAGCGGCTATTTCCAATTGTAGTTTCTCTCTCTGTTGCTGCTTCGCTATTTTTTCGTCTCTCGCTTGAGCCTAAAATTTCGATCTTTTTCAACTATTTCATAAAATGACTTAATAATTAACGAGCCGCTATACTTTACGTAAAAATCCAACGCACGACTACGCGGTTACGTAAAATATGTTACATAAGCTTACGTATTTTAGATAAGTAAGTAAACGCACGAATACTCTAGTTTCGCTAAATTTTACAGTTAATGCCGCGACATAATGATGCCCCATTTACACAGGTCTCGTACCTTCATCTGCTGCACGTCGATCGTGTCCGGCTTACGTCTGCGCATGTAGAGCTCGTGATTGCCCATGCACAGCGCGAGGATTCTCTTGTTAATCTTGACTCTGGTGGCGAAAAATACAAAGTCCGGCGCCTTCTTGTCGATCGGCTTGATTATGAACTTCTTATCGTTGAACGAGATATTCCGTATCTCGGACCAAGGGAAACCGATTTTCGGCGTAAGCTTATCGTCCTTCTCGTAGATGTTCAAACCTAAAGCATCCACACCCAACCAAAGGTCTGTGCCCTTCTTGTTGCGAATTTCAAAGTAATTCACACCATACATCTCTAAGTCCTACGGAAAATAAAAAACAAAGAAAAATACTAAAACGATACACCAAGTCCGAGAGTGGCGGCGGTATGACCTTCCGCGCGGGAAAAAGAATATATTTGGAAGTAGAAAAGTCGAGCCGTATTCTCCTCCGGAAAATTGATGCAAATACACTGGCCACTGGTGTATTGATAAACATCTTTTCACAACGTGATAACCGGAAAGATTATGCGAATAATCGCCAAGTATATATGTGCCCGGTAGTCAATTGATAAAAGGAATTTGCAAGACACACAAGGCGATCTATGTAACGTACGAAAGTAAATTAACATTTTACTATGTAAACTTTGATATTATATCTCGACATTTGAAAGATCTTTCTGGATTTGCAGCCGCTACCTAAACAGATACCTGAGCAATTTTCAGATACTCCATCATGGCATCCTCCCGCAACATGCCACGGTGCTCTTGCCACCAGTTCGTAATCGAGCTGTCCCATTCTTCCTTGCTCATCTTATGCTGGTCGACGACGCGCTGCGGCAACAGCCGATCGTTCGCCAGGAAACCAGCGGGATGACTACCCTTCTGATAGTCGCCGTGTCTCGCCTGAACGGCGTACGAAGCTAATAGGACGGACGTTTCCGGTGGGCAGTATATTTCATCCGTGAGGATAGCATTCTTCACCTGCAACCGTTCGCAAATGTCACTTAATTGCTTCAATATACTTGATTAATCAAAATTGGCCGATATCAATTAGATTCTCTCGAAAGTGAGATCATACGGAAATACAACTGGCGTTTTCTTTACCTGAAGATAGAAAAGTCGAAGCGTAATATCCTGTATGAGTTCCTCGGCGACATCCTCGGGATAGAATTTTGCACGGAACTTGAACTGCAGTGGAGTCTCCTTCTTGACCTCCTGGTTCATCACCTGCAAACGTTTGAAAAATACTAATGACCCCGCTCAAACTTGGTCTTCGAACGAGGGTCACATTTGAGGGACGCTCAAACGTGTGGAAAACATGCACGAACGTGTTTTGTAGGATGATAGTGCGAACGAATCCGTGATGCACGACGTGAAAATGAATGTAAGCTGTGAAATATCTCATCGAAAGAGATGCGACGCACTGTAAACATATATACATTGGCATATATTATTGGAGCGGTGTACAGTAATACCTCAATTGCCTTTCATTCATCTCTCGGGGCATGTTGATGAAATATTTCATCTACTATTGAAAATACATCATTTTTCATGTAAAACTTTTATCTCACCGTCACCACTCGGTGAAAATGCTCTTTCGTCGTGTGTTTTTGTGCTCTAATGTATGCATACGTTTGGCAGTTGCGAAAAAAGTCTTTGTGGCTCTAAATTAATCAACATAACGTACATTAAACATCTCGTATATTTGTTCTCCGCAAGTGTCCCGTTGAGAACTATTTAAAAAAATATATATATATATAAAGATAAGACGGCAAGGTATTGTATTATTAAACTTGTTCACACGCGTGTGCGTAAAAATATCTTAGATAGCTTCCATTTAATGATTAAGTGTATGTTACCGGTGAAATGTACTGATCGAGCTTCGATAAATTATAATCTCTCGGGGGACGATTTCGTATAAATCGAGTCGCGATCACGATACAAACGACGTTACGTTACCTTAACGACACTTGAAACGATAAGTATCGCGCGAAAATTAAATAGAAAATTGGAATACTCGAGGCAAAAGTATTTCAGACAATAATTTTATACGCGGTAAATGCATTTGCCTTTAGTTATTCTCTCATTATACATTCTCATGGAAGTACACGTTCGTATCTTATCCAGATATCACTGAGAGAACTTACGTCATAACGATAGTCGGCTCTCCGAGAGTTTATGCTGCTTGCGTTCGCTGTAGACTACTTATCTATAATTAGCGACGAGTAAAAATGTCGCGTGGAACAGTGTAGCTCAACTGTTTCCAATAAACACTGAAAACATTTCTAACAGTTATCGCAGCGACACAATGTAGCGCGATGATGCATTCCTCGTGATATCTCGAACGCAATAGATCATATTATAAAATATTACCCAAGTAACATACTATTTCCAAATTTACCTTTCTCCTCTTGTTTTTTTTTTTTCTGTCACTTTTACTCCTTATAACAACTGCCAAAACGCGTGATCGATTATCTACACAATTCGTATTATTTTAGAAAAATCCCGTTTCATACACATGCGATGAATGTTGTTTCAAAAAATATGATTACTGTAACATTTTTTCGCAAAGGTCACTCGACCAAAAAATAATGAAAAATAAAAAAAAGTGAAGTGTGTGTAAAAGATAATAAAAGAGATAAGTGATAAAAAAATATATTACGTCTATTTCATATACAAGGATCATGTTACTAAATTGATCAACGAAGTGGAAAAGGAAGCGAATATCGCCGCTAAATCAATCACGTGAGAATTAATTTCCGCGATTAAATATGCCTACGCAATATGCTGCCAAATTTTGTATCGATGCCATGTAAACACAAATATCATCAACGGCGTATCGCTTCTACTTATAATCAGAATACTTAAAATTCCGAACGCTGAGGTAAGAGTTAGTCGAAATGAAATGTAAGAAACAGAGAATCTTCGTGATCTTACGTGGCAGATTTTTTTGGAGACCGCACGGAACCACCTGCAATTATTTGCCAACATCACATAATATTCTTTGTTAAGCCACTACATGCATTTGATCAAAGATAGTTTCCACGTTTAACGTATATATTATGGAGAAGTAAAACAAAAATAAACGCGAGTCAAA
Organism: Dinoponera quadriceps; assembly: GCF_001313825.1. Classification (NCBI taxonomy): domain Eukaryota; kingdom Metazoa; phylum Arthropoda; class Insecta; order Hymenoptera; family Formicidae; genus Dinoponera; species Dinoponera quadriceps. The sequence goes on from NW_014559163.1 coordinate 9,410, forward strand.
TTATCGTTAAATAAAAAATTGCGATACACACGCCTTTCAAGGGCCATATGTGCAATATTAAAATAAAAAAAAAAAAGCAAATCCAAGATGCAATTTCTCGCGAATAAACTAACCGTCGATTTGAGTTGAATACGTTTCAAGGACGTCATTTAAAAAATCACCAGTCACGATCAACCGGGCGATCACGGGCATGATGTAACAAAGTAGAGAGTCGCCTTCTTATCAAATAACATATGATACATTACTATTTTTACATCGATGCGAAACGAGAGATCTTATTCTAATGAGTATATCGCGCCATATACTCGCGTCTGTTTTACCGCGTACAACCAGTTACATCTTGTAAATCAAGAAAAATGATAGGTGGTTATATTTGTTCGTACAACAGTTTGGAAAGACGGAACATTCCGCGAATTAATTCGTATCGCTAAACGTGCTTCACTCACAACTCTACACGACTCTAATCCAATACTCGCAACTTACCCTAGACAAGAACGAAAGTCCACTCTTCCAGTTGTTAGTATTGCGGTTGGCATGCGTCCAAAGAATAAAAATATGGTCAAGTTAAAGTATGCGTATAAACCATCCCGCGTGTCTCGGCAACGAGCGCGTCCTTGAAATTACTGTGCGTTAGGTTTAGTAGCACCAAATAAGCAGCATGGTTCCAGGATTATCTGTGTATGTACTGGCAATAATTTGAAGGACTGCGTCACGCGAGGGAGTTCGGGAAAGTTTTGCATCTTATATTCGATATTTTCAACAATATATACGTCTTTTACACGATAGTAGATGATGAAAGTAGATTTCGGCCGGTCTGCCGGAACAAATGAGTGGAAGAATGGATGATTTCCTAAAAATCGCAAATTATTTCAACAGCCAACCCTGAAAATAATATTCCTGTGACGTCTTCTACACAGCTAGATTCCAAAAGTAACCAAGAGATTTTTTGAGTCTTGTATGCTCGTATCGATAAATAAAATCTCCATCTGCCTTGGTACCGCTTAAAAGAAAAAAGTAGTATTTCACATAATTCGAAAGAGTCAGTCGGCGTAAGGCGCGGAGAAGAGGGCAGCAGAATGACACGCGGAAAGCGATGCATCGAGTTGCTGCTAGATCCTGTAACACATTACGTAACACAACAGTCCACAGTCCGTGGCTGAGGAGCGCACCTGTGTGAATTGCCTTTTTCGACCTGTAACCTATTACGGAGCAGCGCCGGTGATCAAGCATCCCTGCCCAGAGACATCGCCTTCTTCGTTTTCTAAAGGCGACACTTTTACTACCACACAGCCATTCTGTCGCGCGACAGTAAAATTAGATACAAGAAGACGAAGGAATTCTGGGTTTCTCGACGAGAAAATGTTGTCTTACTATACAATCTCGTTTTCTTACTTCCACTTTTCCTACTCTCGCGTAAGCTTCCGTCAATTTCCAACAACATTCTTTCATTCGTCTTCCACTTGTGTGGTATCTCTATCGCGTATCTCGATAGATTCCGTGACTTTGTCATAAAATCGGTTAATCGAGCGATAAAAGAACGATAGAGTTGTCTGCATTTCGAAGAAAAATCTCCGTGCTAATCCAGGTCTGAATCATTTGAACGAGCGCGTGCTTCACGGTCATAACAACGAATTATGATTCAATTAGCGATAAATTCATCGGGCGGTTAATTGCGAGCCGCACACTACCCGGCACGATCAAAAGCATTAGCCACAAGTATACACGCGTTATCGCAAAATTCCGACCGTATTTTTATGTTTCAGCCGTTGATAAAAGCTGTCATTCGCGCACTAATAAGAAACACGTATCGATATCGCCCTTCCTCCAAAATCATCTCCTCTGATGTCATTTGCGGCAATTTTTTACTACTCGCCGGACGAAGGTAATCTCAACGAGCGTATCGCGCTCGACAAACACTCGCGCGCAAGAGAGTCGACCTCTGTTAAAGGGTTAATACTAATTGGGAGAAAGTGACGCGCCATAAGAAGAGAAAAGTGGAGTAATCAACAATTCCGCGTCGCGAATCTCACGTTAGGTTTCCCGCATCGATTGTAGACGCTAAATTGTCGAGACAAAAGGTTTCTTTTCCGCGACAGACGACGAAAAACTCTCTCGCGCTTTCTCGTACGAAGAAATTCCTTAGGCGGTTCCCCGAGTGACTCATTGAGTGGTATTTTCATACAACTGACGTAACACGCTCGATTGGATCGTTTAATAAGCGATACGCGTATCGGACAATGCGCGCGAGGGCGATCGACCCCTTCCCTTCCTCTTTATCGCACATCTGCGACGCGATAAACGTTTCTACGAAGACAATCACGGCGCCCTCCTTTTAAATCTCTGCTCTCCTCGAGAGACTCGCCAAACGGCCGACAACGGAATGTAGTAACATCCGAAGAATCCGCTTTTTGTCATACGAGCGGATGATCTCTACTACTACGGTTTTGCATTCGTTCCATTCGATTCTCATCATCATTTTCCGGATATGATATTTTCTCTGAGAAAAGGAGAATTGTATCGACGACCTAGCATATCGACTCCTTCGATCTATCGCGGGTAATAAAATGGTACAGACATCCCCTATCTTCTCCTACCGATCCCACAACTTCTCTCATATCAGGAGGAATCTCGGGGAACGGGGGAAGATTGTGTATCTTTTCTTACCAGACCGTCGTCGAACTCGTCGTCGTCCGTATCCGAGTCTGAGCAGCCTCTCAGCTTTCGAACTTTCTTTTTCACTTCCTTCTTCACCACCCTCGCTATCGCACTTTCCGGCTGCGTGCAATCGTTAACGGAAAAATTTCGTGTTACCCACGCAGAGAGCAAATACACTCTCTTCCCTATCGCAACGCGTTAAATCCATTTAAAAGCTATTCTTCTTTCCCTCGCGATAAATGGTTGCATCTTTCTCTCCCTCCCTACTTCCCTCTCTAGCAGCACATTAACCTATATATTCTTTCTCATCTTTGTTCTCTATTCACCCGCGCTGGAATCTAGCTCTGATGTTTTATTTATTGCGCAGAGAAGTGTGCTACGCGTATCTAAATGCATTTTAAAGTGCGTAGCGATATCGCGTAAAATAGCTCCGCTACGATTTCAGCCGTATCACTTATTTCACTACTTTCACCTTGGATTCTGCAAGTTTGACGATTAGTATAACTAATTTCTACGAGGAATTCGATAAATCTAGTCTTTATCGCGCGTGCCTAAGTAGAAGCAACAAAATTACTCTATAACGCGCTAAAAATGCTCGTTCGCAAATGGTATCAACGATTCGACGCTAAAATAGTAATTTGATTCGAATGTTTATTGAATTAATGGTATGTTCAAAACAGATATTCAGAAGGATGAGACCGACCCGAGTGTCGTTAATAAGCCAGCTGATGTTCAGATATCGACTAGAAGTCCGCGTTCAACCATTTTCACCCGGCGAGTGTCGTTTTCCTCCCCATGGGAGAGGTTTTCCTATCGAAGATGTTTGAAAGTCTGCAAAAAGATCGTTCGAGGGAAACGAGAAAACCGACGACTCGCTGAAAGAGACGACTAGTCGAGCGAGAAGCAGCGACTGTGTCAAGGTGAAGGCGCGTCGCTAACCAGCCGGTGAAAGCCGATGAAGTAGCGTCGTCTACCTGCGAGTAACTGGCCTACGAGTAACTGTACTCAGACTCGAAAATTGAAGTCACTCGAACAGGTAGTAAAACCGATGCACTAACTCGTCGAGCGCGCGCTCACTATTAATTAACGATCCTTCAAGATTTTGCGACAGGATCTAATACAAATGAAATCTTTATGGTAGGTTCGCGTATAATTGTAATTCTTCAACTTGTGTGTTCTCAACAGAAAATAAAGATACATATATATATAATGAAGACACGACGAAAACCAAAAAAAAAAAGAAAAAACGAGCCTGATGTCGTCGAATTTTCCGTAAAATTACCTACGGATGCAATCTCGAAAGGAGAGTAACGCTTCGAAAGTTTCTTGAATGCGATCTGATATGCACCGGTAGTTCCTGTTTCTGGCCGCGAAAGTTGCCCGCGTATTGGGACACTTGACGAACGATTGAAACATTTGAGGAGAATGTTGAAATGATAAAAAGAAAATGTTAGAACATTTCGGATTTTCGAAATAAAGCGATTCTGAAAGCGTTATAACGACAGGGAAAATCATGCGGTTGTAATGACGTCTTCAAGGGAAAAAAAAAAAATCGTCAGAAAAACCGCACGATCAGAAAAAGAAACATAAGAACACGTGTCTCGCACTTGAAAGCAGATGACGTCAGCGTTTGTCACCGGCGAACCAAGAACACTTTATCATTGGTAGTGCTGCAAAAATACTCTGTCTCGCCGAGAGATAAATTTCAATATGTGCATATAGTTAAAAGAAATCAAAAGAATATCGATTTCTAGAAAGTCTCGATGTTGCAGCTACCTAAAAACAGGTTTCGTGTGAATCGGCGCAACGTACTTCACCATCGGTGAATACGCTATTTAGGACCCTTCGCATTATCGCCAGGATACTACTCGCGTGTAATTCCTTAGGAAGTCGGCAATTACTACTTCGTGCATTAATTCCATATACTTTACGTGAGCGTAAGCGTAAATCTGATGTACACTCGACCGCAAAGATACGCAAATTACTTTGCATTATACAGAAGGCGAAAATTTGATGCAGATATTTAATTCGAAGCCAACGACAAAGTTAACGTTTACTTGAAAGCTATCCCCGTTTACTGAAAGCTAACCTTAAAGTAGAATGAGTTGAAACCGACTTTTGAAATCCAAGTTTTAAGCTATTTCTATAAAAAAACATCGATCCCTCCCGTCGTGCAAGTTATTGTACGTAAACCAATGTTTACAATACGAGATTCATACTTGCGAATTTTTAGGAATGACATCACTTAAAAATAGAAGAATATCTGATCTCTTATTTTCGTATAGTTTGGCAAATTATGTTATTTGGCCTTCAACGTATCTGCTAGAAATCTGAGAAATTGCGAACTTTTCTCCGCTATTTCGCGCAAAAGTTTACATGGAAGATTCAAACTTGTAAATCAGATTAATTAATACTTGCTGACCAATATTCATCTGCAATTGATTAATATGTCAATGGCTAGATTTGAGTCTGCCGTAATCAAAAGGTTTAATGGAAGCCTGACTTTATTAATGTGAATTTATTTCTTCTTTCATTTTCTTTGCCTTAAATCATCAAAGGGTTATTATATCCCGTTAACAAAGAATATGAAAATGTGTGTTTTTTCCCTTCTTGCCTTCTATATTTTACGTTTCAACTTCTACTACAACTATGCTTTACCTTCTAGTTGATACATCTCAAAGTTATAATTTTATCATATATATATAGTTATAATTTTATCATATATATATATATATTTTATCATATATATATATATGATAAAATTATAACTTATATATGGTTGTAGAATATTTGTCCGTTCCGTTTGTTCTATATATATATATATAGAATTATGATTCGATAAAGCGGACAAATATTCTACAACCACTTGAATATTGCCAGACTGATATTTCGGCAATCCATTTTTTTCTTCATTCCGAAGTTACAAACGATACGCACGGTCTCGAGTGTCACGCGATAATGATAGCACAACCGTCGGTTTCCAGTATCGACACCGAAAATTGATCACGGTGGAATTTAGCTTTCGGCGAACAAACTGCTTTCAAACCGCCAGCAAAGCTAGCGCAAACTTCAGCAACCGCAAATTCAATATTCGCCGTGAATAAAAAAACCGAAAAGTGACATTGTGCGACACGTTTATAATTTAATATCGACGATAAATCGCCGAGTAAAAAATGATCGAGAGAAGATTAAACTAGGCTACGGTACAAAGCAAAAAGAGAAGGAATGCGCAAGTATCCTACCTTCTTGTAGAGCTTGATCCAGGTGAGATCGCCCTTATTGTCGGTATACTGGAGGCCGAAGAACCACACCTCGCGCAGTCCGATCGTCTTCACGACCTGATCGAACAATTGCTTCCCGGTGGTCGTCTGCTGGATCGCAAACTCCAGCTCGGCGTCCATCGTCGTCACCCTCACGTTCATCTTCGCGACGCAGAGCATGCAAAAATAATAATGGCGCCGTCAGATAACGATGAAGAGCGTCATCAAGTCGGTGTTGTATAATTTCTCGGCGAATTCTTTCTCTCGACAAATTTGTCAATCTGAACGCACCGCTCCCGAAATATCCCGTAAAGTTTGCGCGAAGCTAAAAAAATTCCCGTTTGAGCGTAAATGAATTTGCATCGCGATGTGAAATCACCGGCCGGCTTACCATCTTAGCGCCGGCAACCATGTCTGCGAGAATTCGTTCAGTAGGAAAAGGGTAGAAATGTTCGGCGGCACAAACGCGACGGAATGGAGCGAAATTTGACTTTTGATCGTGCGCGAGCGAGCCCGGTCGACCTTCGTCGGTCTCGAGCTAGACAATGGGGCCGAGCGCGCGACGAATGCAACCGTCCCCCCCCCCTTCCCTCAAGCGCCGTTCCAGCGAAAACGCAACGATGCAACGTTTCTCCCACTATGTGAACGCGCGCGCGAGCGTGGTCACGTGAGAAAGCCGGTCCTCCAATCGCGAGCTACGATACGCGCGCGGAAGGAAGCGGCCCCGCCTGAGGCCCACGTAATAACGATTAACGTTTTTGAAAAGTGGCGCGCTCGATATCGCCCGATTGGCGGAAGCCGGGCGACCGTTGCAACCACACGCGTGTCTCCGCTAGTTAATTTCATTGCGTAACTTTTCTGCCGAGGCACGCTTTTTACTTACGATCATCTTACCGACTGCTTGTTCTCTTGGTTGTAAATATAAATCAAACGGAACGTATGAAATTTATCGACCAAGAGACATCACGCGAAACTAGCTGGGGAAAATTGACCCACGATCGATCCGTAGCTTTAACGACGACTACTCGGGAGAAAAGTGTTAAATTTCATGACGGCTTTTCGCGCGACAGAAAACGGGTATTCCTCGGACGCGTCTTAAGAGCGATGCCTTTCACGTTGCCATATACCATAGCATTCCTCACGTCGTCGTCAATACCGGTGAGAAATAAAAAAATCGACTTGCACGAGTGAAGAATACCACAAATTCCGTTAGTAATGCCGAAACGATTCAAATAATTTAATACGCGTGCTTTTCTCGCTCTATACAATTGGAACTCTGCGCGTAAAGAAAAAAAAAAAAAGATAAAATGAAACAGAAGCTCTGCCGCAATCAGCAGACACCGCGTAATAGTATACACATAGTAATGTTTCATTTCTGTGCGCAAGTGTTACCGCCGATCCCAATAAAAGATATCACCTTATGTAATGTTACGTAATGTTCGTAAAAAATGACGTCTTAAAGACGTATTATCTTTGTGTGTGTCCGAGAACATTTCCACTATTATATTCATTGCTGCCAGATAGGATAGTCTTCCTCCGTTTCTATCGATGCACTGTTGAGTGCATATCCTTTATCCCGTCATCATTGATATCATTTTGTACACCAACTCTGATTTACTTATTCACGACAAATAGAATCTTTTTCGCGTGATTGTCGCACCAAAAGTAAGATTTATCATATTTAAAGCAATCTTGTTTTCTCCCGGGCGGGTAAATTTCACATTACTCGTTACAAATGTTCGTTTCCCATGCTAACGAATATCCATTATTTTCTCATACATAAATTATTGCAAGGCGAACATAAAGAAAAATGCACTCGAATCCAATCGTGATTAAACTATCGGTTTTCAATCAAATATTAGTATTTTAACACAGGCATTTTAACATAAATATACGGCGAAAGTGGAATATGTGTATATACGATCAGTCCTGAATAATAAAGGAAATACATACCGATTTCGGCATCGTGGTAGCTGTGTTTTCTCGTACTAAACAATGGAACTATCCCTCTGAAACAAACAATTAAGTCCTTTAAACAGCAGTGATGTTTACACAAATTAAGAGAAGAAACACGCTTTGGAATATTCAATCTTTTTTTCAAATTCTTCACATTTCGATTTTGTCAGAACTCTTGTGCGAAGTAACATCAACGACACGAAGTGATTTTTTAGAAATTTGCTAACGACATATGATTGACGGACTTGTAATTACGACAAATTAGGTTGTTATTAAGATGCGAAATAAATGAGAAAAATTGCGCATGCTTCCGACCGGAGGTCGAAATAGCAAACAGTGACACATCTGATTCAATAAGCGACGTATGTCGGTCATGTACGATACGTTTGCGGTACATTACATGAGATGCGTAACTGCCGTCTCGTCGGTGAATCTTTAACATAGAAATGCGTATCGTGAGAGAGAAGGGACAAAACACGGGGGAAAAAACGAGTCGCGTCAGGTTACGAGTCCGCGTGACCGACATCCGCCAGAGAACGGGCCAGAGTGCAGAAGCGAGGAGTGCCCGCCTGCGTTGTCTAGCATTCCCCTTTTATCTAGGACGGCACGTACGTTCGTTGAACCGCAACTATCTCGTTCAGCTTTTGTCGGGCTCTCCTCATCGCAAAAATAGTGCGCGTGTCCCCACACACAGAGATAGGATGTGTCTGCCTCCTAATAATACCAACTACCGGAAATACAACTACGCGTCCTTACTCTATCCGGGGAAATGTCACACACTCATAGTAAAAGTGAACATTCGATACTAGAAACGATTGTCGTCTTCTCTCGATATTCCACGCGACGGTCGCAATTCATCGAATCAGACTGTCGCACTTCGAGTATTTATCAAGCAAAATTACGTGTTCCTACATACACTTCCTTTACTACCTAAGTAATAAATGTTAATTCGAGTTATATGGGGCAACATACAAAATAATATTAACTTTCTTATTAATGTTATCTTTACCGGTCATCAGTTGATCTAATAGAGATAATAGAAGAAGATATGAGTGTTTAAATATATATTTCGAATATAAGTTATCACAACTTTTCAGAACGAAATAGTCAATAATTCTGAAATTTGTCTATAATATATTAGTCTTTAATATTTTCGTAATTTTTCATGAAAAAATCTTACTTTTAGTTTAGAAGACGTTAAAAACAGAATTTCTGAAAATAGCCCACCAACTTCAAAGAACATGTAGAAAAATGTTAACTTTTGCTACAAATGTCTCGAATGATCAAATCTTTTTCTAATTGCACGAACAATAAGTTAAATAATATTTCAATGTATATGCAGTGCAAGATTCGCCGAATTCTTGTGAAACTCACTTAACCTTACAACAACCTCCTTTAGTGAGTGAAATAATTTTAGATCCAGGCTCTGAATTGCTATCAAACGTGTCACTTTTAAATGCAGTGTAAATCAATTTATTTTCCATTATTTTTGGAGTTATAGGCGACATATTCTCAACACTAACTGTTTTTCAAGATTTATAAAACGAAGATCGCGTGAGACAACATGAGAGATAATCAGACGGTGTTTTTGTCGCCAAACGTGCGATGAGAGTCCTCGATAGCTCTTCTCTAATAACACCTAATCATCGTCCTCCTCCTCGAGATCGTTCATTCATGAGGTTTAATCGCAGATTGTCGCTTGAATAGTCGATCATATAGATCGTTTAATCCCACAATCAACTTGAAATTTACCAAAGTGCACGCAAAAAATGTGCAACATACAAAATGCGTGTTATAAGATCCAACTACTGTAACTTTCATCAGACAACTTTAACAATGAATATCCTTCGCTGCCGCGGATTTCCCGTCTGTATATTTTCGAGATTTGTAAATCATCGGCAAGTTAACCAGTTAAGTGTATTAACACAGATGTACTCCTAAGAAGCGGGAGGAAAGAAGCCGGCCGATTTACCACGATAATCCTTGTTAATCGCTCTTCGAGCGATAATCGCGGGAACATCCACGTGACGACCACGCGAACCACAATGATTTCATTCTGTTACAGAGGGTTCTACAATAAGATGAAATGTGTATTTCTCCATTTCCGTCTTTTCTTCGATAAAATAAAATCTCTACTCGAGCAACAACTTGATGGAGCCGTTTCGCCGCATACAGATGTTCACGATGAACGTTACACACGTGTGTGATAAGAACGAGCATCGAAGGGATCTCTCGGCGAGACTGATCGCCGCTGGGCACGTATGTAGGAGTATACCTTGGCGCGACGTAACTATACGGTCTAGCGATAGGTCAAGAAGCCGTGTCGCGAGTACAAGATGGCCAAGAACGAGTAGCACCGGCGGAGTCCTCGATAAATAATTGCTACACAATTGATTTCTTCTACAATTTCAAGTGTGTATGAGATACAGTGCTGATAGTATTCCCAGTCTTCTAAATCGTGCGTATTACGCCGGATATCATACAGCGACCTTTGTCTCGAACGATGACTCGATTTTCTCAGGAATGTCAAAGGAGGCTTTGCCCGTCATTGTTTCTCGTAAACAAGACAGAAATTTTGGCGCGAAAATTTCTCAAAATATCGTTAAAATTAGAATCCTCTGGCACAGCCTTGAATAGAAAGGAAGAGTACGGTTAACGCGACAAAGCGGGTATAAGTGAGTTAGTCGTCTAATTAATCGATTTCTCTTTCACATTGCTGACATTAACAAGAGGAAAATGGGGGAAAAGTTAAGCAAACTGACGTATAACTGATTAAATTTGCAATACAGAGGGGGAGAATTAGACGCACGATTTGCCTAACCAACGTCACTGTTGCTGGTCGATTGGTTTTCCGTCGCGAATGAATAATAAAATTTGTGAGAAACGGAAACATATCTGAAGGCGGTTGGTATGAGACGACATTACCAGCCCAAAAGCGACGTCGGCGCGCTAGCCGGCTTTTTCGATCCAAACGTTGATTCTGCTCTCTCTCTCTCGTACGGGCCGCGCCGCAACAAATGAGCGACGATTCACAGCGACGAACACGACGGACGGGGTACTTACTCGATTCCGCTTGCAAGCTCTCCCGAGAATCCAGTGACACGTGTGTCGCGCACCACATCCACGACGGTCCGCCTGACACTCGCGACAGCCTAACGAAACAGGAAATCGTGTGATCCACACCCAAAAATCCCGTCACGTTCGGAAAATACTGACACCTCACTGATAATATGGCCGCCACCGCCACCGCCTGCCCGCCCTACCGCGATACGTTACGCTCGTTCGCTCGATCTGTCGTCGTCCGAGCAAAGAGGAAGGGGCGGGAGAAACCTGAACCGCGAATGTTACAAAGACGCGCGCCATAGCGGCCTGTGAACTCCCTTTTTCCGGTAATCAAAATTAACTCAACGACCAATCGCAGTTGACTGGAGCGCTCATTGAACTCTTCTTACTGATCTGATTGGCATATTCCTTCAGATCTTAAAACATCTTCCAATCAGAGCTCAGTGAGCTCCTAGATGCATCAATCGAAAATCTTGTCTCTCATTGTCAGCACATTAATATAGTCACGGACGTAGAAAGTTGTCCGATAATTTTCCATCAAATTTCGGAACACATTCGCTTATCCAATGGAAGAGTTCCCCCAACTGACCAATCGAATTTACCAAGCCGAGGATCATCGGTACTTATCAATCGCACAGGTAATATCTTATGAACACATATGTGGTTTCATCAATGTCACCTGCCTGTAACATTTTGTCGTGTTTTCCTCGAACAATCATGATGCGCGAATATGTGGAAAGAATGATCGAGAAATTGTAATGGCCTAGTAAATGTTTAAGGCTATTGCGCCGTTGTGCAAGATTTCTACATGCATCTCCCTAGTCTACGCTATACGTGACTCTCGCAACCGTCGATCGCACGAGCCACAACTGTGCGAAAGACTGTACGCAAACAATCAGATTTTCTGTTCTCGGATTATATTACATACGCTTGATGCATACTTGCTAAAAAGTCACATCTGTCAATCACGATGATTGTCGCCTCGATCTGACGAAACGAGTGAAAATGTAAGTCAAGTAGACGCGCGTCCGTCACTAACGAGTGACGAGCGAATCAATTTATATTATAGGATTTTCGTCGTCCTTTATGACATTGCGCTTCTTCTCGCTCAAAACCACCGTATTGTGCGTCGGAATAACCGAAACTTTAGGGCCGGTGTCTCTTGCGAATGAAAATTTCTTTCGTTTACTTTTGCACACGAGCAACCGACGGAGCGGTCAATTCGTCCTGTTCTGTAATATCACATTGATTGAACTTCTCTCGTTGAAGACAATGTTGCCGCGAAAGAATATTTTTCGTCTATAAAAGAACCGTACCGTTCAGCATTTGCGCAATGTCATCGCGCGTTCTCGAATCAATCGTCTCGAATGATCGCGAACAATCGAGTTTACACGAAATCATCATGACGTCGTCTTTTTTTGCATTTACATCATGCTTCTAAAGAATATATCTCAAATCAAAAACCATCGTCCTATTTGATAGCGTAACAATAACTGTGTCGTAAATATATACGTTAGGAAGATACACGAGTTTAACCTCTCGACCGCGTAAGGCGACACGTCCTTAAAAGAGAAACTGCTTCTTTCGCATGATCCATCAAAATTTTGGATTCGCCGGAAAAGGGATTAGTCGTGCTACGAAGTTCGCGAGGCAATATATAGAGAGCGATAAACGTCGCCGTTCCTCGTGGAACGCCGTTTGATTATTATTCAGGCCGATTCACGCGTGACTGTATGCTACGTCGGGGCCACCGTCATCCACCAGAAGTACTACTCTACAAAGAAGCGTTATTTTTAGGGCGTACCACGCGTTTCTCGTAAATAACATGTCCCGCCCGCAAGCCTGACGCTTGTACTATGAGATACAGAAAAATATGGTTAGTCACAATCCTTAGCCTCGGCGTAATACTAACATCTTTCTTCTTAACATCGGAATGCGTGCCACAAGATATCCTCTCTGAGATTTCATTTCTATCGAACGACTGTTTTATTGCTCTTGAAAACGTCACGTTATTAGTGTCGTTTCACTCATATTTTGTCATTATTCTCATTGTGTATCATTTTTTTTTTTTTTTTTTTTATTAAAACAAAGAATATTTGGTTTAATAATGTAGTATTGTTTTTAGTCATTATTTGTGATAAATGCTGAGCTAAACGGTTAGAAAGCTGTCCCGCAATACAGGTGTGATGATTATACATATCTAATCACGCATCTATGGATGTAGGAAAACCGGTCGGGTAAACGTCGTTTCGCAGAGAAGATCAATCCAGTGATAAAATATCCAAAGCTTGAAATCAAGAAGATGTTTTGTTGGGGAAGTACTATTCATGGAGAATTAGGGCTGGGTGGTATCGAGGATGAAAACATATTCACTCCTCGTGAAGTAAATTTTGAGAAAGCCAGTGAAATTGAGCAGAGTAAGGGAAGTAGTTGTAGTAAATTTCTTCATAGTCAATGAGAATTCTGAATACATGAGAGACATGCTTTTAGTTGCTTGCGGAGATAATTATACTATAGCCGTTACTAAAGGAGGACAAGTATATTCCTGCGGTAACAACGATTATGGACAACTCGGGCAAGAAAAAGGAAGGAAAAGATTACGTGAGTATACCGAAAATTCATGGTGTAGTGTGCACAGTTGTAAACGTATAGTTTGCAGAATTAACTTCTACTAAAATATACTGACTCTGTATACAGAGCCGATAAGTGGTATAGATCTACTTGCATTTAGAAAAGCAGCATGTGGGGCTAGTCATACGTTGGTTATAAACGAATGGGGACAACTTTTCAGCTGGGGTTGTAACTTGGAAGGCCAACTGGGTAATAAAGAACTTACTACTTACCGAAATAATACACTATTTTCAGTGAATTGTAAGCACAATCACACTTGTTACAGGCTTAAATAGCACCGATGCAACGGAACGTGTGCCACGTATGGTAAAGACATTGGGTACAATGGTGATAGTACAGATCGCGTGTGGCTTGAAACACTCGATCGCCCTTACCAATGACGGAGAGCTGTACGCATGGGGCAGTAACAGCGATGGTCAGTTAGGGCTAGGAGCTGACACAAAGATGGAGATAAAACCCAAGCTAGTTCACAGTTTAGCTGCTGTACCGATCGCATTCGTCGCATGCGGCGGATACCACACTATAGTCATATCGAAATCAGGTAAACTTACTTATCAACATAGTCTGGAACAAAGCGATGAATTGATTTCTCTGAATGAAACAGGAGCCGTATTCGCATGGGGCCGTAATACTTTCGGACAATTGGGATTGAGCGATGCGCAGAATAGAAATGTGCCATGCCAATTGCGTACATTGAGAAATTCAAGGGTGTGCTATGCGACGTGCGGTGAAGAATTCTCCGTATTCTTGACAATGGTAAATTTCACCGCGGAAGATCGAGGGATTCCGACGAAAAAGATCTTTGTTCCAGGACGGTGGAGTATTCACTTGCGGTGCCGGAATGTATGGCCAATTGGGTCACGGGACCAAGACGAATGAAATTTTGCCGCGACAAATAATGGAACTGATGGGTAGCACGGTGACCCAAGTAAGGCTCACTCGAACGACGACATGTCGCCGGTACTTAATGCGCACGTTTCACAGATATCCTGCGGAAGAAGGCACACGTTGGCCTTAGTGCCGTCTAGAGGCCGAGTTTACGCGTGGGGTCTAGGCGGTGCCGGACAATTGGGTAACCGTATCGCTCAAAACTCAACAACACCACAGGTCGTGCTTGGACCATGGGTCTCACCGAGCGGATCTTCGATGATTAATGTCGACTTGCAGTACAGTCTTTACACGGCTGACTGCGTTGTTAAACATATTTTTAGCGGTGGTGATCACTGTTTTGCTACGGTTACCCTGAGAAAAGTGTGTGCATTCTCTTTACTCTTTAGATTAGCGCGTTGCCAAGTCCCAAAAGGAACGAATCTCGCTCGTATTTCCCTTAAACCTGAACGAAAAATTATTTCTATTTAAACATCTACAGGATAATATAGAACCAGATGACTGTAGAATATTAGGGTCAACCTCCCAAATTCTTGCAGTGACGGAGGAACAGCTAGCTGCCTGTCACAGAGTTCCACCGGGATCGTCGGTTGATCATGAATTAATCACGTGAGTGAAGAATGCGAATTGCGCGATTTACCGCAGACTACGGTCGTTGCTTTCATATTTTGCCAGGTATCTAGAGACTGTGTTCAGAAGTCAAGCGTGCATAAATGGATCTTTTTTACGCGCTAATGACGCGCATTACGGATGTTCAAGTAAACATCACGGCGTAGACATCGATCGCGCGATTAAATTATTCGAGATTATTTCTAAACTGGAGAACAGTACGATTCAAGAATTGGTAGATATGACATTGTTCGTGTATATACGGAGTGATTCTACCCGGAGAACTACCCTGTGCAATGATGTTTCAGATTTGTACATGCATAACCGATAGTCTATTACCGTCGTTTACATTGTCTCCGCCCGACGTCGAGTCCCTGAGAGTGTACTTAACGTTGCCGCTCTATCACGGCTTCGTGGATCCGTTGAACCACAATAGTCTGCACAAACCGTTCTCCAGGGCTGTGTTGAATCTAAAGCCGGAGGCTCGCCGAGTCGTGAGCATGTGGTGGAGTAAAGCACCGGCGCATTACTTCGAAAGACTAGTGAGGCTTTACAAATCCGTCGTTTTACATTTTGTGAAGCAACCGACGGCGGACAAGGTAATGGCGCGCGATTCATCGTAGGGAGATGTGTGATGATCACTTTTTTAAAAAAATATCATGTCTTGCAGAGTGTCACGTGGAATGTAACCCTGCAGTATGCTCTAGATCTGTTACGGTTATTGTATAAACTCAATTTCACAGACGAGGGTATGCGAGTATCCTACGAGACCTTTCACTTGCCGAACCTGATGCACTTTATAGACGTCAGAGCTGATTACCTTAAATGGCTAACGGAAGATCCTTCAGCTAGTGTAGGTGATAGCAACTCCTTCGCTTGCGTCGAGGTTTTGTTTTTTTACGAAAAGATCGGTTACAGATGATCACGAATTTGAAATACGGAGATTACCCCGAGAAAGAAAAGTCTGCATTGCAAACTATATGCGTGTAAATAATTCTATATTTCTTGCCATTTTTCAGTATCATAAAGTATACTTTTGTAATTACCCCTTCCTTCTCGACGCCGAGGCGAAAACCGTACTGCTCGAAACGGATCAAGCTATACAGGTATATGTAAGATAAGACATTTGGAAATATTTTCAATCGATCCAATTGATATTTTATATATATATTATGCTGCGTTAGATGCAATCCGCCATGAATGAAGCGGCGTCAAGAGCTATCAGGCACATATTGTTTCATATGAACACGGATAGTATAGACGCCCGGCATCATAATCAATTTGTGACTTTGAACGTATCACGGGAAAACATAGTCACGGATACCCTGACGCAACTGTCACAATACGATCCTCACGATCTGAAGAAACCGCTTAGAGTGAGTATATAGGGCGCACGTATGTCGGAACACACGTGAATCTCGAAGATTAAAAGGAACCGGTAGAAAAAGTGTGTTTCGACTCTTTAGGTGAAATTTCACGATGAGGAGGCCGAAGACGCGGGCGGAGTTAAGAAAGAATTCTTCATGCTCCTGTTGCGAGAGATTCTCGATCCCAAATATGGTATGTTCAAACAATACGAGGAAACGAGAACAATGTGGTTTATCGAGGATTCGTTTGAGGATGAAGTCATGTATTTCCTAATTGGCCTTCTCTGTGGCTTGGCTATCTATAATTTCATCATTATCAATTTACCGTTCCCGTTGGCCTTGTACAAAAAGTTGCTGCGAGAATCGGTTGGATTGAACGACATCAAGGATTTGTCGCCGGTAATCGCCAAGTATGTTCTTTACCATCTTTCATCCCGTTTCATCTGTCGCCAATTTATTGAAGAGTTTATAATCACAGAAGCATGCAGAGTATTCTCGACTACAACGAGCCAGATTTCGAAGAAGTGTTCAGTTTGAATTTCGATGTAAATCGAGAAGCATTCGGCGAACAGAAAACCTTCGAATTGATACCCGGCGGTAGCAAAGTTCCTGTAACGTTAAAGAACAAGTACGTAAGCATGTCGCTGGGTCGGCACTCTGATAATGGCAATAATAAAAGGAAACGTCCTCGTTCGCAGGAAGCAATTCGTCGATCTTTATGTCGACTATATACTCAACAAATCGGTCGAGTCGCATTTCAAAGCGTTTCATGAAGGTTTCCATAGAGTGTGCGGCGGCAGAGTGTTGGAGCTCTTCCACAGTCACGAATTGATGTCAGTGGTAGTCGGTAATGAGAATTACGACTGGGAGCAGCTGCAGAAAAATGCGACTTACAAGGAGGGCTATTCCGAAAACGATCCCACTATCGTGCTCTTCTGGCGGGTCTTTCACGAATTGACGTTGGAAGAGAAGAAAAGGTTCTTGCTCTTCTTAACGGGCAGTGACCGAATACCTATACAGGGCATGAAGGCTATCAGGGTAAGAACGATCGTGTTCGTTGAAAAGAGGAAACAATTCCTTAGCTAAAGTCGCAAGTTATTTTCCGCTTGCTTTTGTTGTGAAATGTTTTAGCAAATCGAATGGATTTGCCCGTCCTCTCGCTCAGAAATTCCGTTCGATTCCGTGATGAGACGTTCGGTTCTCGTGAACCAACTAGTTCTAATCTGTCGTTCGACGTGTTGCAGATAACGATACAGCCAATGAGCGACGAACGCTTCCTTCCTGTTGCGCATACGTGCTTCAACTTGCTTGATCTACCGCGTTATCAAACGCGCGAGAGATTGAAATACAAATTACTACAAGCTATCCAACAGACTCAAGGATTTTCGCTCGTGTGAAAGTTTAATTTCAGGCATAACACTTTTCTCGTAATTCGCGATCGTCTGACTGTTATCAATATGTCCGCATGAATGAACTCATCTTTCCAAGTGAATTATATAGAGGAAAAAGTAATATTTGCAAAATGACAATTCCGTTACCTGATACAGACACGCATGCCTAAGTCACTCTCTCTCTCTCTCTGGTCAGTGATCGAATAATGTGATGTACCAGCATACAAAGAAATCGATGAAATATAGAAAATATCGACATCTGTACAACATCTTTCTATTGTGATGGAATAACTCAGAAGTGATGAGTGGACGAATCACCGATTCATGGGAGACTAATCTCTATCGTCAAGTAGTTTACGAAAAGCAAAAATCTAACTCGTTGAAATCGACTTGAATCACTCGTGTCATTTTTTTTTTGTCTTAATGAAGCAAACCATTGTTAATAGTTGATAGTAAACTCGATAGAGACTATGCGGGAATTTCATAGGCCGACTAATTATTTGTAATTAACGTAAGTTACGTTTGTGACCAATGAGAATTTTCGATTCATCCGTATCTGCTGGCGAGGAAATTTTAATATATTACACGCGCCATCGATTGATCATTGAAAGAAACGTGTATCAGCTTGTAACGCGCTTGAATGTGTTCGACTTAAGAGGGAATACTGTTCACTCAGGGAAAGTTTAATAGCTTAATGAGAGTACTTTTTCAACGCGACACAGTGTGGACAAATCGAGCATTAAAATTGGTTGAGATCCTCAGTAAATATCAATCAAAACCCTCTAGCACACACACAGCTCAGAGACACTCGCGGGTAAATATACGCACTGCTGAGAGACAAACATTTGTAACGACAAGATACTTGGAGTGTGCAAATCGATGCATTTTTCAATGGCCGCGCTTTAGGAACACACGCTATGTCGTCCTGTTATGATGTTGAAATTTGGTAAAAGAATATTTTGTAAATTGTTAACACACTTGGATGCATCTTGTATCGCTTATATATAAAGTAAATAAAAATAAAGGTTATCATTATATGTACCTACTGTTGCGAAAAATTCATTAAATTTTACAAGATTTGATCTCTGTGCAACAGACAGAGCGTGGCGCTATATTTACGTCGCATTACAATTAATGACACTTGTACACAAATTGATAAAGATATTTATTTTTATACATATATATATATGTATATTCACATCTTTCTCTCTCTCGATTATATTACATTATTAAAAATTATTCGACGGTTAGTTGACGGGCAGACCGTTGTCAAATCGTGACGTAGTAAGATACGTCGATACACAAGATCGTACGTTTGCTTCATTCGATCGTGTGGAACTTGTGGAGTTTTATTACTCGTTATATACGCTCACAGTGTCGTCATTGTTTTCACAATGTTACAATAATCTGCCACTATCACTCGAAATCTCTCAAGCAGTTGCTTATGATCCGCCACTCTTGTATGGCAAAGCGTTAGTTTTGTAAACCTGTATCGTTCGCAAGGTTAATTGGATAACATCGAATTTACCGCGGTTCGAATGAAACGGACGACAAGACGAATGCCAGAAAAGGAAATTTCCGTAGCAATCGGAAATGATGAATTGACGAGCAAAAATGAGAGGCAACCGTTCAGTCTCCGTTACATAGACAGGTTTATTAGACCCTCGAGATTCCGGATCGTAAGTCTGTTTGAAGAGCGGAGAAGCGCATGAAAAGGGAGATATTGCGGAATCCCGCGATGCACAACAGAAGGAAGAAAATCGGCTTTCCATACGCTTCTCGGGTTCTTCGCGAATCTCGGAAGATCCACGAATACAGCGTCCTGAGCGGATTCCCGCGGACGATCGATTTGAGGCTCAGGGCGCACGTGTATTCGCTAGTGTTGGTAAGCCGGAGTGAAGTACTGAGTGCCCGGCGGAGCCCGGTAGCCCGGATACGTGTTGGTCAGGGCGTGCTGCGCGAAGAAGCCGGTATAGTCCTTGTGCACTCGACGGGGCCTGACAGCGGGACCCCTGGCGAGCTCCATCCTGGCCTGGTTCTCCGCTTCCACTTGGGCCTTCACGGACGCTGGCGGCCATTTGAGGTCTCCTCGCATGTTGCCGCTCACCGGGGCCTTGGTCGCTGCAGGTTGAGCCTGGTACACCGGCGCCGGTATCTATCGATCGTGCCAACCAACACGGACAATCGATGTTGTATATATTTAACGGTTGCCAAAGAATACTTCCGTAAAATTATATTTCTTCATCAGCACAACACCGCGCGTATAATATTACCGTTTCTATCTTTAGCGCGATTCAATGGACAGCTCTCGCAAGTATAATAGATTCGAAGGCTTACCTGCGAGATGGGCGGCTCAGGACGGAGGACGATAGTGGATGGTGGTGCCTCGAACGCCGCGAGAGTTGACGAATGATAGGCGGGTTGCGGCGCTCGGTCGTAGGGATCCTGTTGCTGAAATCAAAATCAAAGTATCGATAAGTCTCTAATCACAGTCGTGCAATCATACCAAACCTGCAAACGTCGTCGTAATAACGATTATGTACAACACGTTCCGTCCACAAAGTGCTCTTCCAACAATCAGCGGAGTCGGCGACGCGTCACTTACCTGCTGCTGCTGGCTCGGCGGATGTTGCTGCGGCGAGGTCACCGGCGCCCAACTCTTGTTAGCGACCGTTTGCTGTTGGAAATACGAGGGCTGCCGCAGGGTGCCAGGACTGATCGGCGACGGGGACGACGGGACGGCGCTCTGAGTCGACGACCGTGCGACCGTCGAGGGTGGTTGGGGTGACGGACCTGACGAGGGACTGCTCTGGTACGAGCCGATTCCACGGGTCTTTTCGAAGGAAAAGAAATAATTTTGTAGGCTCGAGCAAAGGCTTATGTCGTCCGAGAGAAGAACGGTACTATTATTGCGTAACTTGGTTTTTTCGCTCGAGCCAGAAATTGTCCGGATTATATTTTGGTCTTGAATAATTTATCGGGTGGACCCGCCTCGACGTCCGCAGTGGTGCGTTTTGAAAGCGATTCTAATTTTGTCGACGACCAATTTGATAATTGAGGAAAGAGAAAAAGTTTTTTCACAGAGATCGGGAAACATCGTTGCACACATTACACACGCATGATGCAGCAAGACCATCTCGCACTAATTGGTAAGAAAATGCATACAACATTCAACACTGTCCCATTGGCGTTTATCCGTTAATTATACGATATTCATCCTTTTCGATAAGAGGACAGCGCCTTCGGACGAAACGAAAGATCATCGCTT
The DNA here is from genome assembly GCF_001313825.1 of Dinoponera quadriceps. Classification (NCBI taxonomy): domain Eukaryota; kingdom Metazoa; phylum Arthropoda; class Insecta; order Hymenoptera; family Formicidae; genus Dinoponera; species Dinoponera quadriceps. The sequence goes on from NW_014559163.1 coordinate 30,498, forward strand.
TACCTTCGCTTGGACGGGACCTTGCTCCACGAAATCGAAGTCTTGATCCTCTGGAGGCGGTGGCCAAGCTACTCTTCGCTTGAGATCTGGAGAACGACAATAATAGCGATTCGTAAGGATGAAAATCCATCATTTCGACGAATTTTCGGCCAAATGATAAACGTACCGAGTTTTTGCCACTTTTTCACGGAGAGGAACGCGCCAAAACGGACACCCGCCAACTACTAACGCTATGGCGCGGGGTCACCTGTACCTTTCGTTATTGCGGAAACGAGCTAGCTACCGATTATAGAGCCTTCCTGGTGGTCGGCCAAGGAGTGGGGTTTGCGCCCGGGAGGGGCAAGCTCCCCGAATTTTTCCGGAGGAGAATTTTCCCTATTGTTCCGAAGAACGGGACGTTCTTTCATCGTCGGTCGGAAAATTGACGCAAGCGATATAAAGATCTTCGCTTACCGGGTTGACCACCGCGCTGCCTCGCTTCTTCCTCCTCGAGCATGCGTAGGACCGCGCTGTTCTGTAGATTCGCTGGCTTGGCTAACTGGTTGAAGTCGATTCTGAAAGAAATACAAGAGTTATTCATTATGCGCTATTATTTCGCAATGGATAACGCGACACCACCTTCTCTTGGTGGCGATCATCGCGTTGGAATCTCAGCGGAGTGGACGCGCGCGGACCGTCAAACGCGAAACTAAGTCAAGTACGAAGACGGTGCGGGCGAGGAGGCCCCGCTGTTTATTTCTAACCGGCCGGCGGTGATTCGACTCTCTGAAAATAACCGTCGGTGAGTGACGTCGCGAACGAAATCAACTGATTCATGCGTCCGACATTGATCGCGCTTCGCCACGCTCGATGATTGACGCAAGGTGGTCAGTAGTTCGGCGACGCCTCGCTCACGCGGACACGTCGACTCACCCGACTGCACCGTTCGCCAAAACCTGAGTCTGCCTGTCCAGGGTCTCCTGTATCGCTTGCGGCGAGTACAAATTGATGGGAGAATTGAACTGCTTGTTCACAAGCTTCGTCCTTTCGGTGCTCATCTCGAGAATTACTGCAAAGAGGAAGAAGAAACGTTCTGTTTACCTTTTTAAGGCACGCGCGTTATTCGCGTGCTGCCAAGATTCTATAGAAACCGCACGGCACAAATACCCTCGTCTTTCGACTAATGACCACCTGCAAATCGAGCACGGTAATAAATAGCGAGCGTAATTTTTCTCTCGTTTCACATTGAGCTACTGCCAGCTGCGATGTTTTCTTCATGCGCGGCCAAAGTGACGTCCGTCTACGTTGGCACGTTTTCGCGCGCGTTTCGCTAAAATTACGCAATTAAAATTGTTTCATTAATCGCCGTGGAGACTATTGATCGACGTGACAGCCGTGAGAACTCGCGTGACATTTTCTCGCTCTTACGCTCTCACGCATTCCAAATCAGGCAGGGTCGAGCAATTTCGGGAAGTGGGTCACGAGTTATCATCGTTCGAGATTGTTTGATTATTCGATCGCGCCGCGATTTCTACCACCAGCGGAGTATTATTCCTATAGATTCGTGCCAAGAAATCCGACCCAAGCGTTGATGAAGCGGAGAAAGATTTGCCGATCGTTATGATTCGTCGAGCGAGATGTCTGGAAAAATCAAACTAAACAATCGATCCATCCGTCATTCTTATGGCCGAAGAGAAATCGGCGAGTGAAGATCGCCCCCAATCGATGAAATGTCTGCTCGAAAAACGCTATCTAATTTTAATTGGCTGCAGAGGACTCCAACGTACGCGCTCTTCCTCGCATTTACCGATCGCGTTTTTACTTCGCCAATTTCCAGAGGAAATGTGTCTAACTCTCGAAAACTTGGGATTCTCGCGTCTTTGCTGGGTAGTCACCGGTGGCCTACCGCCGGTTATTTTTGCTTAGAAATTCCTCCGAATATATCTACATCGTCCGCAAAATCTCTACTTCTCCCTCCTTCTCCCAGCTGGTCTTTGGAGCACGCGCGCTCTCTTTCTCTCCTTTGGGTCGTATTGAATTACATTAAAGCTCGATCGACATTGGCGAAAAATGTGTGTTTATCTAACGATAATTATCGCTCGAACGGCTTATGCCGTTTTAGTAGAGCCCCATATGAAGTACATTTACGAGAGATGTACGTAATGTCGTGAAACAATACCGCCTCTGAATATTTAGAAATAACGTAACAAATGAAATATAGTTGGATCTCGTCGCTACGATCGATTCCTTTCGCTTCTCCCACACTCTCGATCACCCTCCTCGATTTTCCGCAAGCTCGACCCTCTTTCGCTCGCTCTTGACCTCGCGTTCTCCCTCTTTCAAGAGCTCCGCTCTTTTTTCTTATCCTCTCGTCGAATTTTCCAGCCTTGCGCGCTACTCAACGACGACGACAACGCGGCGCACCTACCTTCGCGATGATATACGTAGTGGAGCACACGGGTTCCTCGGGTGGCGAAACACACTGGACTCGGGAAAGCGAAAGCACCGGAGAGCGGCAGAAGACAAGCGTCGGCCCCCTCTCTCACCCGGAACCGCCGAAAACGGTTCTGCCCCTTCGCATCTTCTTCCTATGTCGTGGTTATTTTCGATCCTCGAGATGCTCTCTTTCTATCTTTCTCCCGCTCTCTCTCTCTCTCTCTCTCTCTCTCTCTTTGATAGCCGCGGCATTTGGCGGATTTCCTGGCGATCGCGGGAAAGCGTTTTCCCACACCGTTTCCGAAAGTCGCGCGAAAAGACCGGCCGATTGCGCTCGGCACTCGAGACGTTTATTTTTAGCGAGGGTGTAAACCGCGCGCGAAACGCTTCCTTTATTTTTCCCGCAAAACGCTCATCAAAATGACACATAAATTGCGCAACGCAATCGTGATATCTGCGAAAAGTCTAGTCGACGACTCAAATTCGACTTTGAGCTGTTTCTCTTTTATCGGCACGACCCGTCGTAGAAACTTTTTGAAGTATATCTCTTTCACAATCGATATTCTTTCCCTTGTGTTACATTACGTCGCTTTTAGGGGCGACACTTTGGCAGAAAAAAATCGAATCATCCCGCAAATTTTCGCAAGCAACCAAAACGCGCATAATTCCTTCGCAGTTAAAAGTTTGGACATATTCCGTAAACAGACCCGAATTGCACGAAATGGTTGCCATGCGAAAAAGAAGCTCTCTCTGTCCGATAGTTATCCGATAATCGTAGCGTCTCTTATCCTGTGTGGTGAAAAAAAAAAAAATCGATCGCCTATCCTCATTCGATAACCCCGTCGAATATCCAGAGAAACTTGGACGACAATTCTGCGCCATGGAATTGAAGACGCGCCAGCACTCGCAGACGGTAAATCGTATATTTTGTGTAAGTATCTCACTGACGCATACAAAAATAAATCAGGCCAAAGTGGTGTTTCCACAGGCTCGAATTGTTGCGAGCGAGCGAGTTATTGGTCCGGCGTTTAACAATCAATATTCCGACCCAAAAATCCACAACGGTAAGAAACACCGTCATGTGTTATCAGTAGATAATCCATATTTGTAATATCACGGCTATTTGATGAACAAAAGGGTATCGTTCAGGCGACTCTCTTTCACCAGCGCGTCAACAAAGCCTAATTGCCTAAAAACGTCTCAAACGGTGAATTTAACGAGAGATATTTTCGAAGACACCTTCGGCCAAGTAGGCCGTGCTCTTAAAATGGTACATTTGGACAATGAAATTTCCGAAATTGAAACGTTTCGCGAATCTCTGCATTACCATCTCGAGAGGAATCGACCGCCCCTGCAGACAGGTAGCCAATCATGCTTGGGACGATGTACGTCTGCCGCCTCATCCCATGTATACTCCTACGTACTCGTGATGTAGCGTGTCGTTTCAAAGACAAAATGCGTTAATGTTCATCAGCGTTCGTACAAATGGCCAAACAGCGGAGATGCGTGTCCAATAACCGTGCGATATCATTGTTGGCGATAATCTGTAAGAAAAGGATAATTATATATGAATAATGAGTCGTAGAAACGAGAGACGGAAATCGACAGAGGTTAAGTTCGGTCTGCTTGATAACGAAGGGGTCGGTCAGGAAATATCAGAGAACGGCGGGGGGTCGATACGTATTACGCCTGTAAGCGTTTTCAATCGCGCGTATTACCTTCGCGCTTGTCATTTCGGCGACACGGGGAGAGGATGCTGCTTACACGGCAGAAAAGGACCCGCCGGCAGGAAGAGAGAGGGACGCTTTTCCCGCCGTTGGGAAGAATGGAAAATCAATAATCGCAATCTCGCCCTTACCGACTCTTGTGGCAACGACGCCATTTGCAACGACGAGCACGCCCTCGCGGTTCTCTCGTTTCCTCCCGTGTTCTCCGTTCCGGTAGCGCGCATCTTTCTCGTCTCCTACCACCGTGAGAGAGAGCGCAGTGCTGACAGCGCCGCTCTACGCTTCCGTCATTGGTGGTCGACCGCCATTATAGATTCCGTTGTGAGTGACCGAGTCTCGCGACAGAAAACTCCGTCACATTTCGACGTTACGCTCCGTCGTGCGCTCGCCGCGAATTCGAAAAGGAGAGAGAGAGATTCTCGGAAAGCGACGTTGCGTCGACGATGAAAACGTACAGTAGGAAAAAGGGCGACAGCCCGAGCAACGTGATCATCCATGTGAACGAGCTGTGCCGACTGTGTCTGGCCAAGGAGGAGGAGATGGTACCGCTCTACGACGACGAGACAGTGCCGTTGCCGCTGCGAATACTCGCCTGCGTCAACATCGAGGTGGGTTTTTCCCCGATCGCACGATTATCGCGGCGGGTGATAATCAGCCGAGACGAAAAATAGGAATCTAGTTTATCTCTGCGCACGGCGTCGTTTGCCTCCCCTGTCCTTCCCTCCGTTCCCCATCCCACCGCGCGCGCGACGTGGCCTTCGATGCACAAAACACCGACGCGCTCGACCGGCTCTGTGTGCGTGCATGCCGCTGCAACTACCGGCCTTACCGAGTTATCGACTCGAGCTGTGTGCCGCCGCCGCCTGCCTCATTACAGGGACCTAGACTCTGCGCGGAGGCCCCGCGTTTTACCTTACGGATTTATAGAAATCTGTAATATTATTGCGTCGGACATAACGGCGCATTAGCTTCTCGGACGGACGGCGCGCGTCCTTTTTTTTTTTCTTTTCTTTTCGCGGCCTCTCCTCGCCGTGCTGGCATGCCGAACGTCGCGCGAATCGACATTTTTCATTTCTATTATATAGAGAAACGTCAAAGAATAAGAAATTGCTTTCAACCTATTTTATGATCGATTTTTCGAGACACTCTTCACCACACACTCGTTGATGTTTCAGGTTTACGAGCAAGATGGTCTGCCCAACATGATATGTCATCCATGCAAGTATCAGTTGGAAAAGTCATATCAATTTAGAAAAAAATGCCAGGCTGCCGATGTCAAATTGAGGAAGCATATGAAACTGATACAGCAGCTGACTGGACAGGACGAGGAGGGTGAAAGTCAGGATGACGAAAACCAAGATAGCAGCAGGAAGGAATCTTCCGCTACTGGCAAATCTAAGCAAGTTAAACAGTTGTTGGCTGATCTGGTTGCGATCAAAGGTAACAGCAGTCAAGTGGATGGAAATCCTATTGAGGTAACGGAAGAAGAACTCGTCGGAGGTTATATTCTGGGTATGTGTTCTATTCTTTGAATTGATATATACTTAAGGATTTGTATAATATCGTCGTTATTCAATGTGCAGGTATGAATTCGGAAAATCCAGAGATGGAAGAAAATGTCTCAGAGGATCCCGAGAACATCACGTTGATACCTGCCGAGGAACGGACGGCGAAGGCAAGATGCACAATAAGAGCAACGCGCATCAAGCAGGAGCAGGAATCTGACGATGAAACGGAAGATGTACAAAGATCGATTGTTGGTACGGAACACAAGAATGTTTATATGATGGAACTGACCAGCAACAGTTCCGTTCAAGGAGAATCGTTAAAGCTGCAACCTATAACGGATACTATGGGTAAGAAATATTGTAATGTTGAATAAAATACAATCAACGTTACAAACGACGAACATGTTACAGTTGATGCGAATCCGGAACTGAAAGTGTTCAAATGCGACAAATGTCCTAAAGCGTTCACTCGCAGAATAATGTTGAAAAGTCATCAATCTGTGCATTCTACGCAACGGGGATTCACATGTCAGGCATGTGAGAAGTGGTTCCCGACTAGATCAGCGCTAGTCAGACACGAACGTACACACACTGGTTAGTAATACCTCGAAATGTTTCATCATCAAGATTTAGAATTGATTCTTAACTTTTAAAAGTGTCTCTCAAAACTTATCTGCAGGCGAGAAACCGTTCGGTTGCAACATCTGCCATCGTGCCTTTGCGCAAAAAGAGATCTTGTTCCGTCACCTGATGACCCATTCCGGCCAGAAACCGTTCCAATGTCAACACTGCGATAAAAGTTTCACGCAACGGGAAGCACTGAAGGTGCACATGCGCAGGCATCAGAAGCTGAATCCGAACGATATCCAACTGCATCATTGTCAGCTCTGTCCAAAAGCATTCTGCCATGCGTCAGGCCTCAGCAGGCACCTGGTCACTCATACCGGCAGAACGTACAAATGCGTGGAATGCGAGAAATCCTTTACCGACAAGAGTTCACTGCTGAGGCACAGTCGCATCCACGCGCCGAAAAAACTTATGTCAAATTAAACTCTCTCTTTGCGTACTTCGTAAATGGAAATGTCTCTTTATGAATCTAACAATGCGACCATCAGTTTCAAGTTCGAAATACGCGGATGGTATGACATTAGCGAAACAAATCTTTAGATTAAGTATTCTTTATGAATAGTTTATGTCGTTGCAATATTTTCCGCATAATTTTTACATGCAAGTCATACGTTTAACATTAAAGAATATCATTTATTTCGCTGATTCTTGTATGAGTACATGCATTATTTGTCCAAATATTACACATGATCAAAAAAGAGAAAAGATGCACACATACGTATATCGAGTATGATTTCGTATAATAAATGATAAGGATGGTCGAAACGAAACTGATGTACATTTTATATCTCGAATAATTGACCAGGCTTGTTTTTATAAAGCTCGATTATATGTTACTTTTCAAATCATAAAAGATATGATAATGAAATATATACAAGTTGGAAAATAACATGGCGAGTTATTTGTTATGTCTGACTCGCAGTGCATGATTTATTATTGCTCTATTCAGCTCCTTAAACAGTAACACTAATGTATAGGCATACCAATTATATTCTTCTATTTCACCAGTCATTACGCGACACAACTTTTATATATAAAAGTTTATATATAAAAGTTTTATATATAAAATTTATATATAAAAGATAACATAAGATTATAAATCTCATGTATTCTTTGCAATATATACGTTTATACAACTATTCATATATATAATTGGTGTATATATAGTTTTAAACATAAAGAATCGACGCAGAGTTATATATGTCGTGTGCAGGTAAATGTCATGCCGCAGACAACTGTCATCCCTGTAATTACGTATAATTACCCTATATTTATACCTTTATGTTAAATAACATGCATCTGTGAAAGAGATACATTGTAAAAGTATCAATATAATGTAACAAAATGCATGACAAATACATCGTTGCGGAGATTATTCTACACATTACGCAATCGTGTTTATACACATCTCATTACATGATTAAACAGTGGAAAGTGACATATGATCGTGCAAATGCATATAAAAAATTTCTCGCCATTTGAGCGAGCCAGTCACAGTGTCTGGTGCGACAGAGCTCAATAATTTTACCGGGAAAACATTGACAAAAATATAAAGTTAATCCTCCGAATTGTAAATTATGTCGGAACGCTGGGAAGATCAAGGATTAAATACGCTTCTCGTTTAGACAATGGTGCGAAATGAACGACAGGCAAATATTTTTATTAAAAAATCCGTTTTATTGTGTCTTTCTTTCTTGAAGATCTTGTGCACTGTTACATATTGCCGATATTGTTGCGTCACAAATCGCATATACATCAATTCTTTGACAGAAAATTACTAAATCTTTTTACAACAGTTTTTCTGTGGAATTTTCCGTTAAAATCCAAATAAGGATATGTCGAAACACGTATACCAAACAATGAAAATTGTCTCAATTTTCGAGCTCCGTCATACGATCTGTGCTGGACCTCTACAAGATTAGATTGATGGATTCCTTTTTTTCTTGATGTTGCGATTATTCTACTTGAATAAAATTGTATAGCAAAGGGGGAAACGACTATGTACTTAATCGAGCGAGCCTGGTACGTTCGCAGATATTCGATCGTGTTATTCACGTAAGCTATAAACCGATGAAACCTAAGCCTTAGATCGAAGCTACTGCTATTCTGACAATTTTTAAATATTCTAAAATGTTTAACAACGGTTACTTTCACCGATCAATCCGGTATTACGACGTAAATCGTGTAAAACTTGTGAACGCAACTCACAAAACGTCATTTCCTGCTTTGCTACGCCGCCAATTCACATAACCCTCGCACACTCTCGAGCGATTAATAACTCTAATAAAGATACACGTACACGAAAGATCGATCGATCAACGGAGAACAATGGTAGTAGAGCGCGGGACCTTCGAATCCTGTATTGCACTCCGGTTCAAAAGAAGTGCGCAAGTTAGTCTAAATTAGATTAAATCGGAGCGTCGAACTTTCATGTACGTGAGAGGCTACTAATACCGCTAAAAATCTACGAGACTGCCGAGTTTCATCTCGGAGTTTAACCCCGGAAACTTGCATCATCGATAGCGTCCGTTTTTTTATACACTTTCCTCGAACGTAAAGTTATTGTTAGATTCGCTACAACAGTTAATCCCCCCCCCCCCTTTTTCTTTCATTATGGATCCGCGACAAGGCCGTAGTCGATTCGCCGTTGTCAGAGAGTTGTAAATGACTCAAACGAAATGTTCAAGAAGCTTCTCGGGACGCGCGAGTCGGCTCACTCACAATGACTTTCTGCAATATAGGCTCGATTTACTCTTCCCTTGCGTTATAAGTATTCACCGGAGAACCGCGTCGCCGCTCGAAGAATCGAGAACAGAGTGAAGGAAGAAATGACTGTCCATATCCGCGGATTATGAACGAGATTTGTACTATGCCTGTCGTCGCGTGCAATATTCCGAGAAATATGGGGCATCCGCTCTCCTTCTTTGCTACTGCTAAAATTGGCATAAGGAACTGATGGACTCGGTGGATGCGGCATTACGGAGATCGAAGAATGTCGAATAATATTTCACGAGATAACACGTTTACTGTGAGAAAAAGAGAGACATTTTTTGTCGGACGTTTGAAAGCCGCGAAACGTCGAGACCAACTTAAAACTCGCTCTCTCATCAATCGAGGATCAGCTTCTTTGGTTGTTCCCATGTGAACCCATCTCGTCCAAAATGACCATATGTACTGGTTTGTTGATAAATGGGATTGCGGAGATTCAGCTCCCTGAGAAGAAGAATATAGCTTGTTTACATCCAGCTTATCATCACAAGATGTTTCAATACGTCAAATTCATCATTGAATTATCGCAATATATATTATCTCTCGAGAGATGACATTGTAAAAGATTCGCGATAACAGTATGTGCAAAACACGTGTTTTGCATGTGTGCGCAACGACAATACATATAATAATCGTGAATAAATAAAATGCATGGTAAGAGACATATACGTACTTGACGATCTTTCCGGGTCGCAGATCAAAATTTTTGTTCACTATATCTAAGAGCTCATTCTGAGAGCGCGTGGATGTACCATAATCAAAGACTGTGATTGACAAGGGTTCCGCCACTCCAATAGCATAGGAAACCTAATAAACCCAAATCAACTTTTGATATACGCAACACGTATTAACCGTACGATAATGGTGTGATCAGAATTTTGCATTGCATTTCATAAATTTCCCATAAATTATATTTCTTAAGATAAAAGAATGATATCCATGATAAAGATTACCTGTACAAGACAGCGCCTGCACAGGTCGGCTTTCACCAAAGACTTGGCAACCCATCTTGCGGCGTATGCGGCTGATCTGTCTACCTTTGTAAAATCTTTACCGGAGAATGCGCCACCACCGTGTGCACCCCAACCACCATACGTATCTACGATGATCTTTCGTCCGGTGAGACCAGCGTCGCTCTGCAATTGTTTTTTTTTTTACTATTTGGAATGCCTCAAGTGAAACGCATAATCATTTTATATGAAGTTTCAAGTCTGTCGATACGGTTACGCGGTACTTTAGTTATACCTGTGGTCCACCAATAATAAAAAGTCCGCAAGGATTCACATGAAAGATCGTTCTGTCGTCCAAGTATCTCGCTGGTATAACTTCTTTGATAACCTTCTCCATGACCGCCTTACGTAGCTCGTCCAAACCGATCTTTTCGCTGTGTTGTAGCGACACCACCACAGTGTGAACTCTTATGGGCACGCAAGCTCCATGGTCCATGATATATTCGCAAGTTAACTATTGTGAACATAGTCGCATGTGTACACAATTATACATTATTTCTCGAGCATAAAGAAACGTTGGAAACGTATGATATTTAGGAAATTATACTCAGTCAGGGTATTTACATCATGGCCATCAAGAGTAGCAAATACATAATTAACATCATTGTATAACCTAGTCCAACGTTTTCTTTCCAAAATTCAAGTAAAATGATAATTTCAAACCTGTGTCTTGGAATCCGGACGAGCCCACCATAGTTCTCCGCTTCGTCTTAGTTCAGCGATTTTTTGATTCAATTTGTGTGCAAGTACAACCGTCAATGGCATACATTCGTCGGTTTCATCGGTGGCATAGCCAAACATTAAACCCTGATGGAAGAATTCGAGTTATTCCAGCTAAAATTTATTCATTTCTTTATTAAAAGAAAGTTTTTCTTTTTAGCTTGAGATTGGAAGGATCTCGCAAATTATTGCAAATATGGACTATCTCAGAATAACCGCATGCGAAGTGCATCGGGAATTCTTTCTTACCAAACACGAAGTGCAACTTATCTCTTCTTTATCAAAATCCAGTTTGGGTTTTTAAATGAGAGCTATTTAATGTTGTTGAATTAGTGTGCTACGTTGCGCATGAATCAGGAGCTGAATCACGAAATGCCACATCAATTACGTAGATATTTTTCTTCCATTTCATCACTAAACATTTCATTATGTAACTGTTCATAATATCTGAAAGTCATAATAATATCTCAAGTATATCTTTCAGACGTTAAAATGACATTTCGCATAAAAAAATTGTTTATGTTATTACCGTTCAAGCATATTATGTTATTTCTTGCGTCATTCTTTCATATCAAATAAGTTGTATTCGAAATAACGCGATAATTCCGATATTATGTAAATTCAGGTACATTGTTGCACAGTAAAATGTTTAATGAAGCAGCAGAAAATTGCCTACATGATTTATACTTCCGCTCTAGTACACTAACTCGAAATAGCTCTCACTGAAAAACTATCACTCGAACGGATCTTTAGTAAACAAACAGTTGCTTCGTCCGATACCAAAAGTTCCCCGATGCACTCCGCATGCAGTTTATTTTGGGACACTCCATGTAATATTACATACAGTTGTGAAGAAAACAAAAAGCGATAAACCTAACATGCAATAAAAGGTGCCACACAGAGCAAAAGAGTAATGTGAATACGACAGTAGGGATAATCATTAAATAGGGGGCGACGATAGTGACAAGACAACTGTAGAAAAGATTCAACGTTAGCAAGCAGTACTGGTCACATCACGATCAATTTCAATTACACAAGCAACTATCAATTGTACTAAATTGTATCAGAACTTCGGTCGAACTTTTTGTTTGAACGTATAATTCTCGTAATATTCAGCAATATTGATATCGAGTTAATTATGCTAAGAAGTCATGATTATTCCACTGGAAAAATGTTAATGTCTATATATACCATAACCGCTACATCATATTAACGTACTTCCATCATTCGCATCAAGCTTCTCTCATCAACTATAGTATAATAAATCTCTGAATATTCATTCATTCCTTCATACATTTTTTCCACACTATCTACTTGATATTCTAGCTAAAGATTATACAGGCACGCACATATCTGTGGGCATTGATTTCTAAACATTAAAACGCAAAATAAAACAGTGAATAAAACGAGGAATACCACTACCTTAGGAAGGACCGACGGTCCTAAGCGAAAAATAAACAGGCTAATGTGTTACTAGCAACACAAAAGAAAAGTGTGTTATTCGTAAAGCTACCGAAGAGATACTATTAAATAACGGGTGGAGAGAGAACGACGAAGAAAGAAAAAAAGAAACAGAATAGAAGAAGAGAAAATTCAACGATGGCAATGCTAATTAACCTGATCTCCTGCTCCCACTTCTTCGTCACTACGATTTTCGTGAACGCCTGCCGCGATATTTGGTGACTGAGCATCGAGCGCCAGCAGAACATTGCACAGCTTGTAGTCAAAACCTGCAGAAATCATCAGTGTGATCAGACAAAGGTGTCCACCGTTGTTTGTGCGCCCTTTTCGCCAGCTGACATTTCGTCCTTCCAATACATCGGTCAGAGTCGAGTTAATGCTCCTACCTTGATTAATACTATCTGTTGCATGTACGAGTTCGCGGGAGAAGATATCCTTTTGCTTCACGCACCGGACTTTTGCGTGAATTTTACAGACAATCTTTTACGGTTGGGTGACATAACGAAGAATCAATTTTACACATATCTCGGAACATAATATATGCAGTTTTATGGTTCATATTCTAAGCTCATTTTTATCGATAAAAATGCCTTAAACGTGGCCAATCAGATGGTTTCTACGCCACTTTTAGAGGGACTTTCATCGACAGAAGCAAGTTCGGAGATATTCCTAAACGCAGTAACAGCGGCACTTTGCTGGATATAAAATCTAATGTTCTAACTTTCAACACGCTCTTGACATTTTCCTCAATGTTTCGATTTTTTCTTTCCTTTTTTCCCCAATTTTAGCAGGTTTCATTTATTCGCCATTTCACGTACGTACATACACGCACGCAATGGCGGAACAGGCTGAAAACATCTTTTCTTTTAAAGGAGAGGAATGGGAAGATTCACGAAGCAAAAATAGGAAAAATTGTCGAATTATTTTTGGCTGCTCTGCGGCACGGGCTGAGAATGGGTTATGTACCTGATCACCTGCACCCACGTCCATCTCTTCCCTGTCCGTATGAACACCATCAGCGATATTTGGGGATTGTTGTTCGATCGCCACCAAAAGGTTCAACGTACGCCAATCGAATCCTGCCACGACCATCATATGCTTACGTTATACAATCTTCTTCGATTTTTTGGTTTTCTTTTTCTGCGTGATCTTTCCCGGAAAGGTAATGAGCAGCGTACTGATTATTCGAACGATCGAGGCATAGAATTCTCTCAATGCGTGCGTATGTGGAATTAGGACGATCTTTTATCCTCGGTATATATTGTGTGCAAATACACGCGCGCGCGTGTTGCTACTTGGTAGAAAATATGCTCGACTACGATGTTTGGCTCTTGAATCTTTCGTGCCATGTGATCGTGTCTTTACGACGCGCAAAGGGAAATCATGTGAAGTGTATTTTTACGAAAACGAAAGATCGTAGTCAGCCACAGGGCGGTCAATGGTTGCGGATCTCTCCAATAAGGAGTGTAGGAGCTTTAATTTCTCTCGCGAACATACAATTAACATCTAACAAGGTAATAATTGGAAGTGATAGATGTAAAATTACATCGCTAAAGTGTCACAATAGCAATTGCAGTACCTTTTGAAGAGTCATCATAGCCGATGTGATTCACCGTATCTCGAACAATTTTCTGGTAGTCCACCACAGCCTTGGACGTAATTTCCCCGCATAATAGTATCATTCCAGTTTTTGTGACGGTTTCTGTACAAGTAAAAAATACTTTTGTAATACACGCATATATAATGCGTCTATATGATATAAAACAAAATTACATTCTTATAAAAAAATATCTAATATATACGTCACGTATGCGCACACACAATACATATTATATTTTTAATGTGCGCTCTTTTTTAAAGAATGTTATAAAATCAATGTTATATAACTAATAGTATTTATATTAAAAAAAAATTGTTTCTTGTCTTTAAAATTTTAAGGAACGACTTATTTTTAATAATATAGATATGAAAATTGTTTCTTATCTTTAAAGCATTTTCAGGAACTATTTACCTATAGGTACAGAGCAACACATATGTACAGAAGTTGAATATTCTAGTTTCAAACTAGTTCAGGGCCGAACAAACCAATTTATAAATAGATGCTATATAACACACATACACACCCAGATACATAGGTCCAAGCATTCAAAGAAATGAACAATAACTTGGTGAAACTTACCACATGCTACTTTAGCATCAGGATCTTGTTTCAAATGTGCATCCAGGATAGCATCACTTATTTGATCGCACATTTTGTCTAAAACGCAACATAAAAAGCATATTAAAATATTAGTTAGTAGAAAATTGAATTGTTATGTACATCTTTACTACATATCTTTAAAATATAGCCTTAAAATCTAATTGTCTTCTGCGAAACTTATACATAAAAAAATGTTGCATGATCCTTATCTTTAAGCATATCTTTAAGACCTAATATTTTCCTAATTGTTTCACATGTAAAATATGTATGCGGCAGTGTTATATAATAGCCTATGGTCTAAGAATTATATTTGATATGACTTCAAAAGATATTACTAATTTTCAAGAAGCACAGTCACTTCAATCTTTTTTTATTTCTACATCATAAATAGAAAAAAATATCTAGAAGGAACAGTTAATCCTGATCATAGTTAACCTAAATTGCCGGCAAGACGAAAGCTTCTTTCTTTATCTTTGGTATAATTAGAGCCGTGATCTAGCGAGATAGAAAAGGGAGGAGAGACCGTCAAGAGCATCAGCATGTGTGATATAAAAATAAATTAAGGTGTTGAGATTGTTTAATGAGATAAATCAATTCAGAACATAACGGTATTGACTTCTCATGCGATTCGAGTTTAAGATTTTTCTAGAATATCGGTAATACAAAGGATCAGCCATCTTGAATGATGATGTCAGAAGTGAGGGAAATTGCTTCCAGCATGTAACGTATTGTTTCCAATTTATATTTCATTTTGCGACATTATCCTGCCGCGTTATCCACTTACTCGAATCGAAATGATTTCACTACCTGCAGAGAAAGTAGCTTAGTGATTATTGCTCCTAATTGGTATATTCTCCTGAATTTATCAAAGATCTAAAAGAACATTTCAATCACAAATAATAATTACAGAGCTACTTTCTTCGCCGGACACAGCGGTCGATTGGTCGTTTGTAAGAAAGGCTCATAGAAATTTCCTTCCTTCTACGTATTACTCCAAGATGGCTGACATAGATATAATTAAAAATGCCTATTAAATTTTTTAAATGTTTTGTTAGAACCGCCATCGACCAGTGGGAAGTCTTATTTTAATTCGAAAAGATTCGCTCATGCACTGGATATGGAAATCAAAAGTCTGAGGTATCACGTATTTTACGGATTAGAAGATTGACTGCATTTACACGGGAGCCTGAGACCGCTTAGTAACATTCGAATAGTAGGTGTCTGCACATAATTTACAGCATAATTTAACAATGCCCGACGTTGTAATCAGTCGTGCTGTCGTGATATCGGTATTTATTGCCAAGTCGGTAATAACAAGATGGACAAGCACGTGATAACTAGCAAAGGATTTGTTCAATTAACGGTCACGACGCACGAATACCTAGACACGTTCGCGCCGAAAAAGCTCCAAAGTATCATCGGTGGATCCGCTCTTTCTCCCCCTCTCTAAAGCGTTATAACCGGAATTCTTTAACCGACATGGTTTCTTATCGTCTTCGACGCCGATCGCGAGCACATGGCAGTTTCGTGGCCAACAATGTGTCCCTCGATCATCTCTAGTAAGAATCGAGCGCACGAGGTGGCTGAATCTTAACGAAGAGATGAGTCAGCTCGCGATCGAACCGTCCTCGCTTTCTGGAACATAACCTCGATCGCATGATTGTTGTTTGTCGGCAGGAAGGATGGAAAAGCGGAAAACGTAGATCGTGTTCGGTAGCTACCACGAAGATGATCCCTTTGTCATCCATGGCGGCGCACGCAACGCACAGCGCTAGCTCCGAGAGAGAGATGGGCGGGGAGAGAGACGTTAAAGGGAAGTTTAGGAAAAGAGCGACCGATGTAACAACGTAGGGTAACGAGTTAAAATTGAAAAGAGCTCACCTGGATGTCCCTCGCCGACCGACTCCGAGGTGAAGAGAAAAGTGGTGCCCTGTTGCAGCTCGGGCGGCGTGTGACCATTCGCGTAGCCGTTCATGTGGTGCGCGGTCTCCGGCATTTTCCTGCGTTTCGGGCTCGTCGCCGCCGTTGTCGTGCTTGCCGTAATACTTCTCGAAGCTTGTTCGCGCGTCCACTCGCTGCTGCCTGGCCGATCGTTCTCTCTCTCTCTCTCTCTCACACGTGCCTCCTTCCAAAGGAATGTCTCGTCACCGCGTTTACGCGCGCTCTTTCGTGTATATCGCTGTGCAAACAATATTCTCGTTGGCGTGCGAGGGATTCGACGGGACGACAACGGGGAGAGACGGACCGAAAGGGAGGAAAAGACGCGAACGGAGATTCCTACACGCACACCGTGTAATGATCGAGGCGGAGCGAGCGCGACGCAACGCGGCGCGTTGTTGCGAGTGAAAGAGGTTCCCCGCGCGCTGCTACCCGCTATTTAACCTCGGCTCGACTACTCGCGCCCTCGGCCGGCTCGGTCCCTCACGTGACCCACCCCTTCGTAACCGCCGCGAAATTCGAACGCGCTCTGTCGTCCACGTGCTCTCGACGACAACGTGCGTTGCAGCGTTAGAACGGCATATCGCGCGCTCTATACCGACGCACAATCTCGGCAGAAATAAACGTCTCTCGTTCTGCGCGATTATCGAAAGAGAATACTTCGGTAAATAAATTCTTTATTTTGCTAATGCTTGGAATATTACGAATGCGATAGAGCTGCGCACGCACCGATATCAATTCCAACGGGACAATTGCTTTTGAAATAGAGATCTTAATTCGATGTGCATCGTGTGCTACGAAAAAGAAAAAAAATCGAAAATATCCCATTATGATGCTACAATAGTGTAATTTATCACGCTAACGTTTTCACTTATTCATCAATGTGATCCCTATGACGAATGTCCGTTACTTGCCATTTTACATACTCGTTCAACGATAACATATTCACTTATTCGAAACTTTCAATATTTCATCATGTTCGGAATGACTTGTTACTTATCATATCCAGTCCTCGTATTTTTAAATACGATCACTTAAATTGAATAGAAATTTATTTTGCGCAAAAATCGCACGCAGTGTTATCGCGAGAATATTCTTATGAAATACGATCTACAATTTTTATAAATTCTCAAATATTCCAATCGGATATTCTCTAAATATTTGATAGAATATTGTAACGCAGTGATTTATATAGATATTCAAATAAAAAAGAATAAAAAAGAATATTTATTATTAGAACGTTCGTAAAGTTTATTTACCGTGCATGTGCCATACTTTGATCTAACTAAAAAAAAAAAGTAGACAATCTTGTGATATGAATACACACACTATGACTTAATTGGAAAATGAGATTTGTATGCACGCATGAGCTTTTATATGCCTTTTCACACATGCACACACTTGTTTGCAACATTTGATAAAATATTCCATGCACATAAATGCATTTATAATGATGTTATTTGAATATATTAAGAACATACTATGAATATATAACATTTTCAGCCTATTCTATGCAAAAATTCGTAACGAATATTCATAGAACATTTATCGAATATTCCTGTGCTATCCGGGAATAATAAGACGCATTCACAATATTAAAAATGAAGATGCTAATACAAATTGAAGCGTTGAAAAATCAAGTCTTTACCGGTAATACTGGACGAGTGCGTATTTATTGATTAACGTACCGTTGTTCCCAAATTAACAAACTTATCGTGCACCCAATCGCGTTTTTCCCAAACACAGCCGAAAAACTGAGTCGCGTGCTTGCGAAATGGTGGATCGTAAGAATTCCGCAGGTTCCAGCTGTAAACTTAATCGCGACACTCTCGGCCGCGCTTTTAAAGACGTTGAAAATGCACTGTGAGCGTGAGGAAATCGTGGTCACACTTTTATATATCGCCCAACGTTGACGATAGAGTCTCGGAAGAGGGGATTTGGCAGATGTGGTGTGATGTCAAGATGATTCGACGTTTCTGACAGCGGATTAAACAAATTTCTAATATCGTCTGCCCTTTCATACTGATAGAAATGTAGAGAAGCTCGCAAAGGTCTCTTCAAAAAATGCAACCGTTAGATTTGCATTATTCAGGATCTCGCATGTGACAAAAATAAAGGTATGAATTTGCGGGGAACAACGAACAGCACGAGAAACCCTATGAGAAGTGTTAACAATTTGTTTTTTCACGTAATTATTTGTGTGACATTCCTTCTGGAGAAACATGACGCAACACGTTCGCAATGTGTTGTAACACACAGTCAATATTGTCGATCATTCCACTTCCTAGTGACGTCAAGAGTCACTCTTCGTGAAAGTAAAACTGATTCATTCGCGATTAAGTTGACAGTAGTGATAATCAACGCATGACGAGCGGTATTCGAGATAAAGATAATTATTGAGAGTGCAATCGCTTAAATTCGATTGGTCAACCAAGTGCACGGTAAATTAACGTTGCAAATTCATCGGCAGGCAGACCCAAGACTTGACGAGACTTTTTCTGTGATGTACTATGCAAAAATACTAGTCGTTTGCACTTGTACGATAACCTGCGAGATTAGGGGCTGCTATGAACTCGAGGCGTTTTGTAATCCACCAGCTACATACGCACCACAGACGAGACACACGTTGTTTTTCGCCGGGCTGAAGAAGAGGGACGTAATTTTTATCTCATATTTGTATTACACGAGGGTGACATCAGGCCATGTGACGATAAATTTCTGAACGTATGACGGGATTTAGCGAGAAGGAGCTATCATGCGTCGAGTGTCACGAAGAAATATTTTTTTCTCTTTTACAAAAACACGCCGTATCGTTTGCCGTTGATGACGCGACAAAGTCTATAATAAGCCACGATGTTGTAATACCGTTAAATCGGAATATACATTACCCATCTTATCGTATTACACGTGGAAGGATAATTCCATTTCAAATGAAAGAAAGACAATATGTAGACACGAAGTTTTCCTTCTCGACTTTGCCTGTAAATTAAGTTACCTCGTTTGCCGATGGCCGAGAAGCCAATATTTTAACAGTGATACGTTCGTATCTTTTATCAAGGGTTATTCTTGTTTGCTCTTTTCGGAATAAGAGGAACGTAATGAAATGTGAGGACATTTCAAAACAATATTCTTCGATATATCAAGAAGCAACAATATATTCTCGTTATATCTGTCAATCTCAAGAGTGCTTCCTGTTGATAAACTTTCTCAAATCATCGTTTTGATTGTGTCACGCTATTTCGAATTTTTCAATAACTCTTATCTTTTGATCGATGTACCGAATCACGATATCTGTCCCGTCAACGTGCGCCGAGTTGCTCGTAGACGTCCCTTGTACTCGAGGATCAGATCAATATCGTTCGCGGGTTCATTGAACCGTTATTATGCCCGACATTCCACGAATAGGATGCCTAATAGGTATAATTTTCATCGCTTTCATCGTTGTTGATTATTGGAAATTCTTCTTTCTTATGGAAATATGATAGACGGGAATTCGTGCTGCTGACACGTATTTCATGCTATGATAAGGAATTACTCCGCGCGATAAAAGTCACCGTGGTGTATCTATGAATTTTTTCCACTCGTCTTTTTGTAAGAAAACACTTCCTTTCTTTCATCCATTCCTCGTCGAGAAGAACGCGCAGATCTTTTTCGTTTACCATAGCAGATACTTTAAAGCGTGTTTTTTTTCATATACACCGATGACATCATTATGTGGAGCATCTAATGGACGCGTCTAATTTCGAGGGGGCTGGAAGAAAGAAATTTAGCATTATCAGCTTACAAGTTGAAGATTTAGTAATCGTGCTATTTCGATCAGACAGTTGCAGTTGAATTGCGCTTGAGTCCAATGCTGTTTACAGGAAATTCTTTGATCCGAAATGAACTCGGCCCTGATCTGTCAACGCAGTGGAATCTGTAACCTATTACGATATCGACATCGCATAATCGACGTTCGCTTTCGAAATATTCTATTTTTCTAATCAGACAATTGTTTTTACGCTGCGATTTTTACGAGTAAATTAGCTGACTATATCCATCTCTTAGGCATCGATCGTATTGCAACCGATACGTACGATCAATTCCCTTTGATGTATTATAGCGTCATAATCATCATACAAGAGACACGTGTCAACGATACGTGTTTTATCATTCGTAGCGATCGCGTTTGACGCGCGCGCGTCAAATTTCGTTTAGCTACATAATTTTACTGACGCGAATAACGTTATATAATAACCCTCAACCGACGCGTAGTTTTCAACGTAATATACATTTCGCATTGTCAAGCATTCATTTTGCATCACAATAGAACGGATAATGCCAAGAAGCATTGTTAGAAGAATATATCGGTACATACTTGTTTATGCAATTAGCTTCTTTCACAATAACAAAATTTTAAAGTGAAATTACAGTGCGTATGTATGCGACAATGTCGTCATATGCACATCACGTGTTCGCTTTTGTCATCTAAGCACAAATTGTTGTAATCCGATGTAACAAAAGCTATTGGATCATTGAAACTTGAGCGCGACAACGAAATTTGTCAAAGACGGCTGAAAAAAAGGAAGTTTTATCTACGATGAGTATCTGTTTAAAGGTATTCTCAAGCGCGCGCATGCCTATCATTGTGTAACATTGAATGTTGATACCAACGGAATTTCGTTATCTCTCTCGGGATAGAATTTCGAGAAGATAACGCGAGGAATCTCGGCTGGTCACTCGCCGTGACGTTAAAAAAAGATTCTATGTCCTTCGAATTTTCTTACAAATCCGTGCATTTCGCTGTGTAATCGTTGTTAAATGCTTAAAAATGTCTTCAAATTTTTCCGAATCGGGGTTTACGATTAATTTTGGGCGCATACCGACGTTGCGTGTGATTTCGATGAAAAGTTTGATCAGTCTGCTTAGAAAGCAAAATTGAGTAATCTGCGGACCGGAGGAGAAAACTAAAGAGAGACAGAAGTCACTCGCCTCAACCTTGACCTCTGGCAACCCTCCTCTCGTTCTGCCGCGCTGCCTGAGAGAGAGAAAGAATTTCTCTTCCCTCCTACCTCCTCTTTCTTTCACCTAACTCGCATCCTCCGGTTTCAACTCCTTATATGCGTCTTAGCCGCGGAAAAAGCCGACGATCGATGCCCAACGAGAGAGGTACCGTCGCTGAAAATAGATGAGCGAAGTCTCCTAAATGTTAAAGCCGGCCCCTCACGCCCGCTTTTAAAACACCCCCGGCTAATCGACCGTCCTTTCATTCGCGCGTTCAACGCAGAGAGGGGAGTTTCGTATGTTTTCCCAATATCTCCTTTTCTCTGAATACTTATTGTCGAACGAACGACATAACAAATCTTGCGTCGGTTCCAGGGTATCGCCAAGTGTGGCGATTATAAAGGGGCTGACTAATCGAAAGTTATCGGTTACACAATTGAGTGCGCATTATTGCTAGCAAGACCTCATAATAATATTGCAACGTGGGAAGCCATTTATCTTTTATGCGCAACGCCTCACTGATAGTACACACTTGATAGTACTCATTTCAATATAATCTTGCAACATTTTAAACAAACAGAGAGACTTTGTGAATTCTCCTCGCAGATTTGAAGTAACCGCGAAGACCGATACAAGACCGATGAAACTTTCTATGAATAATCAAATCGCGATAATCATAAGAGAGAGAGAGAGAGAGAGAGTAACGTAAATTAATCATAACATCTGATTTGAAAGCGTTTAATCGTTGCACTATTGATTCCCTTCGATATTCTACGTGGAAATACTCGGAAGATATATACGTCACAATTTCAGATGCAGGAAGATAAACAATTTGAGCGGAATAAAATGGACGCTACTGTAATAGTGAAACCATTCAATACGATTGGATAAATCCGTTCGCTGCTATGAACCGACGGTCTCACAATAATCTCCGCAGTAATGTCGATAACAACGGCTTCGATCGCACTTTTGTGGCTGTCGCGTTCTCGCGGCAAATCTTGCAAGTGACGCAGTTGCAACGGAAATGCAGCAGAAGGTAAGCGTTTAAACTGGCGCGGATAATTTCATTCAACTTTGTCTTCTCCGGCAGACAGTAATACACAAAGAGTAGGTACAAATGCATTTTTAGTGAAAGTAAACGAACAAATTTATTGCATTTATCACATTAACGTCATTATATAACAACACGTATGTGGTTAGTGACAATAAAGTTGCGACACTTTTTTTCGATCAATTTTGCAATGCATCTCGTATCCAATAGGAAAATGTATCTCCTGAGAATTAATAAAAACAAATTAGACACGGAATGTATTCCACAATAAAAAGTATTGCAACCTTTTCGTGACTGATTACGTAGAGTGGATACGAATGTTGTACTGTACAAATCGATAATTTCAAGTAATATTTAAAGATAAAAAAGGAAAAAAAGTAATATTTATGCTAATTACGCCAATATTTCATTCTTTACAATCGCGGTTCGTTATTCCTCAAATGCTTCTCTCGTTTTTACAGCCGCGAGATTGCTGACTAGATTATACATACATTCGAGAAATTGAATATCTTTAGTAATGATGTCAGGTATACTTGATCTCGAACAGTCTGTTTTCCTTGGTCGACGGAGAGCTCAATCCGTTCAAATTCAATTCAAACCATTTCCAGAAGATTATAATGATCGAAATGACGACTTATTTAGAGTGTTTGATTATTCACAGGATATTTATTCTGGCAATCTTCATCAAAGAAGTACATTAATTTCTACTTATCACTCGTATTATATTCAGAATCAATTTGATTCCCGAATTTATTTTATATTTTATTTTATTTATTTTATAAAGTTGAGAGAGAAAAGATCGCGACGTGTTCGTACGTGCGTGTGAAAATAAATCGTTTCGTGTTTGCGATCAAGTTAAGCCACACGAGTATAAACGAAAGAACGCTTTTATTCTCATAAAGAGAAACGAATGGTTCTTATCAACTTGATGTCACAATTATGAAATGCATTTTGACACGTATTACTGTATGTATTCTGATCTTGTCGTCAGATATAAAATATGGATAACAAAAGCGAAAATTAAATTTTTTTTCATTTCTACTGCTTACTGAATTTTTTCATTGTTTCAATACGATTTGATGCATTTGGTAAACGACTATATATTATATAAATATAAAGAAAAATATGAATAAATATAAATAAATAAATATAGGCGATACGTGGAAATGAACCAGTACTCAAACTATCAAATAATTGAAAAACATTGAAATCTTCATTCGTCGATGTAGCTTTACAAGTTCGTACAATCGGGAGTGTGCAAATGATCGATAGATTTTAATCGAATTGCAACACAAAGGGATACAGCTCGCAGATTTGTTTTACATGCATGAGCGTGCATTTCCTAGAGGAATGTTGTTTGATTTGAAGAATAATAAAATACGTTCGCGTTGTATGCAAATCCAGTAACGTCTGCGTTAACGATCCAAGGGAGAGAGAGAGCATATTTAATTCTAACGCGATTAAAAATATTTGTCGAAATCGCGGACTACGAGTAAAGAGTTCGTTCGACACATTTTCGTTACGATTTTTATCTTGCAGAAAAAATCACGGTTCACTGTTCTTACATGGTCGCGGCGGCAGCTACCTTGGCTGATCGTCGGAGTTGTCGGGCAGGCCGATCAAGGTCGTCGGTATATATGAGTCTTCTTTGTAAGTTGGGTTTCGCCAGGTATCATTGATTACCTCGATCTCGAGCGGCAAAGTACGTCTCCTTAGTGAAGCTCCAAGTTTCAGTTCGGAGTGTGAACATAGGTGCCTCCTCCTATACTCGTGTTTCGTTCGTTTCTTCAGAAAAACAATGTGGAAACGATGGCAACTTTATTGCATCCTGTTGCACCTGTGCGCGGAGGTGCAATCGACCGAGAAAACCGCCCTTGACTCACCTTTTAATATATTGTTAATCCGCGCTTTTCGTGATTGGACTTTCGACATCTTCGGTATGTATAATTAACAGAGTGAAGTATACAAAAGCGAGGATCATTCTGTTCGATCTTTCTTCATTAAAAAATGTCAACAAGTCTCCCAAAAAATTAATTATTCGTATATTTATCTAATGTGAACTATAACAATGATTTTGTAACGTTTCATGGCGTGTACGTTACATATGTGCATCTGCGACATAATTAATATATTTTATCTTGTTGAACTAGTAGGTATGAATTGTGTTTTTTCATCCATTATTGTTCACTGATTGTTCATTTTATTAGTTCCGTTCACTTACCGCAAGCATTCCGACAAGAAGGTCGATACCAATCGGTATCTACTCTAATTTTCAAGCCATTATTGCTGCTATTGGATACATCAGTAGCTAGTAATTTAAACTCAAGGAAGAAAAATATAAGTCGAGCCTTGTACGATTTTTTTAAGAACTCATAAATAATATTTAAGATTGCTCTCTCTCTCTCTCTCTCACCCCCTTTTACTATAGAATCAATTCCACAAGAGTGTGTACACCACATCATACAGTCCTGTAAGTGACTGGATTCTGACGAGTTTAGTAGAGACGGGCATCGTCCACTTTGTCATGTGATATATGTTCTCGTGACGTTTCGTATTCGATGCGGACGGACGTAATCCGAGATGAGTGAAGTGTATTAGAAGTATATTTGTAGCGGTGTGTTTTTGTATTCGAAAAGCCCACAAATATCATATAAAGAGGCTGCTAATTATATTGGAATTTCGTTCGAATTCGTTCAAAAGTGAATTGCGCGGTTTAAAATGAGTCACAATGTTGATGATTTTTTAAAGCGCAGAAAAATACGAGCCACGAGATTAACTGCAAACCAGATTGTTGTTATTAACATTTAATTACTAGGAACTAATTACATTGGTCAACAAGATTTCGGTGGCAAAACCTATATTTTGTGTTGACTTTGTTTTTCATGTCTGATATTTAAAAATTCGTCATTTTTATATAGTCTGTTGCGACCAAATCCATCTTGTGATGTAAGCCACGACATCGCGCGATAATAAGCCACAAGGCTTAAAAACATGATTTATTAATTTTTTTATAGATATTTATTTTACCTTCTTTTAATTCTTATAGATCTTCTTGCAGATGTGGTGGTATATACGATCTTGTAAGATATATATACTTTCTCGTGATTTTCCTTTATTTCTCTTTTGCATCATTTTATTATTGTTTCTTTTTGTCTTACGATAAATGTAATGACCAAACTTTTGTACGTTGCATTTGTTCACAAAGTATCTTGATAAAAGAAAAAAAAAGAGTAATATATGCCTCTATTATTAAACGTTCTCTAGAAGAAATGATTTTCTCTCCCGTGCGATAAACGAATGTAACACGCGTCTTCGCAGTTTCTTCCTACCTCATTATTTGCTCTTCTCTGCATAATTCATTGTTCCAGCCGATATAATTGAACGTACGTATCGAATTACATCTTGGTTCACATTATTCCTAACTTTTGCTTTATTTCGTAAAGTGGTATTTTTTCATTTGATTTCACCTCCTCCTCGCTTTCCTACTTAAATGCATTCAACTCGAACAAGAATTGTTACTCTTTAACGCGCGATTTTACGGCGTAAAAAATGAAACTTTATCCTTCAAATGACGAGACGCTTATATCATTCACTGCATTCTTTCCTTAGTATGCTATGACATTTGTTGATTTTGCAGGCAAAACAGGAACAGAAGGTGGAAGAAACCTCCAAATAGCGAGAGATGCACAAACAACGCAGCAAATTGTTCCCGACCATGTCCCATTTCCTTGTAACGTAACCGGTAAGGCCGGTGATATTGTATGTACATGCAGAATATATTTCAGCGGTGAATATTTCAGGCGGCAGGTCGCAAGAAGTACCGGATTCGGTACATAAATTAAGGCCGGGCGATATCGATGTCATTGCCGCGATGGGCGACTCGCTGACGGCTGGAGCTGGGATTTTCGCGAACAACCTGTTTCAAATAATAGTAGAAAATAGAGGAGTTACCGCGCTTGGCGGAGGTCAAGGCACATGGAGACAATATGTGACTCTTCCAAACATCTTAAAGGTCGAACCATTCATCATTTTTTTCTCATGGAATCATCTTTTCTCTTGCGTAATCTTTAGCTCATGTATCTCGCGCTATTAACGTCATATCCTAAAAATAATTTAGCAACAAGGCAATCGATATTATCCAAAACTCCTGGACTTTCTGAATTAATAGAACGTGATAAGCGAGTAATGATTGAGAATGAGATGCATTAATTTAATTTATATCTTTTTTTATGTCGTGCATGTATGACTCCACTCAGCTTGCGTATTCATCGACATTTATGAGAAACGACTCTTATTTGGAGCAGTGTTTGTACTATATTACTTTCGAACATACTCTTACCCAATTTGTTAAATCTGATGCACATGATGGTAGAAAGAAAAAGAAGATACGAATGTATTTCGTAATCGGGTAATACTGATCTGGTATTCGTCAAGCAATAATTATGAAATTAAACGACAGTGTGTATGTGTGTGTGTATGCGTCAATGAGTCACTTAAAAATGTTCAATATACAGGAATTCAACCACAATTTGATAGGCTATGCACTGGGGGATTCGTTGACGACTCATAATGCATCGCAATTGAATGTCGCTGAAAGCGGTGCTATGTCCGATGATATGCCTTATATGGCAGAAACGTTGGTCAAAAGAATAAAAAACGACCCGAGAATAGATGTGGAGAAGCATTGGAAGGTTTGTTACATTCGATAGACCTAGTTATATTTATAAGATGAGGCAATGGAAATAACATATGCTGTTGCTTTGTAATCGATTGCTGCTTCTTTTACAAAACTTTAAATTTCACTTTCTTCTTTCTGCGCAACAATATAATTACTAGTCCTTGCAACTTTTTTAGCACTTAAAAAATTTTCCACTCACAATAAGCTGTCGTCGTTGTGTGCATCGAAAATACCGCGTTATCAACACTAGTCAACAAGTAAAAATGTTTAGTAAGATGAACCAAATGAGGTGGTTCTTAATCATTTTCATTCACTGAATATAAAAATATCAAAACTCTGTAGCATGTACAACTTTTTGTTATTGAAATATTTAGCAGGACCTGATTTTTAATAAAAGTATCTATTTTCCTCCAATCACTTTTACATCGTGAGATGGGCTTAAAGTATACTTTTTCACATCATTTTTACATCGCGAGATGGTTTGGCATTTTTTTTCCCACGTCACTTTTACATCTTGAGATGGGTTCATATCACTTTTACATTGTAAGATGAGTTTGGTCGCAACAGATACAAAAATGACGAGTTTTTGAATGCCAGACATGAAAAACAAAGTCAACGGGAAAACAGAAAATGTAGGTTTTGCCACTGAAACCTTGTTGACCAGTGTAATTAGTTCCTGGCAATTAAATGTTAATAACAACAATCTGGTTTGCAGTTAATCTCGTTGATGATCGGAGATAACGACTTTTGCACCAATATATGTTGGGATTCTTCACCTTGGTCACTTCTCGATAAACACAAAGCCGATTTGCTTCAAGCTTTGACGACATTGAGAGATAACTTGCCACGAACTTTAGTGTCGCTGATTCCGCCGCCACATTTGAAAGTTTTAATTGACAGTCGTAAGGGTAGACCATCTTTTACATGTGATCTTGCGACGGATTTCGAATGTTCTTGCATGTTTGGCCTTAGATATCAAAGTTTTCTACCAGAATATTATAAGATTATGAGACGGTCAGTATATAACAATACAAATAATACTTTTATTAAATAACTTGTATGAAAAATTCTCTCAATCTTTTAATTTTTACTCGTTTTTGAAACATTTCACAAAAATTATCGATAGTGAAAGATATGTATATGCATCAATGAAAAAATTTTAAATACATTTCAGATGGCAAGAGTTAGACATGGAAATCTCTATTTATCCTGAATTCCAGAGGGACGACTTTGCAGTCGTAACTCAGGCTGTTACATTAGGTTTAATCATGCCACTCGCTTCCGATGGATATGCCGATACGACATATTTCAGTAGAGATTGTTTTCACCTCAGTCAGAAAGCTAATGCTCGATGTAAATTCGATGTTTTCTTTTACTTGGGAAATACGGAAAACTATATTTAACAACGAGAAAATCTTTAATTCAATTTTGAACAAATACGTTTTTCTTGCAGTTGCAAACGGGTTGTGGAATAATTTATTCGAACCAGTTGGCATTAAAACGACATACTGGCAGGATCTCTTTGAGAGGTTTCTTTGTCCGACTCCGGAAAGGCCTTATTTGGCTACATTGCAAAATTCTCAAGTAGACCTTCAGCGAAATAAGTCGTCCTTGTGAAGAATACTTATTTGACGAGGGAGAAAGAGAAGTAAATCAGTCAACTGTAGTGCGATAATGCCGTATTTAAACAGAGTGCCATAGTTATTTATATATAATCAAAACGCTATAATGTATTTGTCAATTTTTAATAGAGCGGAACTTGAGCTTAGAGATGGGAAATAATAATTTCACTCTATAAAGTATAGTTAATTTGCGAGTCATGCGAAAGTATGGCATATTCAATGTAATTTCCAAGAAATAATCATACGATTTTTAGTAAATATCGGGAGGAGTACGCGCAAATGGTGCAAGCGGATGTTAATATAAGAAACTATGCCGTTTGTCGTAACACCGTCTCGTAGCACCATCACTCTTACTCACGTACTTCCTCAACAACTACCGCATAGGAATACGAAAGAATGCGCGGGTATCTTGAACATGTTCATCGTAAAAGTGGGGGTCACATCGATGAGCTCGAAGGCGTCTCTCTTCGACCCGTTTCATTCATGTTTAGAGCTGTCATCTGGTAGTGCCGGTGAGGCGAATCGGTCTCTAGATGCTATTTACGTGCAAATCGTTGCAAATCTGGTTTTGAATTGTTTCGAAAACAATCCATCAGGAACAATTGAGCGACAGTTCAGTGCTTGGATGAGTGTTTAATGACTTGCCGATTGTCTGTGTAGAAAAAAATTTAAAAACTAACATAACGATTTGATTGCATTTCTACCGAAATTATAGCGGGACTATATAGTGCAAAAGATTTAATTACGATGGAAAGTTCCTCAGTGTTTTTAACAAGGAATTATACGGCGTCAAGTTGACGCCATTCCTCGATTGTAACAATGCGGAATTACAGATCATTGGTGAACAAGGTATTATATATTTTTATCGCACATTTATATATATAAGCCGTGAAGGAACGCGACATAATTACATAATTGAAAAAAATGAGATTAATTTTTATAAATAACGATTTTATAGACCTGCTTGTATATTTTTCTTACTTACGTGCTAAAAACGTCCCCTAATGTGTACTTGAATATTCTGTATTTTTTCGCACAACATGCGACAAATCGCATTTTCTAAAGATATTACGCATGATTTATGAAAATGCCTAGCGGAGCTGGGACGTGAACTTGGACACTAGCGAAAGTCCGTCTTTCATATCTTAAAGGGGATTTCCTGAGGCGACACTTTCAAAGTCTTTGTTGACTCCTTCATTTTTCATTTTCTTTATGAGCAAATTATGCGGAAACATTATTCCCTGGTCAATTTAAGAGTGAGATCCGTCGATACCATTTACAGTAAAGATACAAGATTGTATGTCTTAAAGTCGAAAAAAGAAGTTGGAAAATGCAAATAAGTAACTACATTGCTCAAACGGGATTATCAGCAAAATTAACCGAACGACTCTGTCGCCACAGATTTACACCGTGAAATAAATGAGAATCTGCTCCATCAAAACGGTCCTCTCGTATGCTCAAGTAACGACCAGTGTCCGTCAAAGTTTGCAGTTCTCTCTGGTCGAAGACTCGGAAGGCCTACCGTGGAGAACATCCGTGTTGGAGGACCCGCGTCGATGGCGGCCGGAAGTCTCATTCAACCACGTCGAGGAGCGAACGTAATCTTCCAACATGGAATGATCAGCGACTGACCGCACTTAAATCGAGAAAGGGCCGTCAATTTCCGTAACGCTCGCTGCTAACGCTCGCGCGAGTCATGAGTGTCGTTCATTTGTTTCTAGTCATCGTTGCTCTCCATCTGGCTGACTGTTCCTTCTTTATGGACTTTATGCGTAACATAATACAATCGGGGAGGGTAAGTTGTGGGCATTGAAATTATTTATCTCTTTCTTAGCGTTTTGATCACTCGTTAATTCGATTGCTCAACCGACGAGTTTTTCGGTGGATCGATAAAAAAGCTGAATAATGACGTCAAGAATGATATTACAACATCTCGTGAAACCGGAAGGTGCGCACAGCTCGAAAAGAAGAGTACTTTGCATTCTGAGCAATCGGAGAAAGGCGTTTCTTTTCGCCGGCCTCGTTGGCCTGCGGTAGAACCTTGTCAAGACAGCTTTAAAATGCTCTTATGGGCTGGTAATATCGATGCATCCTTTGTGTGTGCTTTCCGATAAACACCCCTCTTCTCATAAATATTCAAAAACAGCTGTCCGCGGAACTAACGACGAAAAATTTTTCTATATTTTTTTATTGATCGATCATAAGTTAGATATGATGATCGAATATACGAACATAGTAAAACAGACGATAGAAAATATTTATAACGTTTCCGAAAGCTTGACGGGACAGAAACTACGAACCATTTAATCAAATGTTTAAGGCAGTTCATGTCTTTTTCGGCGGCGGTGAAATTATTTATATGCGTCGGTATTTAAGTCGCGCGACGCGATGGAATGCAAATGGAAGAAAGCAAGAGTGTAAACGTGTGTCGTTTGTAAAGCGCGCTAATCGACACCGCCTTAAATGTCCCGTCAAAAAGCTGTACATGAAGAGTCGTTATGCCTCAAGGAGGAGGAGGGTTCATTGAAATTTCATAATTTCCAGAACAAGGTGGATGAAACTGGAATATCATATCCGACGGTCTATAATGTACGAAGGCAGCCGATAATTTCCGATAGCGTTCCATTTCCTTGCAACGTGCATTCCGCCAGGTATAATTCGACCAGGTCTCGTTCTCTCAATATTCCTCGTAATTAAAAGAATTTTCACGTCCAAATAACAATTTCCTCGTTTGTGTGGAAATTTTCCCCGATAGGTTTTAAAAATATCAAAGAGGATTAAGTTCGATTTTTGAATCTCAGAAAATGTATCCGCTCTTTTCTCACAGATCGCTGTCGACACCGGACAGCGTTCATCGTCTAAGACCAGGCGACATCGACGTAATCGGTGGTCTCGGTGATTCCTTGGTCGCTGGGAGCGGTGCATTGGAGGAATTCGCTGTCGGAACTTTCATCGAGGCACGCGGGGTCAGCTGGTGCGTCGGAGGTCAGGCTAACTGGAGACGATTCTTAACACTGCCCAATATTTTAAAGGTATGTATCGTCGTTCTCAACATTCTTCTATCGATGTTGCAACGGTTTTCTGTCGTGTTACGTTCAGCAGGAAGGACGAGTTACTATACTCGGATAATTGATATATGTCGCTCAGGTGTTTAATCCAAGGTTAACCGGGTACGCTACAGGGACGGGTGAATTTATCTCGACCGCAGCGAGACTGAACGTCGCCTTCCCAGTCGCTGCTACCGAGGACGCGTTGCAACAAGCGAGAATCTTGGTGCGGAGGATCAAGAGTGACCCAAAGATAAACGCGAAAAAGCAATGGAAGGTAACAATTAGACTCTTCTTATCTCCTTCGTCGTGAATTCCTCCCGGTGAAAAAAGAAAAATAGAAACGATCCTTTTTATTTTCCAGCTCATCACGATTCTATTTGGGGCTAACGACGTCTGTTCGGCGCAATGTTACAACCCGGAATACTTCTCGCCGATGCGTTACGCCCTGCATCTACGGAAAACGCTCGATTTTTTAAGAATCACTTTGCCCCGTACGCTGGTCAATCTGGTTCCAGCCATAGGTGATTCCAGCTCGTTTAATTAATCTTGTAGGCCAAACCGAACGAGTGGTACGATCATTTATTTTTCGGCAGATGTCACGGTCTCGGTTAGGGTGACGCGAAGTGCCATGTGCAATATATTGCATCCTCTTTACTGTGCTTGCATGCACAAAGATGGTCGATCGGAAATCGCCGCTTCGAAAATGTCGCAGCTCTATCAACAGGCTGCCGAAGCATTAATCTACTCAGGAAGGTACATTTTGTCGTTCAATTCGATCGTGACAATTTCCTATCCTTCGCAACACTCGGTCGAGACGAAACATCGTTCCTTTCTTTTAGATACGACGATTCTCCGGATTTCACGGTGGTTTTGCAGCCGTTTGTTAAATTATTCAATGCACCTAATGCAGATCCTACTGGCGCGCCGCCGATCGACTCCAGCCTGGTTACGTACGACTGTTTCCATTTTAGTCAGAAAGGGCACGCACTCGGTGAGAAACATACACCGCGTTTATATTGAATGTTTACAAGAAAAGTATTTATTACGAAATTCTATAATAGATAACAGCAAGTGACATTATCGACTGTCGTTTACTGTTATCGCTTGATTGACGCCTGTTGATAGCAGAAGGAAAGTTTGGATGATTGCGTGCTACCAGGGACAACGATGTTACCGTATCGAACGCACGAGGAAAAGTTCGATAAAATTATTTTCTACTCGAAAACATCAGTCCTTTCATCAAAATATGAAATATTATTAGAATTCGCAAACTGTATTTGCATAATTTGCTATTATCTCTGCAGCATATACTCAATATTATATAGAATAAATATCAATAGTCGTGAAAATTAAAATTGCTTTTACATTTTGCAACAATTGAGTCGCAATTATTAGAGAAAAACGAAATTACTCCTACCGATATTGCGCGTGAAAATGTTTCATTTGCGAACCGGCGTAATATACTCTGTTAATCATGTCAGAGACACGTAATTATGTATTTATGAATGCATGAATTAATGTTCCGACAGAAGCATAGCGATAAATATTATATTTAGGAAGTATGTCGTTATGCAACAAGACATCCTTAGCGATAGATGTATTCGAGCGAAGGTCAGCTAGTTTGCGTCAATTAACAATTGTTCACCGGTTTACACAGTTAAAAATAAACGAATGGGCCGAGCGACGCATTCGCGGACAATAAAATGATCGTCGGTCCCTAGCAGCTGGCTCGCATTGTCAATGTGTGTGCGCTCACACCTTCATTAGCAGCGTTGTATGGTCAAGACAAATCATTAAACGTTCCTTAGACGGTGTCAACAAGAGTCACGGTGAAAGAGAACGTCACACTAGTCGTCGTTAGCGAGATATTCTTTTGCGAAAATAACCAAGCAATGGCAAAGAGTAATGTACTATTTTTTTCTTTTTTTTTTAATTTCAGGTGCTAACCTTTTATGGAACAATATGTTGGAGCCGGTCGGAAACAAGACGGAAGTGGGCTTGCCGGGAATACTGCAAAGAGTGCTCTGCCCTACGGAAAGCAGGCCTTACATCTTCACGAATGTTAATTCGCGACTTTTCCGAACAACCGGCCGGCAAGATGGGATCGTGCCTAAATAGCGCAAGTACTGCTGACGAAAATCTTATGATCAAAGGATGCAATATTTACTTGCGATTGCAATGCCTCGTTCTGTAAAATTTCAGAAATTGCATTTAGGAACGCGTGACAAATTTGCATCACTTTACGGCTACAATTCGAGGATATTTTAAGCGAATTACGGCAAGTTCGAAGTCCACTATGCCAATATCCGGCTGAGGCACGAGCAATACGGAGAATTTTGTTTTATTCAAATATACCATATCAGGAAATAACTGATTTGCATAGCGGGGACGTCCCGAAATCTCTCGTTAAGTATCTCTTTCACATTCCTACGAGGAGCGCATTTTCAAAATGCAAAAGTTAATATATTTAGAATTCAAATGAAGATACTATATTTAGCTTTGTACTATACCTCATTCTATTTAAATAACTGTACAATTAAATATTAATTTACGCAACGGAGATGTAAGTTTCTTTGTATAAGGCAATGATATTTATGACAGCTATTTTATCGATAATCTCGTTAATAAGAAAGTCGACAAAGCGATTGATCTTTTTTAACGAGATGAGTCGGTTAAAGAAAGACGATGACCTGTATAAATTTTCATGGCTTTCGTATTTTAAACTCGTTTTTGCTGTTCCGCGAAAGTTCCCGTTTACTTGTGAACTTTCTTGCAAGTATTCGTGGAGTTTCGGGTAGAAAGTGACATATTATCTCGTAGACTAGATACGTCGTTAATTTCCATATGCAATTGAAATAAAAATAATGATATAAGAAAGTACATTGGCTGATAAAGCTAGTTCACTATGTTACTTGTAAATCTTCGAGACAAACGCATATTGCTACGGATAGAATGATAGACGCATGAATATGAAAAATCGCATTTATTTGGTATTCTTCGCAAAAATCATATCCGTTAGAGAGGTTTTATGTGTTAGACGCGTAATGTAAAAATATATCTCGGGGATATTTGTGCCGCGTTGCATCACACATGATGCGCAATTGCGCCAAAGCGCTAATTTAAGTGGGTACAATCTCGACCCCATCTTCGTGATTGTCCGGAAGAATTGCTCCTGCGGTGATCGGTGGGAGAAATCTTCACAAGAGATACCAGAGAAGTAGACTGAAGAAGTGTCGCCGAGTCTGCTCTCCGAGATATTTGCTAACACGTCATTGAACGCTTCTCGATTTGCATCGAGCCCACGCGCTAGGAAATTGACCGTGACTTCGACCGTTATAGATGTGTCTCCACGTTAATTCTGATCTTCCGGCGTTTTGAGACAGTGAATTAAAATATCTTAAATATCAAGGAGAAGATAGAGAAGTTTAATTAAACAACTTCTCGAATTGCTACTATAGACAAGACGTTCTTCGAAATTTTACAGAATTCATTGTCATTATCTTCGATGATCGATGATCGTAAAATGTGCTGGAAAATGTTCTAGAAAAATCTACTGACCGTCATATATTTCAGTCACATATTTTATATATAAGCGTATATAATTTCTCTCTCTCTCTCTCTCTCTCTCGATTTTTACAATTTATTTTGTCCCACGGTTACATATATATATATATATATATATATATATATGCAGTTGTACTGTTTTCATGATCTATTATAAGAGAATTAAAAGTCATGCCTCTATAAAAACGTAATAATAGATAATAGGTTGTTAGTTATTATAGCCTAATTATTTGAAATTATTCAACTCACACAATGTAAAGCGCTGATCGAGTGTGCTGTAAATTAGCGAAGAAGAAAAAAATCGTTCAGCTTTTCAGCAAAAAGAAAACCTTGAACCCCGAGTAAACTATCGAGCGCTCATCGACACCTCGATTTCTTCTACCGTTCTAAAACCGTTAACGTAGGGTCGTGTTTCTTTTACCGAGGAACAAACTAAATGTCAGAAATGAATTACTCGAATTGAATACAGATGAATCACATATTTCTTGTTCGATGAGCAAGCAACACCAGCGAAAGTACTCGTGCGTGGATAAAAGAATGCGTGAACTTCGGGAGGACAATAGCGGAAGAAGCGAGCCAAGAAGATACCACGCCGGGAATGTTAATCGACTTTAATGTCCAGGTACTAAGGCCGAAAAAATTATTCCGGAATAGTTATACAAGAAATCAAGCATAATTTACCTCGGCTGTGTCATGTGGTCAGCTATAAATATCTACAGCATATATGGAACTTGGAATTTTGGCTACGACAATAATGTATAAAGGTACTACAATAATTATCTTTGTTAAAATAGTTATATCGGGCAAAAAATGAATCATAACCGAATGCATAACATCCGTATTATTTTGATAAATCTCGTGATATTATCAATCATGCCTTGCTGAAAATAAGATTTACAATATAATTTCGAATCTTGTTCTTGCATTTTTCTCATAATTGAAGGCACGTGTGTTGGTGTTCTTATATAATTTATGCATGCGATAGAAAAAATTAATTGTACGTTGCAACTGCGTCGCAGTATGTGTATAATTTCAGTTGATTCCACATGATAATAAGACAGAGCGCGTGTATAACGAGCAAAAACTATTGAGCTTAATGTTACTAATTACATGAACTGTGACGTAACTTCGACCCGCAGCTAGGCGATACCTGGACTCATACGCTTATGTCCAAAGTACGAAACGATGGAGAATTCGACGAAATCTGGAATGAATTTATTCATCCGCGGACTTCCCGCTAATATTTTTGCACTGCGTAAAATAATGTTTAATTGTGATATCGCTGAATTCGCGATATGGTCGTTGTGCCGTTTTCAGTGAACTTTAAGATACTGGATCAATTAATGTAAACATTACATAAGTAAATTTAATGAGGGTTATCACCATCGTGACACCGCGTTCGATTGGGTAACTGCGCTGGTGTGACTTCGTCTATCTCGAGATAAAAGCCGTTCGCCGGCAAACGTCGGCCTATCAACTGCGAAGAAAATTTATTGGGAAAAATTGTATAATATCGAGGAAATATACGTGAACGTAAACATGACTTAATTATATTCACAATTTACGGCACGGTAAACTACGTCCCTTTTTCCCGTTGTCCTTCGAGTTCTGGTCGAACTTCAGTCGGGGCAATCATTTCTTTTCTCCTTTTACCAGGTATCTCTTTCCTGATCGATAACTCTCACAACAAGGCCGACCGGAATATTATGTGTCGTAGCATCACGATGTATACGCTCACGCGCATTGCAACAGTCCAAATAAAAACGAATAATAAGAAGAAAATAAGAATTAAAAATAAGTACATAAATAAAAAAAAAACTCGATGCACGTTTTTCGTGAAATCACGTTGTCGACTGTTTTTGTTAAGACGTCCTAACACGTGATAAAAATCCTCACAAATTGTGCGATTCGGTTTCTAACGAGTGTTTGTGTTCAAATCAAATCAGAAACGACTCTACACGGCTTATCGATGTTTACTTGAAAACTGTAAAGCGGGAAACGATCTCGATTGTTTTGCGCAGACGAAAAAAAAAGGCCTGTATCCCGATTTTATGTTAAATCGTTCTTATTATTAACCGTACTATAACAACGAGCGTACACGAAAAAAAAGATAACAAAACAATAATAATACTGAGAAGAGAGAAAAAATGCCGAGGAATCAATATATTTTTATCGCGGAAATGAATAGTATCACCATGGACGGATTATATATACAGCTTTTATATTTCAAACTGAATAATTAAATATATATATATATATATATATATGTATATATAACCGCGCACAGTCTCAATTATATAGCATATTTCATAGCATCTTCGTAACGGCGATAATCTTCAGTCGCGTCGGAATGTAAAACTTGAGCTCGTCGAATAAGGACAGGAGCGGCAAGGACGTGCGGTGAAATCAAACGGAGAGATGTTTTAAATAAATATTTGATATTTATTGAAACTATCGTGCGCACAAAAGTCAATCAAATATAAATTAGATGGAAATTACTGTGCGACAACGTGGACGTTATGATACTAATTACCTATGATAATAGATATCTAATACTGCTCTTGACTAGTAGCCTAAGATTGGCACTCGCTCTCATCCGCGAGTGAAAACTAATTGTCCTTTTCGCAAGTTCCGCTGGGCGTTCCAACGAATCTTAAATTCTAATTAAAAAAATATGGCACACCGACGACGGTTTCCCGCGATTGCAACACGCGCAATGAGCGAAGTCGATGAAATGAAACTGTCCATCCGGCTGTGGCGGAACATTTCCTTCTCAACGATGCCTCTTCATCGATTAATTGTTAGTCCTCCGTGTGGAATTCCGCTTGGATTGCGCGTCACTTTCCATCAGCCGTTCGCTCCACCGGAAGGAAAGACGTGATCGCTAGAGAGACTGTCGATCACGAACGGTCGAATACAAGACAGCGAGAGTCCTTCTCACGGTCGACGGGAATCACTTCCTGCCCCATTGCAGGGTTCCTCGGTGACTGTGCAACGAAGCATGGCATCGACCCAGAGACCCGTGACTGCCCTTGGAGCTGTCGCTGCCGGAACTCGAGACGCTCTCGGATCTTCTGATCGGCTTCTTCGTGGGGTCCAGCAGGCGATCCAGCATCTGACGAATCGTGCTGTGTTTGCGGTTAAACGGATTGGTGTACATGTTGATCCTCGAGATTTGCTCTCCGCGACACTTGGCACACTGTCCGCGTTGAAAACTGTTAACGCATCGGACGTCTCTCGCTCTGCGAATGGATACGTAGGTATCGGCCGGTCGGCTTTTATACGGGACGCCCCCGTCCGGCGGCCTTCGATCCAGCTCTCGCGCGTACGAGTGTCAGTTGCATCGTAAGGGCGAGAGGCGACCCACGTGTCGCGGCGTTGACTCGTTTCACGACGACGGAAAAAAAAACTCACTGGATGGGACTCCCCTGCTCGAATCAACATATTCATTCCTCGACAGTTCTTTCCGATGTATTATTTTTCGTCCCGTCAGAAAATTCTATTTTATTTTTCAACAAACATTCTCAAAAAATATGATGTAACGTTAAACGAAATTCCATACTTCTCCAATTATTCCGTTATTTCGACGGCGCTTAATGGAGAGGGGGGGGGGGAATGCTTATTTCGACACGCTGACGCCCGAAAAGATTGGTCCCACGTCATTTGTAGGAGCTCGTTCTTGCAGAGAGCCGCCAATAGCGACGAGAAGAGGCATGCGAGCACTTTCGTAAAACCACATTGATTTCAGTCACTCAAATTGCACTGTAACACCGAGAAGACCATTGGCGCGACTCCGATAATTGTCGCGATGACAATCAACTGTAAGCCGAGAGAGATCGCCGCCAGCGAGACGGCAAAATATAATTTTCCGCTTATGAAGGCGGCTAGACGGGAAACATTTATTCTCGAGAATACAATTTTCTTCCGTCGGCGATTCGAAGAAGAAAAAAGAGACGACTCTGCTGGAAAAAAAATTCTTCGTCGTTCATCCCGTCGATTATTTAGTCATACTGCTCACAGGGATACTTTCGCGAAATATGAAGGCCATTTTCCGTATTTTTTTACCGCGACCAAAAACACTCTTTCTACGAACACCGCGTGTTCATTGGTGACGCAAGGTTCCAGAGATTTCTAAAGGCAGTCGATTAAACACTGATATGTAGATTGAAATTCTAATGAGTATCGAGAATAGTCTTCGCCCGCATAGTTCATTTACGCGTTAATACTGCTCGTGAATCTCGTTAAGCGGAATCTTTCACGACAATACGATTGGAAATAATGGCGGAGAGATTTTCTTATTTCCAAAAATTGCACATCTGTCCCCTGTGAAATCGAAAGTTATAGACTTCCTCCAAAGTAATAATTGATCGTAGATCAACAGATTCACTTCTGCAATTTTCGTAAAGAGAGATATGTCAGATACGAACAGCATATGTGCCATTGCTTAATAACACGTCAATCTTTACGACGATCTTTATCGATACAACTGCATTATGCATGTCGCGTATTATAATGAATCTATCCAGACGCGAATCAGATGTTTGTTCGCATAGACGTTTCGCTCGCCTTCAAGACGTCAAAACGCGATCAATGAAGTCTCGAGTTAACACTCGGCTGTTTACCGGCAATAATTACATACAGACTCTTGCAAAGAGTACCTTTCTTCAGAGAATTACGTCTCTCTCGGCGTTTCTTATGTATTGACGTTATCTAGAAGTCACGTGGAAGTTAGCTCACACGTTTAAATGTCCGACAAACGATTCTTTTGACCTTGTTATTATCAAATTCTCATTGAGGACTTTTATCCTTATGATTATGGTAAAACACCGCTCGTCATCGCATCTTCTTCAATATGTCAGCCGAGTGTTCTACGACTTAAAACACCTCGGGAGGAAT
This sequence comes from Dinoponera quadriceps, assembly GCF_001313825.1. Lineage (NCBI taxonomy): Eukaryota > Metazoa > Arthropoda > Insecta > Hymenoptera > Formicidae > Dinoponera > Dinoponera quadriceps. The sequence continues at coordinate 70,717 of NW_014559163.1, forward strand.
GAACGGTGTTTTCCGGTCACGCGATGTGATTAAAATTGCGCGGATGTATTCCCTGCTACTATTTCAGATCGCGCGTAACCGATAGAAACGTGGAATACGATAATACCGGCGGAATAAACGAAATCAAATGACTGAAACTTGAACTCGAAGCGAGTAAAAGCCCAGCGAAAGTAGAGAGGCTCGAGAAAACCGACCGGAAGCAACATTTTCTCCGTATGCTATTGAACACTAATGCCCTCCTACACACTATCCGCGACATTACTTTTACTACGTGCGCGCGTGTAAACGTAGTACCTCGAAGAGCGGCCTTGTTTCATTGACCTCATTACTCGTGAGGAGATCACCACTGATAAGCAGCGTGTTATCGTTCCCTTCTCCGAAACGTGGATGGACGAAAAGGTAAGAGGTCAATCGGCGCATTAAATACCTATTGACCCTCGTAAGCTCGTTGATTGGTTTAATAGCTTGCACGGACGTGCAAGCTTGCTTGAAGTTTCTTCTCGGAAGGATATATAATCTTGAATTGATTAATCAATCCGCTTTACGAAGAAACGCGACGATAATCGTGCGCGCCAGACGCAAGACGCGGACAAGAAGAAAGATTATGTGCGCCGTTGCCAATTAACGAGGCGCATTTTCTGCGCCGATAGAACGATGATTATCGGTCTCGACGCTAAATAATATTGGTGTTTTTGGCGAATGTGTCGTTCCGAAGATAAGTGTCGGCGCACACTTTCTCAGAGGTCAAAGTCTGCGGGCGATAAAGTGCGTGTTATTGTTTTCTCGTGCATTGCACCTCGTTCGAATGATTGCGTTTACTTTCAAAACCCCGATATTATTATTATTATTATTGTTTCAAACCCAGAATATCGCGTCGCGTGTCAATAGGCCACTGAGCTCGCGTCGCAATGTTTCGACTCGATACGAGTAATCCGACGGAATTTTTGCGGCCGAGTATCGCGGTGAACGATACGAAAAGTTCAAAGTTTCAGCGATTGGGATTTCTTTCTTTTCTATTTTTTTTCTTTTTTTTTTTTTGGCATACTCCCTCTCGACTGCGCGAATTACACCTGAAATATATCGACAGCTCTCGTAAATTCTCTCCCGTGAATCCCCGAAGGGATTCTTGCCCTTCGGAGAGAGAGAAAAATATACGTCCGGCGGGTGAGAGTTCGCGTTGTTGGGAAGAAACGAGAATATCCGGTTTTCATCTAAGGTAGCTACTAGTGACGAATTTCCGAACCGGTCTGTTGATTTTTCAACAACGAAAGGAGAAAAACAAATAATGACAATTCCGTCGCGTTCTCTGACGTAGTTTGAAACAAAACAATGACTTTCCGATCCCGACAACCTGGAAGACAGAGAGAGAGAAACACGAGTAGTCGCGTTCGTGCGCGCTGATCAAACGCGCGAGTCACGTACTTGTAATTAATCCGCCACGAGATGAAACGCACGCGACGTACCGATGGCTTTTTCATCGGTCATGATGACTCGATCATGTCGAAAGTTGAAAATGCGGAAGAAGCGCAGAGAATCGACCGCACGATCGAATTTCGTTCGTTGAAAAATTCTGCTCGAAGGAACATAATAATATGTGAAAATAATGTTTTTCCTCGCAACGCACGATCATTGTTACAATTTCTAGGTGAGCGCTCGCGCCAGGATCAAAAGTTATCGGAATAAATCAACGACATAGGAACGGTCATTCGCGGAACGTTCGTTACGTAGTAGAAAGATTTTTTGCTCACTGACGCAGGATCTGTGCTAGACAGGTAAGTACAACCAACGTTCCGTTGTACTATGAACGTCTGCGACGTAATTGGTATTACAGAATATATGCAACGAAAACAGTGTTTTCTTGATGTTATGATTTATCGTCGTCATTTAAATGCAATCTCAAAGTTCGATGCGGACTTAAGAATTTTCCATCACTGAATACAAAATATTATCGCAGAACGTTGCATCTATGCGATCGGTTATTATATTATATTTGTAAAAAAACAAAACAAAGGAGAAGAATGAATATTGAAGTTGAGCTTAATGAAGATCGGAAAAGGTCGATATACATTTCCGCTTTAATAAAAATAATATGCTCCGAAATCTCACTGATTTCATTGTATTCGTGACACAAATCCAACGATAATGAGCTTTTTACAATGAAGCAAATTCGATATCTCTTCCTTATCTCCTGCTTATAAAGCAAACAATAGTACATAGATATAAAAATTCCTTAAATTAGTCGCGCATACATTATTGCATCGTACCAATTCGGAATCTCTTCACAATTCTCTCGCGACTTTTCTTTTTGTTTACGGAACAATGGAATGAAAAATAATGGCTTCCCAACGACATACCAAAACGACATTATTGAGCCGACGATACGACATGGGTCGAAAAGCGTCTGATACGCAAATTATCGCAAATACACGAGCAATTTTCGTGTCTAATCCGGTATTGCAACTCAGGATCCGGCTATCAAAGACACAACACGACATTTTTCTCATGACAGTCCGGTATGTAATGGAGTGATTCTTTTCATGAACCATCGGTCATATGTGAAATGTTATCGGCGGCTAATATCGCTCGCAATTGACCCTTTAAAATAGAATTTTTGTCGCGACGCTGTTTGTGCAATAACTGATATCGATTGATAAAACACTAAGGTCCCGGAACTAATGCGAAAGATGACAGTCGCGTTATCGTCGCGACTCTATGCCGAGTCATCAATGATTTTGTTTCTAATTGAAGCGTCTGGTAAAAATCGCCTCGATCATAAAAATCTCTCTCGGATATAGCAAAACGTTTCGCGCCAACGTGGCATATAGTAATATTTTTTGTCGCTAATTTATCATTAGCAATATAACAAAAAATTTTTTACCAGACGACGGTTTTACTTTGCCATCGATTGTCGCAGCTATAGTTGCGATACTTGAGACATGCACATACATTTCATGGACTCGATTGTTCTCGACAAAGAAATCTATCTGTCCTTGTTTTTTACCTTCCAGCAAAAACATGTATGAATTATACTATATTAATATCTTATAAAATCTACACAAGTATAAAAGTAAAATAAAATTAAAGGATCACTTTCTTTGATCATGAAAAGTAGATAAAATTCAACAAGTTGTAACTTCCGCAAAAATAATGTTAATGAGGTATTTCAAAAAGCATTTTAAAAATCACGGTCCCTAGCTTTGAGAGAAATTGTCACATATAAAGTTTACCCATGTTTTACAGTGTTGCATGAATATAAATGACGAATACGTCAAATATCAAAATTCTTCATGAAGTTTACTCAGGTACATCGCGTAAAAAAATGTCACATATGAATGAGGTTTGTGTCATTTGAAAACGTGATTCACATATTTCCCTTTAATTTGCATGTTCGCAGATTGCGGTGCGACTTTTCATCGGGTTATTGAGTGTTAAAATAAAAATACCCTCTTGGTTTTGATCGTTTATAGAAAGACGAACGAATCGATATAAAATGTTATGAAACGAGAAAGCTAAAAATTTCCTTTTAAAAAAAGAGAAAAACGGAGTATTAAAGTATCATCATGACATTTATGAACGAAGTGATAACTTGAATAAAGGTTATACATAATACCGGTAATGTTTATATCCATTAAGGAACGATATTACATATGATTACTATATTTTAAATATAGTACAGACCTTTACAGTCTCTCATAAATATGGAAGTATCTTCACTAGTTTCTTCCTTCCTGACGTAAATGACAGATTCTCTCGTATATCACATTCGAATAAATTTCAAATAAATATTTTTAACTATATAATAGATTTAATTTACAGCAGTTTTAAAGAATCGTCTTAAATAAAGAGTATTCTTGAAAAACACATGGTTATAGTTTGTTTTAGGTTTATTTTTCTCTCGACTTCAACTCTTCGGTAAGTACGGTAGAGACACGTAGCGGAGAGATTGGAATTAAAATCCGACGTCCGAACCACAAACCAACATTTATCCTTTAATTTTATTAAATACTTATCCGAGACTCAAACCCTTTCGACAAGTAGTTCCTATTTGACACCGTTAGATGGCATCAAGTAGTCCGTTGAACGCCAAATGAAATTTTAATAATTAATATCTCAAAAACTGAGACAAATTAGAAACTTGAATATGAGGCAAATATTTTTCAATATAATTTTAGTACATTAAATTTCATGACAATCGGTAAACGCATTATGGAGAACATTAACCGATTGTCTCGCGTCTTTAATACGGTAAAAATACATTTAAAAATTTGACCCATGTTTGAAAGTTTTGTTCAATTTAATTTTTGACATTAATTGTCAAAGTTGAACCTCGCGGCTGCGTCCCAATCTACAATAGCGATTTACAATAGCCTTAAGACTTAAAAAGTTGGCCAATCACAGTCGATTATTCTCATTACATTCGATTGTGATTGGTCAAGTTTTTAAGCTTAGATCAGATAATCTTAATTTTTTAAAGCTTATAATTTAAGGCCGATATTCATAGTCGAATCTTATGTGTAAGATCGTCTATAAATGCTGTGCGGATCATTTCATTGGTTATGGAGTATCTGAAAATAAACTTAAAACGGTCTTAAATATAAGGCCCAATTATGAATATCGGCATAAAACAGCTATTGTAGACAGGAACTACGATAAAAGCAAGATTATAAACGAGGCCTCAAGCCTCGTCTACAATGCGGTCGCAGGACAGTTGTGAATAGAATCCACTTCTCACTGTAAATGTTTCGAAGCATCGTATAGACCAATCATATTCTTTCTTTAAGCGCTTCAAAGTGTTTGCAACTTCAAATAGATTTATTCGCTTTTTTTGAAGCCAAAAGGATATTTTTTTTTTGATATTCAAGAACTCGGTAAAAAAAGAATCGCACCGCTATCTGTGTGTAATTAAAGAGGAAAGTTCACTCTTTCAAATGACATAAACCTCAATCGTCTGTGACATTTATTTTATGCGCGGTGTACCTTAATAAACTTCATAAAGAATTGTGACATTTGATTTTGTTTTATATCTATGTAACATCGTAAAAAGAACAAATAAACGTGGTCTGTTCTTTTTAGCTGCACCGCTGAACTAGTTCAATAAGTTGAAGCGAGACAAGTATATGTTTTCTCACTTCAACTTATTGCATCAGTTCAACAGTTCGGCTAAAAAAAACGTTATATCGGAAAATCTATGTCGAAACTAGAGACTTCAATCAATAAAAATGTCTCAAATCGCCTTATTAGCATTTTGCGGCAATTACAGCTAGTTAAATTTTATCACTAAATTCGACAAGTCATGCCATAATATTTTTAAACTGACGGAGGATTACTTACAGAGAAGCATATTTTTGCTTTAAACTCGCAAGACGTTTAATCTTTAATAAAACGATATTTTATAAAAAAATCAATGGATAGAAAAATATAAAACATTATCAGCGAAAAGCACAAGAAAGGCTCTGTGGACAGAAATCAATTGTTATCTTGTGTTATCGCTGCCGATTAGACGATCAGTCTTATTGATTCACCCAATGTAGCCAAAGGTTAAATCTTCTCGTATCGTCGAATTCATGATGCAATATTCTTTCAACTTTTCATTCTGTTCCATCCTAAAATTTTAATTTTTCCGGCTTCTCCGTTTCCCGACGGAAGCAGCCGTTTAGAAAACTTTGGTAAAGCTTCGAGTTTCCGTTACGAGAGGTCGTCTCAGCAAGATTGAGGTGCAGTGGAAACGAGTTCGGTGATTCAGGCATTCAGAGTTTTCCTGTCGGTTGTGTCATGTTGGGTTTGTAAGGTTGTGCGTACACGCGTTAGTCGCGACGAAGGATTTAACCCGAGTTATCGTCTCGCAACGGTCAGTACCCTTCGTTCGATCTCGACGTTAAACAGAAGTATCGAAGAAAAAAAAACGTTTAGTGTCTTCGACACCCAGTAATATGTCGGATACACGACGACGTCGGAAATCCAATCAGTCGTCCGACGATCTCTCGGACTCGTATGAGGAATTGAACGTGACAAAGGAGACCCAGGTAAAGTGTTTATCCTGAGAGCAGGGAATCTTTCGGAAAAGCATGCGTTAATTCCCCACGTTGTACAGCGTTTCGAATTTCTCGCTCGCCATGCATCTCGCGTGCAGCGCGATCAACGAAAGTTTACATCACGTTTGCATTGCGGAATCAATCGAGGACAGATCGCGTTAAGTAGGCCGACGGGTCACTTTATTTTAATTGCAATCGACGATTTTGCGATTGATTTCAAACGCAATATTATGACCTCTGCTGCTGTTCCAGAATTCACGCTTACATACTACAACATAATAGCAAACTGACGGAGGATTACTTACAGAGAAGCATATTTTTTGCTTTAAACTCACAAGACGTTTAATCTTTACTAAAACAATATTTTATAACAAGATCAATGGATAGAAAAATATAAAACATTATCGGCGAAAAGTACAAGAAAGACTGTGGGCAGAAATCAATTGTTATCTTGTGTTATTACTGCCGATCATAGCAAACGTGTTATTATACTCATAATGTCCTATCATACTCTAGCGTGTTTTAGAATGTTCTGGCATGTTATAGTGTCCTGGATATTGTTTCATTTATTAACTTATAACTTGCGTAATATGTACAGAGTAGTGAACAAACCGATGGGCATCAAGATTCCGAGTGCGATATTTATGAAAGTGACTCTGATGCTGAATCACAAGATGGAGGGGAGCAACGAGAAAGTGGTGATGGTCAAGAGGAAGAAAAGCCACAGAAGAAGTTGGACGATGATGAGGATAGACGTAATCCTCAATATATTCCAAAACGTGGAACATTTTATGAGCACGATGATCGTACAACGGATGAAATAACTGACAATAACACAGAGGCCCAGACAAATGTGAAAGAAACTAAGGAGAAAAAGGTATGGAAGGATAAAGGAGACAGGTGGGATCATGACCGATACAATGACGAAGAACAAGCTCCGAAAAAATCTGAAGAATTAATAGCAACATACGGTTATGATATAAGAAACGAAGAAGGGCCACCCAGGGCCAGAAGGAGAAGAAGATATGGGTAAGTTGGTCGACAAGATTTGAGCTTGATTTTGTCATGTACGCGTTTTATAAATTATATATTACCTTAGTCGTGGGCCTAACAAATACACAAGGAATTGGGAAGACGAAGATGCCTATGGAAAAACAGGCATTACTCCTGGTAGAGGAAGTAACAGACGTTTCCAAAAAAATAATGAAGATTTTCCTACTCTTGGTTCTAGTAAAGTGAGTGTCAAGAGATACATGGTATCGTTAATCATTGCAAGTGTTTGATGTATTTCTTTCCTTTTTTAAATTTCGACAGAATTCTTCAGCTAAAGTGGAAGAACCTGTAATTTCATCGGCTTGGTACAGTAGCAAGAATAAGACACAAAATAAGGCGCAAAATTTCCCACCTCTTCAATCCCCACAGGATAATACGAAATCCAAGCCTGCTGCTGCCTCCAACACGTCCACGTGTGTAACAATTCACATGATATTTGTCTCTCTGATATTTTAAAAAAGACATCCATGAGACGGTTTTAAAAATTGATTACAGGAGCGAGAGCAAAGCGCCAAATGGATCTACCAATACAGCATGGAAAAAAGATAGCAAGCACTCGGTTCAAAGTGCAAATGGAAATAACGGATCTGGTGGTGACGCGGAGAAATTAGCTAATAACAAAGTATCACCGAGAGAAAATAACAAGAGAAATAGCCAAGAGTCTGTGAGCGTGGTCGCGACGAGGACACGCGGTAGAGGTTTCAAGTCCAATGCCAATAACAACACGGTCACTAACAGAATAGTTGAGAATAAATCAAAAGGCCGTGGTTCCGGTCCGATTGCCGTTGAGAATAGAAGGAACAACACTGCTGCGCAGCTAAACGATGAGCACCAACTTGTTCACGATATGAAACAACTTAATGTTAACGATGGTACTCAGTATCACCAGACCGCAAGACACAACAGTGAGTTCTCGATTTCTTTCATAAATGTTGCAAAATAATTCGTACGGTTATCTTTTTATCCGCAGAAGGCTTCTTCGCGTCCTCCAACCAACACAGGTCAAACACAGTGCCACCTAGGATGCAACAAACGCACTCGCAACAACAGACCGTACAACAGCAACAAGACGGTTCTGGGAACAGACCTAAGCGATACTCTAGTCAGCGTCAGCGGACTACTATCTCGGAGACTTCCGGCCAACAGAATTATCCATCTCAACACGGACAGCATGGGTACTTTTCACCTCAAGGTAATGATACGTGGCGTCTTAGGTTTACTTTTTGTCGCTCGTTATTTCCATTCGCTAAATCATTTCTTACGGTATGTGGCTTGACGTGAGCGATATGAGCATGTATTTGACATTAATATAAACCACTTGTATGTACGCGTACCTAGCTGGAAATTCAAGAGCCGTTCTAGAATCTCAAGGTAGGAAAGAAAATCTCATAAGACTTTAAGAGAAATCTGAACGCGAAGTAGTGCTTATTAATCGGACACCACGGAGCTATTTTTTACATGCAAATTTATCGATTAATTTAAAATAGTGTCGAGCGCGTTATTTTACGAAACTGTTTGTCAGTCATCATGTTCCTTCCAGGCTACCCGCAAGGACACTTTGAGCAATCTTCCGCAGTTGCTCCAGCCACAACAGCTATGGCGGGACAACCCGTTATTTCTCTACCGCCCAGCGGACAGCCTGCTGGTTACGCGCCACCGGCCTTTTTAGTACCGCCACCTCAATTTATTCCTCCTCAAACCGCACCTCCTAGTATAATTAATTATGTACCCGGTCCAAATGGTCCAACATTCCCGCCGAATTTTCAAGGTTACCAGGGATATAATCCTTCGGTACAGGTGAGAATAACAGATGAGTTGTTCGAATATTTTTTTGGTTTTTCTTGAGATATTTTGCATACATTGTGCACATTACATCTTACACCACGCATTCGATTATTGCAGCCTCAAGGACCACCACCGCCCCAAGAACTGTTTCAACCGCAGGGGTGTACTTATTATAGTCCAGCGCAGCAGCAACAGCAGCAACAACAAACAGCTCCTATGCGACGACCGAAAGCGGCGATACCTATTCTTCCGCCGCCTGATAATCAGCAGAGCGGCAGAGGAAGAGGTAGGAGCGCTCAGCAATACCAACAAAGCAATCAACCCGGTAACATGCAACAGGCCGAGCAGGAAGCCAAGAGTAATGCAGTGGCAGGAAGTGACGAGAAATCTGTGCCAGGACAATTCGACAGTGTGCAAGTTGAGCAGCCGAGCACGCTGAAAGATCAGGAATTCCCGAATATTCCTTCGGATACAGTTAGAACAGTGAATGTCGACGAAAACGTCGACGAGAATACTAATGTCGATACCCACATAATGCTTGATGCATCATCCGTTAAAAAGGATAACGTGGACGACAGTGTCAGTGTGAAAGAATTGCTGGAGGCAACTTCCAATGAAAAAGATACAGCAATACTGGCTACCACCACCGCAACCACCACCGCGGAGAATGAATTAAGTAACATTGAGTCCGCGATCGCCGAAAATACCATTGTCGAAAAAGCGGCAGCCTAAGAAGAGTGTAATTATTATATACACTTCTCGTATTCATACATTGCGCGGTCGTTTCTCCACCGACTTCTCGCAGATCGCAAACAATATGCAATACTGGACTGCATTCGCGATGCGTAGCGGAATACTGCTCTGAGAATGCGTCTTGTTCATTCATATATCCACATTCGTATATTTACTCTGGCAATTGCTATGTGCATGCAATTGTTTTTGCTATAGAAGTATCAGGGACTCGGAATAATTATTAATCGGATATCGCTCTATTCGCAATATACGTTGCATTCGGCGGGAGTGCGATAGCACAATATTTTACAGTCGATTAGAATGGCGAATCTTAAAAAAAAAAAGACGATGCTTTCTATTACATACCGCGCATTAAACTAATTAGGTGTCCGATATGCGTGTATATTACGACTTGTAACTTTAGGAATCCTGATCCGCCACTGCAGCCATGTTAGCGCGCTATTTATTTTAAGATAATACGATTTATGTAGACTCTGGTTAAACATTTTATTTAATTAATATCTTGCACATGCTCTTCTCACTACATTTAATTCGCGGTACTTGCGAGCTTACGTGAGATATGTAGTGAAATGTTTTCTTTTATACGAGATTAAAGTTACTCACTACGAAATCACTCGAGGCTTATTATTGAACAAAAGTGGCTGCAAAATTGGATCAATTATTCTGTCTTTATGCTCGAAGCAGGATATGTGTAGATTACGTGATAGAAATATACGAAAGATCATCGATTAATAATTATTAAGAATTTTATATAATCAATTATATAATTAACAGGATTTTTTTCATTTACTTCGGTATAATCGGAGAAAAGCTTGCTACGATATCACGAGATACGACTGTGATATCGCGATCCAGTATGGCTACAGTGACCTATCGGAAAACCTTAAGAGACTATTCATACAATTGTTTAGAAAGAAAAGAATAAGTTTTCCGAAAGACCGATATCCAAACAATTCTATTACGATACGAGTGATAAACAATCTAGATACCAATCTTGTAACGCTGATGTTATTATCGCCTTGTATTGAATAACTATGATTTCTTTTTCATAAACTATAGCTGGTCACACTATTTAGCGGAAACTATTATTGTGTACTAATAATGTAATATACTCGGCAGCTACGTGGCCGCCATGCGACACACGATATAACTCTACATACTTTTTCAATGTTACAACTACCCACAGTGCAGAAATGTTTGTAGTTATAATATATTAAAACGAAATACATTTCATTGAATATAACGTAAATGTGCATATATCTTTATACGTGTTTACGAATAATTTTCTGTACGCGATTAGAATAACGAAAGCAAAAAATACATTAATTTAAAGATATGTCTGTTCTTTCCATCTGTTATGCGTTTTGTATGCATTTCTGCACTACTTTTCTTTCGGTTTTTTTTTTTTTTTTTTTGTAGAGATAAAACTTGAAACTTAATTCATCTTAACGAAAGAGAGAAAGGGAAGTACAGCTGGAATGAACAGATCTAATATCTATTTACTATTTAATTTTTTGTTTATAAATTTTTTGTCACATGATATCTAGCATTGTATATTTACAAATTCAAAGTCTGTTAAATACAAACTGGCTGTTTGTCATAAGTAATATACATTGCTCTTTTTTCAAGCTATCTAAATTACGTATCTCTAAGTACTGAATCGAGTATCGTCAAGTCTCTCTTCAATCATCGGAATGATATATTATTTTCAAACGTAATTAAGAAATTGCGAGAGAACGCGTCCAGGTGAAGCGTGGTCGATTTATTTTGCAACTCACTCCCAAAATCATTATAGCTAGGAATATAATAATGGCAAAATTGTACACACATACAAAGCCTTAAAAAACAAAATTCTATAAAATGGAAAATGAGCTTTCAACGCAGGAAATTTATATGAATGTGAACGAAACTTCTTCGCAATAAAGTGTAAATTTAAGCAAAAACGAATCGAAAATACACGTCATCCGTTGTAGTATAATATATTGTACAGTTTATAGAACTAATATCATATATATGACAACTTTATATGATAACTTTAAGATATAGAATTACGTACACTTTATTAAACTTTGTAGATATATTTTGATCGACATGTCCAAATGTATCATAGAAAATAAATATTACATTGCAAATGACATGCAAGGCATACTGAAAGTTTCGCCAAACGAACGGAATTGTATTTACACTTTTGCGTTTGCTTCTTTTAAATTTTATTATGCGTTTAATTTAACAATTTTGATTATCGATCTGTGATGCTTCTTATTACCTATTATCTATATATCTGCGATATAATAAAGCAAAATATATTTGTAAAGCAGTAAATCCAATCGTGCAGACTAATGTTTCGTAATAGCATATTTACAAGCCAATTGAATAAAAGATAGCGTCGTATGGGTCGAGTTCATCTCAATTCGACAAAGGAAATTTCATTTAACCGTTTTGCACTCATCCAAATTTTTCATTTTGCGGCATACTGATTATAGCACTGAGAGGTATAACCTCGGTACTCTGTTGAACGTTATTATTATTGGACAATGTGTTAATCGATCTTGTGTTAGTCCGAGATCGCTGCTTAAGAGGATCCAAGACACTCGTGACGTATCCACGTTTATGGGCGCAAGCTTTGCCGTTGCGGGAACAGCGAAAGGTACGCTTAAATTCCTTCCGAAATTTCCCTGCAACAGATTTATTAGCATCACGTATAATACGATGGAATAAGAACATATATATATATATATATATATATATATATATATTTAATATAATTTGAACAAATAGCTGTGTGACCTCGTCCAGAGCGAACGATATGTTGATTTTACTAAAAACGAAAATTGTATCACGAGGAGGAGTTTCCTGCTTCCTTCTTACGCTTATAAATTAATCAATATGTTTCACGCGATCAACTAATTTCCCTTCGCTATAATAAAAAAAATTGCAAACGCTTCCTGTCGATTGATCAGAAGAACGACTTATCTGCTCGCGTCAACTCGTAATTGTGAGGGAATAAGGAGTCCTAAAACTAACATCTAAAGTAACAATAACTATCGTGTGTCTCACCCTAAATACGAGCACGATCGATCTAATGAGTGCCGATTGCCGTCCCCGTCTCGGCGAACGCTGTTTCGGCCACGACGCTCGGTGTATTTTCGAGTTGTATTTTCGTCGGCCGCGACGTTCGTTTCGCCACGTGTCAAAACGGTCGCAAGCTCGTACGACACCCTTTCGTACTTTCGTCCGGTAGTCTAACCGCATTCTCGGGGTATCGCCTGCTCGGGGAACCGCATTCTCGAAAACTACGACGGAACTCTCGCCGGAACTTATCTGCAATGTAGAGCGAATAGTCCGACTAATGACTCGATCTCAGATCTTTAACGCTAATACATTCTCGATCTTTAAACGGGAATTTCCGTCGAGCGCTACTTTCTTATATCGTACTACGACGACCGCGAGATAAGTGTGCGCGCAGACTGATTAATTGACTTGGAGATTCGATTCATTATCTGAGAGTTTGTACGTACGACGGCGCGCGAGTTATTCCAGAGCTCATCCAGAGTCCAATGGACTCCGTGGCGTAGTTCCCGAAGAGAGGAATGGACGATTTTTGGCAACCGTTGTTCCGCCACAGGAGAGCTAATTCGATGTGAGGTACGGACCAGTTTTACAACGAAACAACGGCTGCGTGCCTCCGACGCGTCATGCATTTTAATAGAAGTCACTTCGGTAATCTTGTACACCTCTGCGCTCGGGAAATATCAGCCCGCGTACGAGATATTCGTTCCGAGATAAATCCGGTCGAATCGATTTTTCTTCAGCGAGAACGCACCGATTATTTTCTTTTCTTTGTTTAGGTCTTGCCACACTTTCAACGTAAAATGCTTTCTTTTCATCTTCTCGTTCCGATGTCGCTGTGCAGCGTTATTTAACGTTGATGCATCCTTACCGCTCATAAAATTATAGATGACAGGATTCACCGCACTGTTGAAGTAACAAAGCCAGTGGGCGATCAGACTAACAGCGATTGTCCATTGATTCGACGGTAGCATCATGGTAGACCTGAAACAATAGATTCGTGTTAATTGTATGTAGATGGATTCGTGTCGCGCACCGATGAAGCGGTTACTTTCATCGTTGCCGAAATGTTTTTCTTTACGCGTGGACGTTATAAAATTACGAATATCGTTTACCTTAGAATAGACAGTAAATGAACCGGAAAGAAACATATTGCGAAAGTGAGGACCACCGCGACCAGCATCTTCGCCGCTTTCCGTCGTGATCTCAATTGACCCTCCGGATTTCCACCCCCGGACAATGGAACCTCGTTTGAATGGCACACCCTAGTGGAAACTGTAACGCACGATGAAAAAAGAAAAATGTTGTCAGAAACAACAGCGTATCGACCATTTTTTGAGTCATATCGGAATCCTCGCCCCGATTGGTCCGTTGTTTACCGTAAAGCGCTACGTTTTCGACGATAATCCGATCATTTCTCCCGTTTAAGCCGGATTATCGAAACTGTATTGTGTTTCAGAACTCTGGACTAATATGACCTCCCAAATAAGCAGCTTATAATTTGAATATAATGGATTCGATTTCGCGATTGGAATCGTTCACTGGATTTGTTATCGCAAACAATCTTGCGAAAACATTTGGACGCATATTATCTATATTATCTATATGTATGAAAACGTATATAATTCCGCGTAAGAATAATCCTGTGTATACTCAATTAAATTTATCGACTTTCGGGACTGAAAGTGAATGTGTTCTCCGCTCTCAGGGAGTCGATTATGCATCTTCCTTCTCATATTTTCGTTTCATTTGAATGAATACACGCGATTGGCTATATACAAAGTGAAAATGCGCAGGCATGGTTTAGCTGTCAACAATAGTGAGCAAAATGAGTTTCGTTCTTGAAAATGTAAGAAAATAGGGAATCAGCTTTAAAAAGAAAAGTTTCCGAGAGATTAAAAACACCGACTTTAGTGAAAATCAGTGAGGAGCAAAATTTGGGAAATAAGAAAGTTACGTGATACATAGAATGAACAATTTATTTTCAACTTGGGCGAGTGTGAACATAATTGTTTCTCCCTTACGATTGTGGCCGGGAATGTCGCTTCTCCAAAGGACGCGTACAATCTGCCAGTACGCCACGCTCATGAAGAGTAACGGCCCGGTATACAGGAGGATCAACTTGACGATCGTGAAGGTAGTTTGACTTTCTTGACTCCAGGACCAGATGCACTGCGTGAATAGGATAGTCTGCACTCGACTGTTCGACGGCACTGTGTGCAACACCAGCAGATCCGGGATGTCTGATGAAAAGATATATTGGTAAAGTTGTGGCCGAGGGTGGTATTTACAGTCCAATCGTACGACTTTTCAGATGGGACTGCGAATACCGTCCGTCTCTCCGTTGAGACTTTCTTCGTTTTAATTACCGAAGAGCAACGCTATCAACCAGATGATTATGATAGCTGTTTTTGCACGGCCGGTTGTTGACTTGAACCGCAGCGGGAAGCATATGGCGTACCACCGGTCGATCGATATGAAAGTCAGCGTCAAAACGCTCACACTCACCGATACTGTCTAAAACAATGAACATTGTTATATTAATTATTCTATTCGGCTCGAATCGGGAGAATTAATAGTTTCCAACAAACTGTCGTATGTACGTGCGTAAGGTCGAATGAAGAAAGACAAGGCGTATCGCCTCTTCAGTCTGGCACAATTGCGAGTGCGATGTGGCACGTTTTAATTAAATCGCGGCTATCTGCCGCGAGCGAGTCATACGCGATGGTAACACGTGGCTACGAACGGTGTTTCTTTCCTCCCCGATCTGAAATTACTGCCTTCTCTCGCGGTCGCTGATGGAATTCGCTTGAAATTCCGCCGCACTCGGATGACGGATAAAACAATCCAACTTTTCCGATTCAATGAAGGAAAGATTGCGAGAAAGAGAGAGAGTGGCTGACATTCGCAGTTTTTCAAATAATATGCGTGGCACTCTACGTGAAACATTATGAAACGTTCGCTCGAAAAGTTCCTCCTCGTGTTTAAGGTAGCTTTCATAGTTTTCCCAGATAGAATTTCAACGATGAAACGTTGCGAAATGGTCTCGCTTCTTGAGTTTCAGCGAACTGATAAAAATGCGTATTCTTCAATTTCAACGACTCCTCAAACGTTTGATTAAAATGGAGGAGAGATTTTTCCTTGCGGAAGGGACATTTGAAGAAGTGCAATAATGAAATAAGCGCAATTACTACCTCGTAGAATCTAACGTTATTAGTCGTCACACGTATCCGTCGGAAAGTTATTTCGCTCGGTCGCGTCGAGAAAGCGCAATCTCGCCGCGCGCGCATTACGCATTAGCGGGAATGATTAACGACGTAATCGTCTCTTTCGCCGGAAAACACGGGACGCCAGGAACGTCAAAATCGTCTCCTTGAAAAATTCATACGGTCGATCGGGTCTCGAGATAGAAGTATTGCGTGTAAAATATAACCCAGCTCGGTCGTCCGCGTTCTGCAGGGATCTTGATATAGTGCCCACGCGGCGCGGCGAGTTTATACGTCGGACGCGTCATATTTTTCACTCTTCTTCTTCTCCCCACGAACTTTGACTTACCTGTAATTTAAATGTCGCGAAAAAGAAAGTATATGCACCGCGCGTGAATTGAAGCGGCGAAATGAATCATACGCTCGGAAAATGACGGTGCATCGATCGCGCTTGAATGATAGCTATCGATCCACGGGTTGTTCCAGAACCACCGTCTCTTTAACTCGTAATAGCGGCCGACGCAATATCAACGCGTGTAGTAACATGTCGGACTTTCAGCGTGACACATGTATAACAATTTGTAACTTCATCATTCATTCCAGACTCGAGCGATTAATCAAGTTATATAATACAGCTGAAATCGTTACGTACGTACATGTTAACGTAATAATACGCGATATTGCCGTTTCAGCGAGCCTTGCTGTATCTCTCTTCTTGCTCGGATAAATTTCCGCACCGAGATTTCTCGCAACTATTTCTTCCTTTCATTGCTAATCGGAAGAATATTGCGATAACTCATAATTTCTCCATTCTTTTATTTGACTTTACCGCGTAAAACGATACATACATCGCGTGCATCTTCCAACAGAGAGTTAAATGAATTAGTCTCGTGAAATTATTACATACGTTTCTCTCGGAGGAGAAGCTGATTGAAATCATTCCAAATTCAACGAAAAGTCCTGTATACAACTTTTTTTGACGTTACGCGCGAATGAATCTTTCAAAAGATGCAATCTAACCCGGTGTATTTTACGATCGTTACGAAGAGAGATTTCGTTAAGCGGCTTATTATTTGCGACGGTTTTAATATGTAATTTTGGTTCAGAATCTCCTGTCGAGCGTAAAACGAGATTTTAACACATTCCTGGCGGTTCTTTCTCTTTTTTTGTATCCCTCTCTCTCTCTTCCAGTACAATGCGTTCAAAGTAATTTCTTGTTTAATGGGCTGACATAAAGCCAAAAGCGAGATTTATAACATCCAATAATGGATACTAAAAACCGACTTTATATTGAATATCTATATCCGACTGAAAAACTTCACGTACGCGGAATTTCGGTGGAAATGCAGTTTTATACAAATCCTGTATTAGTTTTCCCAACGTGCATCATGATGAACAAGTGCATAAACATAAACTTCACATATTGCTATAATTCTTACGGATTTACGCAAAACAAACGAAAATGATCGTGAAAAACTACTGCGTACAAAAATCCGAGTAATTCTGTATTTTATATCATCTGTGAAATTTTGTCCCTTCGCACATGTTGAGAGAATGGAATAGTTGGACGAATTAAATAACTCATTGGCCGACTTTAACAGAATATCTTTCATTTATTTTCGCGGATTATATAATTTCAAAGTATAAATTTTATATATATATTCCTCCATAGAATTCTTTTTTCGACCTTGTCCTCATTTGCCCCCGTAACATATGCGAACTCTTCATTGACGTCGCGATATACAAACTAAAGTGCAAGTATATGTGTCGTGGGAACGATAGACTTTCGATTAATTTACTGAATGACGACGTTGGCCGATTGCCTTTGCTGATGCTTTGAGGTTGCAACGATGCTATAGAAGCATTAATGGCTCGCGTTATTTCGTCCGGTCTCGTTAGTTGGACAATCTTTTTTTTGCACGTAATTATGAGAAAAAGAGAGTCAAAAGCGTGCAGACTATGTATTTACCGAAGCGAGAACACGATGCACGCGGAAAAGTTCACGAGCAAAACGCTTAATAATGAATGTATAATAAATTAAATACGCAAATAATTAGTATGCACGAAGAGAACGTTTACAACGCGTTTATATTTAGCGATTGAATCGTGGTCAATTTTTTGTCAACGGACGACATTGAGAATAGTCATGATCCGAGAGCCATCGTTGCCTCGACGTTTTTGTGAAAGGAAAATTCACTCGAGAACGGTCGAAGAGACCGCTTGGAATTGAAAGGGAATACGCTTGACTGCGGACACTCTTTGGATCTCTACTATACAGAGCGATCTTCGATATATATTTAATACTGGACATCGTGAGATATAACATGATAAGGGTAATAAATACGAAGCATTTATTGCGCCTGGGTTAAATCGCTGTCCGATAATAAATCGTTGCTGCAGGGTTACTCGCAGTACAGGATGTCTCAAAACTGCCGTACGATACTTTAATGGCGCATTCTGGTGTTTGATTCATTTCACTGAAAATTCTGGCGATCGTTTAGAAAGAATGACTAAATTTCATATAGTTCTGGTAACTAAGCTTTGTGCACAACATACCGCGCAATGTTCTCTTATTGTACTCTGATATAGCGTCCGGAACAATAGACGATAAAAAGAGTTGATACCACGTTAGTTGAACGTCGTAAACATGACTGGTCAACACAAATGCAATGGAAATAAACGATCGCACGAGAGTTTGAACGCGTTGTTGTTACGCACGTTTATTTACCGTAACTTTTCCCTTCAACTTCTCATACTTTTTCTCAATACGGAATTCATCAATAATCCAGCGATTATCTCGGGTGCGGTTCAACAATAAAAGATTTCACGTGTGTGTGTGGCCCTTTTTCTTCGCGATATATAATGCAGACAAAAAGTATCCCCCGGGACAAATTGACCCAACGCCGGCTACTTAAGCGGCCAGTACTGTTCAAGCAACATACTCACCACTCGCGGAAATATCGCGCAACCTCTCTTCCCCTTTCCGCTACATAATTCATTTCGAATCATCTTTTCGAACATTTGCACAGTTAAATTCTCCGGACCGAGAATTAAGGTCACCGAATCAACGCGGCGACGCGATCGTGACGCTAATATATTTTCTAACATGGCGCGCTAATCAACAAGCACGGGAAGCAAAACAGCCGCGACATTCTCGCGCTTCCTCACTCGAATCGCTATCCACAGATATTTCTATTCTCGATCTATAGGGCGGAATAATAATGGTAAAGTTCGTTTGTTCCGGCCGTTACTCTCGCGATTTTTATTCGGGCTGTTGTGGATCCTGACGATACCGCCGTCGCCGATCGCGCGGAATATCTCGTCACGCGCGTATCCCACTCATGATTTTTCCAACAAAAATCACCTACAACTTTTATGACTATCGGTTTTCCGTCAATTACTCCGTGCTCTGCCGTAGATCGCGTAAAATAGACCCGGTCGTATCGCGCGAACGATAAACGACGGTGCAAAATGTGACAACGGAGAAGTATCATGATACGTTCGTCACGTGTCCTTAATCGCTTGATTCTTTTTCGCCGTAACGAACTGATGAAAGCTCGAGTAGATAAGGAAGGGAAATATATGCAAACGCATGCTTTCGGACATAACGTATTCCGCGGATGCGCGAAACAAGCGATAGAATTTACACGTGCGAACACGTACTCGTATAATCGAGCGTGTCGATACACGAACGCGCAGAAAAAGAACGCGATATATCTGGGAAGAATTCGGAAACGAAGAAAAAATAACCGAACTGCACTCGAATAACGTATCATGGATGGTGTGTGAGTAATCTCGGTTATTCGATTAATCAATTTCGTTTAATAAATTTAATGAATTTGCATTTATATCGTGCTCGGGGGAGACCCGCCACATGCATGATTATGTAACATGTATAATATGTATAATATGTATAATATGTAACAGTCGACGTTATGACTTCGCAAGTTGCAGAAGTTAGAATCGATATACCGCCAGAACATACGTCACTTGTGACGTTTATAAAAACGCGTGTTTGCTCATAGATGAAAAGATAAACGGCACATCGATCTCACGTCGTATTGCATATGTGAGAGGGGAAGCGAATTGATAGAATAATATTTATCGTATCGTATGTAACTTTCTGCACAGCTCCTACGCGCATATTGAACTTTACGATCATATGCTTTATCGGTCGCATTCAAAATTATCGATCACACCGGCGGATCGTAAATTTCATTCTCAGTTTCAACGATAATATCAACTAACGCAGAAAGGAACCCTAGGAGAGGTAGGTAATATGGTAATAACCGTTTGCACCAGCAACGGTCTATTACGATTGGTTGATATTGTCACCGAGGATAAGGAAAATAACATTCCGTCCTGCGCGATAAACGTTTGTCACGTGCACGCACACATACTGCCCTCATCATATTTATCCAAAGCGATTCGTTAATAACACTTTTATCATTTTCAGTGAACCTTTCAATTTAATGGGAGAAACGTTAAACCGTCAACAAATATAGAAGTGAGTTAAATAAAGTAGGTCATATAAGTACGGATATATAATATTATTTAAGCGAGGAGGAGAGAGGACAATAAAGACTTCCGAAGGTGCGGAGTCTAGAAATGGGCTTTTATATTACAACCGCAAACTTCTAATAGCCGACGATGGAGGAGAAAGCGAAACAATAATAAAACCGATATGTGACTCGAAGAATAGATCGGATGACACAGGATTCAGCTTGGATAACTTTCAACCGCTTTACGATATCAATCATTCGACGTATTTCGCTCTGCGGACATACGAGTAAAAGAGATTCAACGTTCCCTTTTTACCAAAGAGATAACGAAAATTTATCACAGTTGCCGAACAAATGAAACCTCAAAATTCAACTGTCGCTCTGTTTAAAGAGCTACATTTTTTTCATTGCGATTTGACATTTAATCAAATACTATCTCGCGGGAATTTTGGATATTAACCGTTTGAGTGCCACGCATCTCTGCTGTTTCCCCGTCCAAACGTGCCAAGGAGCGCTTTTTCGCTTGTCTTATTGCGCGATAGCGCTTATTCTCCGATGATTGCATCCAAATGTTAGATTGCAATTAAAATTCATTCTTTTATCAGTTGTTTCATTACTTCATTTTTACCTAAAACGGAATGGTAGCCGTAAAGTCGCGCATTGACAGAAGCCGAGCGTGTGCCGGTTATCGGTTTCGCAGCCTGGTACTTTTCGAGCGAAACAGAAGAAGCGCAAAATCGCTTCCTTGGCACTCAAACGGTTAATATATGCGCGCATATTTTACGCATATTTTGCGGAAAAAGTCTCGATTACAATATTGCGCGCTTCTTTTTCTCTTTTAACAGGATACAATTTCACCGCAGCTCGCTCATTTTACCGGAGACATTAAATATGTACACATATTTTATGTATGTCCAAAATAACGTGCATGACTCAATTGGAGTTTAATAATGTCATATGGAAATTTTTCTCGAAAAAAGTTTCGATATGGCCGACGGCGTACATGGTAAATTATTTTTACATACGTATATACACGAAGCGTGTGCACGAGAGCGAAAGTCTACCTAACGTCGATGCAAAATTTAAATTGCCAAAAAGCTTTTCGCGCGCGTACACGTTCCACTTTGCAAAGCACCATGACTAGAGAACTTTCTCTGCTCACCGGCAGGCGAGGGTTCTGCGTAAAGTTCCGTGGTGTAGTACACGTATTACTTCAGTATTCTTTTTTACACATGCGTGCGTGATACGATTAAAAAATTTGGAAAAGGAAAGCGATCGTACAGAGGCTAGCGCGAGAAAAAGCAATATGTTTAAGTCACGACAGAGAGAGGCATCGGTGCTTAATTGGCAGCCAATAGCCTCGTATTCACAAAAATTACGTACAGGGTATGTCTTGATAGCCATACCCCGCCATCCCGACGTTAAGTTGAGATAACGCGCTATTGAAGTAGCGTGCACCCTTTTTGATGGACCGATAGTATACCACCTCATTATATAACTCTTTATGCTAAAAAATATATGCGAGAAGAATGCAACTTGTCTGCCATCTGTTGCGTGTTTGAGAAACTATCCTCGACTAAATCAGATACTGTTAACCGCGATGACTCACTTCGCTTTAACATACGAGCCTACAATACCATCATCGATCTATTCGTATGGTGTCTGAGGAATGTTCTGTGTGGGTTTTTTTTTTCTTTGCAACCGACACTGATAAATCAAATAAATAAAAAGTGAATGTATAGAATATTTTACAAGATATTGTACGAAGTCTCTTTCTCTCTCTGTGAGCGAGAGAAAAAATGGCGAGACTTTAATCCAGTTAGGAGTCAATTTTCCCTCGGCAATAATTTAACTAGACAAGATCAGATTTTTTACAATCTTTTTACATTGAATTATAAATGTTTTTTCAGATAACTGTTTATTAATGTGTATGAACAAAAAAAAACTAATTTACCTCAACATTTATCGCGTAATCCAATCTGGGTGTAGTATCAAGCCGAGAGCTTTAATTATTTCGTTACGACAATAATTAAATACATCGAAGCACATAA
Source organism: Dinoponera quadriceps (assembly GCF_001313825.1). Classification (NCBI taxonomy): domain Eukaryota; kingdom Metazoa; phylum Arthropoda; class Insecta; order Hymenoptera; family Formicidae; genus Dinoponera; species Dinoponera quadriceps. The sequence goes on from NW_014559163.1 coordinate 93,168, forward strand.
TGTTCCGACGGTGAGCCAATTAACAAACGGATTATAAATTCGACGCACGATCCTGTGAAGAATTTCACTGCGAAGGTTAAACAATGTATCGGTCAAACGAAGTTAGCGATGCACTCGAATAAACATTAGCGAAACTCGTTGAAAAGGACAATCCCAGTAAAGTAGCGTAATTCGAGCGAAAGTGGTAATCAACTATGCCTGGGTAAAACATATTTCTATTGCGCGGTCAGATTTATCAGTCTTGAGTGCTGGCTGAAATAAAGGCTCGCCATGAATCTATGTCTATACATTACAATAATGAATAATAATAGCGCGTATTCCTACCGATCCTTTCACATTCGACTGATAATGATAATAACTTAAGAGACAATAAAAATGTGTTCTTTTTTGTATAGAGAGTTAAATTTTTAACTTTCTTTGTTTCATCCGAAGCATTGATTATGAAATGATTCCACACATTCCTGCGAACGTTGGGGAGCGTTACAGTAGCGATTTACAATAGAATTTTCAATTTTGGCCGAAACCACAATAGCTGCGACATTTGACGCCCGATAAGGGCAGAACAGAAAAAGGAATTGCCAATATTGCAAAATGTATATCGGTCGACTTCCTTCATATCCTGCCCAATTGTGAATTCCGAGGAGGTTGAGCGACGTTTGGGAATATCGAAGGAGCCTTCTAAAGATGCGAGGAAGACGATGTGTGTGTCGCGCTATCTCCGCGTGTTCTGTCTCAAATGTTCAATTTTTGTCAGTTTTATTCGCGAACTAGCGTACGAAATCCGTTCCTCTGATATTAAATCGAGTGACGCGGACAGAGATTAAATCGTAAATTTCATGTCGGATACATGCCCGGCATCGTCGGGGCTCACGAAGTACCTTTTCCTTTTTTCTTTTGTTTTTTTTTTCTTATCATTTCTGCTTCAAGGAACTGCGATATGCTTTGCAGGAGACTCTTTTATTATTCTTTGTGGGAAAGACTTTTCGACCAAAATTCCAAAAGAAGAATCAATTAACGCGCAATCGGTCTCCTCTCTGAATATAAATGTATACGATAAAATGCAATTTAAAAAATTCTAGGATTGTTCAATTTTGTGGAAACAATCCGCTCGTTGCAATTTTTTAATCTGTCCGAACAAGAATCGGTTTCATTGGTCCAAGCAGTTTTATTTTTCCTCGTTCCGAAAAGCAAGGATCACCGGGATAAACTCAAGTAGGTCGCGCGAGAATCTATCGGCCTCAAACGGGAATAATTTCTATTTCTCAAACGTGAACAAAGGGCAATTTGCGAACCAAGCGTCTCTCCAGTCTTTCAGGAAAATGGGTACACCAGGTGCACCGGGGCTTAACGACTTCGGCAAAATCGCTGAATTTTCATAGTCAGATTCTGTATAGTCAAACATTTTTTTCTCTCCCGCGAAGATGCACAGTATAAAAGATTTTCCATAGTAGTTAACGTAAGATTGTAAATCGTAGTGTATGTATGGAATAGTTATACACAGATTTATGATGAGCTTACCTGAAGGTAAGGCACAGCCTTGCAGAGTTTCAGTCCGAGGAACCAGGTCTCCGTAACGTCCCAAAGTACCGACGGCGGCAGACAGATCAGCAAGACGAGCAGGTCGGCCACTGCCAGATTCACGATGAAATAATTGGTGACGGTTCTCATCGAGTGATTCCGATAGACAGCCATGCAGACAAGCGCGTTGCCGATCAGGCCGACCACAAAGACGACGCTGTGCATCGCGATCAGCACCCAGTCGGACAGCTTCGGAAATATGTGCTTTACCATCAGCTCGAAATAATCCTCGTCCGAGATGCAGTAGTCGTTCGTGCAGTTTGTAACGTTGGCGGGACGTTCGTTCTCCGCGGACGAGTAATAGTCCGCGTCGTCGACCGCATAGCTTAAACGAGGTGTCATCGACGCCAGCCAAACGGCGATCGTCGATATGGCGAGATTCATCTTACATCCGCGTGACGTATGCCGGAAATACCGAAGTTCCCACGAAGAGTTACATGTTGTGCAAAAGTTTCGTTCGTGATTTATCCGTGGGTACGACTTTCCGTGATATCAACATATTGATGGATGTCCGTTTATTTAAACGAGCAAACGGTTGAACTGAACGTCGGTTTGAAGTCACCTGAAAGTCGCTACTTGATAAGCGCGCAATTCTTGAGGAAAACTGCTCTTCAAGTTTATTCTTTATTTTTTCTCTCCATAGCTTATCTCGACGCGATCTCGGCATGAGGAATTTATTTGAGCCAGATATTATGCATTCCTTCGCTCCTCAAAGCTTTATTGCAATCAGCTTAGTCCGTGCGGAATAAAGAACATAGTCTCGAACCGTTCATCTGCTGGTATATTGTTCTCGGGTTATGCATTTGAACTCCGACGTAACGTCAGGTTGGTATCCTAAGATCCGTAGATGCCTAATCCGCGATATCCGTCCATCTAACAGTCCAGAATCGCTCCTGTTAAATATATTTTTACAATTTTCAAGCGCTGTGTATAGTTAGTCTTGTAATTTTCAAAATATTGCCGGAAAAATATCTCGTAGTATATGATCACACCTTTTACAAAACGCATTATTTGTTTATAAAGTTTCAGTTTTCCTCCTTAAGTTCTACGTTTGCTTGCTTAGAGATCTAAAGTTTAGTTGCAGCGTGAAATCAATTCCATCAGTACATTCACGGGACATTGCGCTGTACATTTAATTAAACCGATATCGTCGACAAACGATCTGCGCGGGACTGACAGAGCGAGCAGTGTCCTAATGAGTATTAACGAATAAAGCTAATCGGTGCGAGTAGCAACGGATAAAATAATGAGAAATACGAGAGTTAAGCGATACCAATCACGGTGTAATGGTTAAGAGTAAATTAATGGATACGTAGGTGTCTCTTGGAAGAAAATGTGTGTCGTTAACAGCGTTGCTACGTCACAATCACAACAAAGTAATAATCGTAGTGCAATATCACCCTTAATCGCATGACGAGAAACTATCGATCGAAAGTGACTCTGTTTACACGAAAAAATTCGTTGTGCACGAGTTATTATTTCACGGATTAAAATATCAAACTGTAATTATTAGATTCCGTTTATTTTAATTAACGTAAGTGCGATAACTTTGTTCGTCTAAATTTTAATCATTGAGTGAGAAAACGACGCAATTACTGTCTTTACCGTGGTAAGCGCAAGCCAATAAAAAAATGTCCCGTTATCCTCTCTCGCGTTTTTTATCGTCGTGATACAAGTAACAAGGTATTTACTCGCGGAACGATCTGCCCAAGAATAATTACAACCACAATTTCGCATCTTTTGTGCAAATAAAAGAAGCTGCTCCGCGTTTTACTTCGTTATAACGTAAATCATATATTAACAGGTTTTGAATAAAGCTCAGTAATTAAAATATTTTCTCGGCCACGTACAACGTGAGACAAATTGTTTGAGAGAATAGTCTTTCACTCGGATCTGCTGTCTTAACGGTCGATCAAACAAAATCTCATTTTCGTCGAATTACTCGGCGTATGTCAGAAAAGACGCATATTTTCATGCGATTAAAAATTTCCCGATGCAACGAGTTTTGCCCGAAGTAATATCGAGCCAGTTTTACCTACCGAAAAGTTCGTTCTGAACTTGACCCTCCCAAGTATAAAATGATCACTCGCGCAAAGTAAATAAAGTAGTACGCTAGTTTTGGTATACGAAGTGAGAAGCCAAATTACTCCCTTTCTTCAGATACGAATGCAAATGCCGCGGACTTATTCAGCGTCGGACTCTCGTAATGTCACCGCGCTGAGATTTATCGTCGCGTATACCGCACGCGCTCCCCGTTCTTGCGATTCATATCAAAATTATTACTCGTTGGGCGGATTGCCAAAAAAACAACATAAAATCTAATCCGTTTGCGAGTATTAGCTGTTTTTTAACACAGTTGTAAAGGAAATCAATGCAGAAATGCACAATGAAATCTTAACGCAAAGAGCGGTCACATTTAGCTGCTTCACGATGAAAAGTTACGTGGTTATCCTGCCTCTCGGGGGTTCGCAACATAATGGTCTTTCTTCGGTGCATATTTCCACCATGCCGAAAGATTAAAACTTTTATTACCCACGCACGTACTTGTAATGGAATATTTAAGAGAATTCATCATCTTTCGGCATATTTCTCTTGCTTCCGACGCGCACGACAACAATCGGATGAGAATGAAATATCGGAAATATCGGAAATAATCGAAAAATATGTTGTATTCGTGCAAAAATCAAGTATTCTCAGCTAATATAGAGAATCTATTCCGACCCGGAAATAATGACGGGTGTTTATATTCAGATTATTGTCATGTCAAAATGGAAGAAAACATGTTCGCTCGCGCGAATACTACATGCTTCCAAATTACTTGACTACCCTCTCTCTCTTTCTGAGATAATTTAGTATAATTTATGCATAATCTGTTTACCGGAAAATCGTTGACATACATTTGCCGACGACATCCGCGCGTAAACTTCTAACGAAAGTCCAAGCAGAGATCGTCCCTTCGCGCGACGCAAAGTTCTAATTCGATTTCTCGGAGTTTCCCAAGAGCACGTTCAGAGGCAAGATCGACCGAGAATCGTTATGGTGCTACTTCGCGCGAGAGCAAGCGCGCCCACTGCGAAAGGACGCGAACGCGTCGGCGGACTCTGCGAAACTGAGGTGCGCTGTTTTAACGAAGCCGTAGGTGCACGGTCACGCCGCACCGTGTGAAATTCGCGGACGATCCAGGCCAACGAAAATATTTCATTTGCTTATTACGCAATTCCGCTGCAAAATTTAATACTCATTAATTTTTTCATATCTTTTGTTTCCTTATATTTCCATGTCTTCTCGGTCTTCTAATTAGAGATCTCCTTTATTTGGAGAAATCTTGACGATGGGAACGGATTCATGCCTAAATTAAGCATAATCACGGTTTTACCGATAATCTAATGGAATATCATTTTTAGCAAACCGTGAGACCTTCTTTTTTCGTAGTATTCATCATCCCTTTATGTTTACTCGTGCGTTCATTCATCATCGTCCATTGAATCGCTACCCGCCCCACCGCTATCTTATCTTTGCCGATTTATCGCAATTTACTGCATTTTTTACATGTCATTCGTCGTCTCGCCTTCGTACACAATCGCTTCGTTAATATTAATTATCTCTTAGCGGCTGAATGAAGCGCAGAACGATGGGATGAGCGGGCAATACGAGGAAGATCGCGCAACATCGTGGCAGGTTTCCGAATTTAAAACTTGATTGATAACGCTCTATATAACGCTTATCGCAAAATATAAACTTTTATAATGTAATAGAAACATTTTCACTGTATATAGTTTCGATAGGTGTAAACCTGAGATAACGCATGTTTCTCATTTATTTTGTTCCAGTTATACACATAATGAGGACAAAAAATATAAAAACGACAACATTTTCCTCGACAAAAGTTCCTCATGTTCTTATACATATACATATTTCTCCTGAAAAAAAAAGATATATATATTATATATATGTATATACACCACTGATACTGAGAGAATTAATATCTGTAATGAGTCAACAAGAGACAAAGTCCTTGAGATGTAAAAGAAAAAAATCCGAGCTCGGTAAGCCGACGGAATACAAATACGTTTCCAGCTCCGTTCGCTCTTTTTGTTACTTATTTCTGACTTTTTGAAAAGTTCCCCTTCTTTTTTTGCGACGCAACTTCCTCGAGGTACATTTAACAAACGGAAGTGATACTACTACCGTGAAGAGAAACTTGAGGTCCCTGCCAACTTTCTGCTTTACGATCCTCTCTGTGTGGCTTTTATGACTTATTTCTTCTACGTACAGAGAATATGTCCGTGTACGAAAAAATGAACGAACAGACAAAAATAAATGTTTTTGTATTATTTAAGTTTCCTATACCAGTACTATCGTCAAACTATATGGAATTTGATCTCGAGAAAATCATTATCCCACGTAGCGGAAGGCGAATTATACGGACTGACTTGCAATAGAAATGACTCGATAAAAAGATGATATACATATTAGTGGACATGAATGATGTAAAATCCTTGGTTTGAAAAGAAAACATCGAAAATTAATATTATAAGCATGATTATATTTTAATAAGATATTAAATTTATCAAAATAATAAGAGAGAGAGAGAGAGAGAGAGCAATTAAAAGTTGGGGTATAAATACCATCCTACGCGAGAAAGTAAACCTTTTTCGTTAGGCGTATTATTAAATCATTTTACTCTCATTAAAAGCGCATTAACGGGAAAACATTGAAATATGTGATGTGCAAAACTCTCGCAACGAAAGCATATAAAAAGATTGATTCATATAGATCGTCTATAGAATGTCCCAAATTTAATCAATTACTACATCCTCCTTTAATCTGTTCTTTTTTTATGGACATATAGCTGTTATGTTGCAAACGTGTAGCTGTCAACATTATCTATCTTTATGACCAAATCCCATTTGAGAATTTTGAAAAAAATTCACTCAGAATGAAATGAAGAACATTTGCTTCAAGATTCGCAAATCCTGAAAAGCTGTTTGTTTCCAATCGCCTATTAATTAAAAAAGATTTTCCGTGAATAAAGATTCTTATTATTATTATTAAAGTTGATTCTTTGATGTTTCCACGTTAAAAAAAGAATTTCTAAGAGATTAATCAAGGATTCGTAGATAAAAGATGGTTCGATAGATGTGAAACAACCTGTATATCTAATTAGTGTCCTAATTCTAGAGAATATCGATTTATCGATAAAAATATGTATCCTAGCCGACGTAGGAAGAGTGTTTTTTTGCCGCAATTTTAACTTGAAGCTAATCGCATCAACCGTCCATTATTTTTTGCAAGAAAAATTATCCTGCATCGTATAAGCGTTTTTCTTTTTATACAATAAGCAGGCGTAGAATTTAGGAGAAATATGCTGAAAAAATATTATAAAATCATCATTAAGATATAATATAAATCAATACGCACTTTCGATAAAACAGTTATATATATTTTTTCACGCACGCTTACATCTCCACTATTGAGTATCACAGATATTTAGGATTTACAACAAATATTGAAATGTGTGTGTGTGTGTGTGTATTACGTTATGTGGTGTATTTGTGTGTATGTGCAGCCGCATTAAAATACAATATATCTTGTTGCACAAAAACTTGCAGAAATTATAGCATGATATGAAGTGTTCGCTATATATCAATTAGATTTTATTCATCGATTGACCTTCAGGAGCTTCCGCTTGAATAGATCCCTTAATTATTTCACGTAAGATATTTGTATTATTTCGTTACTAACTAATGTGTTTCTTAAGATTTCTGTATCCGATGTGTTATTGTGATCTCTAATGTGGATATAATTTGATTATTATACCAGTAATTTCAAATGTAATAATATGTAAAAAATAATATAATTTCTTGATATATAAAATAGCTAATATAAATCGCAAGTATAATCAAAATTTTCAGCATATAATTTTCAATAAAAATGCTCATTGTACATAAATTACTGAACGAATTTAGTGAATCAAACACACATTCAGAGATTGTATAATTATAATTTTTTATATTCTAAGCAAAGTGAAAGTGACGCTAATAATGCGATTTTTCAAGTGGTAATTTTCTTTACTACGCAACAAACGGAAAAATCAATAATCAAATAATATATATTATACATTTAAATATTATGAAAAGATTACTTATATAAAATTACTTCATTTTCTATACAATAACAAACCTCTTCTGTAAAGAGTGATAATAATTTTTAATTTCATTAACAGAGCATCGTTTATAGTTTTATTCAATTGTATTTTATTATCGTTGGTATGTAATAGCTATATATCTGGCGAAGTATCTATTACTAATAATATAGTGTTTTGTTGTATTTTAAAATTATATATATACACATCTTTAACTCTAGAAAGATGGTCTACGATGTTCAAAGATTGTTTTCTCGCATATTTATTAATTTTGAGTTTAGAAATAAATCCAATTCTCTTTTTCAGTTTACTACTATATCTTATTGACTATATAAATTACGTGTATTATTAATAAGTACTAATTCAACTACGTTAATGATTAGGCACTTTTATGTGTTAATATATTGCACTTGCAGTACATTAACCGTATCCCCTTGAATATTCATAAGACAATCAAGTACAGTCTTATCTTTGTTACGATTTTGGACGTAAAAAAATAGGAAGCCTGAATGTAACCACAAAAGCAATAAAATAAAATTATAAAATTAAGTATAATTATTTTATCCATGGCACATAAATAAAATAAAGTTACCATGCGTCGGCTCTATCTGTAACATCGTCTTCCTGTTTGGACAACAATACCTGGCTTTCCTCACGTCGCCATTTATTTCGGATAAAAATAAAAATTCCGATGAAAAGTATCAAAATCCCGATGCCTGCTATACCAAAACACGTTACAGCGCCCAACGATGGAAGAATCAGAACTACCTTAACCATACTCGCATAATTGGCAGTTAAATTAGCTTCTTGAGTGAACCAAAGCATCGGAATGTAAGTTCTTGTTAGATTCTGGAACATTCTAAAAAATTAGAAATAAATTAGATGAAGTGTTCCTAAAATACTGTTTCGAACCGTCTACAGACACAAAGAGATGAAAATTTTGGTGTACGCCATTGTTTGTCTGCACTATGTCTAGCTGCTATTTACCTCATATATTCGACTGGTTCTAATAGCAAGTTTAATTGCAGTTGCGCCTTAACTTGCATCGGGATACCTGTAGTCTGTAAAAGACATAGTTTTAATGTTTTGGAAAAAAACCCATTTTTCCTACTTTTTTCTTTGGTTTCTTATATCTCCTTTACAGAAAAAAATAAATGTGGCAAATTTTAACCAAACATACGTGCATTTTTCTAAATATATTTTTGTATCCTTCAAACAGAAACCGAAGAAATTCAAGGAAAATTGCGAAAAACTGATATTTCTCGAAATTTTAAAACTACAATAAGATGTATAACGTATAAAGTATCAAGCAATTTTATCGCGATATTTCTCTCAGATCTGTAATATAAACTTACCGGTTCGATAACTATCGAAAGTTCATGTTTCTCTCGACTGGGTTTCATTCCCGTTATAGCGTCTCTATAACTCGAATCTGCTAAATAAAAGTGTGGCATACTAACGAAAGCCGGTGCACCAAATTTACAGTTTGAAATATTTAATGTCCCGCTAGGTCCGCAGTCCTCGTCAGGACAATAACACTTCCTTGATGCAACATTGTTACCGTTATCTAACATCTTATCGTCCCCGATATACTTTCTGCCAGTTAAACCTTGAAATGTCGTTTCATTTTCGTACACTAAGTTCAAGGATCTAAATAATAACAATATTTTGTTGCATATTAGTACCTTTTCCATTGTTATATTTGTGAATATGTAAGTAACGTGCTTAATTACTCACGTGCAGATATCATTAATAAATATGGATACAGTGCTATTATTCAACAAAGGTGGCCACAAATCGCCATTCGTTCCTTTTATTGCGCCACACGAACCCTTGTAATAACTCGATTTATCATCAAAATTCCATTCTTTAACTTGTCCTAATTCATACAAGTTAGATGACCCAGTGAGCATATTAAATGTGCCGTCATAACTGTCCGAGCCATTCCTCTATAAAAATAACAGAAAATTGCCATTCAAGATTATGTTGAGTCGTTTAGTTTACAGAACATTTATTCAATATTTAATTTATTGCAGGTTATCGTATAAGCACTTACCGCATAAAACCATGCAAACTTGGTATAAGGTAGAGTGGTTGCGTTTAATTTCTTTGCAATGCGCAGCAATGTGTCGTTGAATCCATCAAATAACAGGGCGTTTACACTTTTAGTTAATACTATTTGTTCTCCTAAAGTTACCATAAGTTGCTCAGTCAACTCACGCAAAAACCTGGTCTTATTTCTCGCAGAAAATGCAACGGTCTAAAATTAAATATTGGTCACTTTTGCTAACTCACAATTAAATATTTAATACCTAATTTTGTATATTTATATATGCATATATAAAACTGTGCCTTACTGCAGCTATTGGATTTAAGTTGGTTATCTTGTCAGACAAACTGCCACCAGACAATGACTCCTCGAAGAACCAAACTTTCTTCCTTTGAAATGTTACAGTCCCATTGTCATTCCACGTCTGGTTTACCTTATAATCAATTTCCCTACAAATGAATGTATATGATTCCTTCTTATTTTTAGTATTACTTTATGACATATTATAAGAAGTTGATGAACACTACCGAAAAACATAAGGTCCCATTTCCACAAAATTTGGTTTCACATTCGAAGCAATAAACTCATCTGGATTAGTCCAATTGAACATGTAAAACTTTAAATACATTGGAATAGGTGTTTCTTGCCACATGTTATAACTCACAGATGTTGGTGTTAATGTCAAAACCTATGTAAAGATGTATATATTATGCAATTTTTATATAATTTTAATATATTTTGTACACTTTTATATTTTTCAACTAGCTTACTTTTAGAATGGTCCAATTATATATAAAAGGCCAATATGATCCTGTGAATACGCCAAAAAGTGTTATAATTACACCAAAAATTAAAATAATCACAACTTTCTTATAAGAACTCATCATCTTGTTTGGAGCTTTAGATCTGAAAACAACAAACAGATAGTAATTAGTATTTCCTTTCTTGTCTTCTCTGTAAAGATATTAAATGATCGTTTACTATATTTGTAATTGTTCTAACCTTGGTTGTATGCAAAATTAAAATTTTATTCGAGACTCAATTAACAGAGCTCTTATGGAAAAGGCTTACACATGTAAACTTTGTATGTGCATTTCTTTCCTACAAATTAAATTATACTGTTAGGAGAAAGAATAATGGTTACATACAGGATCGTTCATATGGAACAATGAATTTGCATACAAAAACATGATGGGATAGAAGATAACATCTAGTGATCGAGGTAAATGCATCTTGTGAAATGTTTGCACATGTGCTATATAATCAATTACACATAATGAAACAAATGTAAAATGTTTTGACAGCTCCCTGTGTCTTAACCACATATAATAAGACAACAGTGTTTCGACAGTCACGGTACTTGGACTATTCACAAGTCTGTTTTAACTATATAAATGAACTATTTAAATATATAAATGAAAAAATCGGACATGAAATATTATATCTAAATAAGGCTTTTACTTAGTTCATAAAGCATCCTAAAATGTAAATTTAGAACATCGTGTAGAAACGACATTAGTAGTAATATAAACAAAGCAATTTATAACGAATATTTATGAATAATAGCAGTGAATCGTTATGAGACATTCATGAATCAGAGTGTAATCAAGCATAATATTCCAAACAATATTACGTAAAATTGGATACATTAGATACACTAACCTGACTTATCATAATTATCTCTTAACGTTTATGAGTAATCAACAAAAACGGAAAGTTGCACGCGTTAAAAAATAATCGTAATGCAGTGTAAAGTGTACATTAATTGTGAAAAGTTGCAGTTTTCTCATATACATGCACAAAAATTTCATAATGCACTCATAATGTGTATTGGAAGACGTTTGGTCTTTAGTTGCACTGTAGTGCACTCTTTGCACTCCAGTTAACATAGCAATGCACCATAAAAGAAACGAAAATTGAGAAAAGAGCATAGAAAGCGTATAGAAAGCGCAATTAAAGTGAATAGACCTTACATAAAACAACAAAAAGAATATGAAAAAAATGACGTAACAGACTATAGAAATATAAAATATGTAACATTTAAATAGATATAAAATTTTTCCTTGAACTGATTCTTGTCACTAGTTTAGACTTTTACACTCTGATAAGACGATAAGTTAAAATAAGTTAAAAGTTTTAATACTGTACAGAGAGAGAGAGAGAGAGAGAGAAAGAATTCTTGATATAAAATATATCTAACGCTACTATATGTTGCATTACATTTTGCGGTATTTTTATAAGCGGAAGTGACAATTACTAAATAACATAATGAGCGGTGCACGCTATTGTTATTCACGATTAAGATCACTCAATTAAACTCACTCTAGCGTGATTATTTCGAATAATATATAACAAAAATGAATTCTTTTTTATAGCTATCCTAAGACATTCCGCATAGATGATTCGCAAAAATTCTTATTACTTTAGTTCTTGCTTAGTAATCGCACATTCGCGCGTGTTTTGAACGTTTCTTTGAGCGATTTCACAATCATTTTAAAACCTTTCAGAAATGCATTCAAGGAAAGTAACACACGAGATTACTTTTTCCTTGAAGAATTATTTGCAATCGCGATTCATCGCACATGAAACTTCACTTATTTTTTATAATAATAATAAACACGTACGAACATGTAACATTCCTTTGACAATTTCTAAGCACTGTCACGTCGACGGTTTAAAATAACAATTGCTCAATTCGTTGTTAACGTTTTTCTACGAATGTATGTACATGCGTCGGATAACAATATTATAATAACTGTTCAACACAAAATCTATTTGATGAATATCGAAGACAATAACGTCGATGTATTAGACCTCAAGTAGTATAATCTGATAAAATTTGATATTGGAAGAAACAACAGACCGCCTTATTCATGTCTAGCGATAAGATACTTCTTTTTTCAAAGCGCAAGTCACAAAACATTTTATAGGCTTTCCGAGCAAGTGAAAAAAAAATATATAAGAAATACTTATAGATTTTTTACAAATCAATGTCCCTTTTTTCCAAATTTCTTAAATTAATCAATCTTTCATCACTCTCACCTAGTTGTTTCATTAATTATATTCAATTTATAAATCGAAAATTGAAATAATTGTACAAAGAGCACAATGCAAATCAGTGACTAATCATGCATATATTTTTGTATTATTCACCGCTCAAAGTTCAGAGATTTATTCATATATATATATATATATATATATATGCGATGTAGTAGATGCGTTAGTAGAGAATCATTCGAAGCACAAATGAAATGCGCGTGCAACGGAATTTTTCAGATTATACAACGAATAAAGATGAATCAACGTATGATATTATTTATATATATTGGACGATATTTATGACTTGGGAAGTATCTCATACAATTTTTAATAAGTATTCACTCCTATTAACGACTATATAGTAATTTTATACGCGAAATAACAGATAGAATTGTTATTTGTGAAAAAAAGAAATTAGATGATTAATATGAAAAAAAATTATAAGATATATGAAGACATATACTCCATTTCATGTATCTCTTTCCTTAAAGATCTGTATTTATAAAAAGAATTATTAATATACGACATAGACTTCTTTAATCTAATAGCTTAAGAGCTTATTTCCAAAGACGATAAAAGTACTAGTAGATATAAACGTTGGTATTTATCTTATTATCCACTTGCAGTACAATTATAATTGAGATATTAACTTTGAACTTTGATTAAAATCGCAATGATTAAAAATATCGGTTTTCAGCTAACAATATGAATGCAATACCGATAGTATCTTATCGTGCATCAGTCATTAAAAATCTTAGCGCAAGATTTAAAAGAAATAATGTATTTCCCATTTTTAGTAGATAATGAAATACAAAGGAAAGCTTTCTTAACTTAACTTAAGTTTTGGATCTATTTCCTCTCGGTTATTTCTTTTATGTTTTTAATTATAAAAATGTCATGTTTTCTTCAACATCGATATGTATCTTTTTATTATATAATAATATTGAATTTTATTTATATATTCTCCGGCTATGTGTATGTAAAAAATACATAAATGCAAACGTATTAAAAATAATTTATTTATGTGATAATCCATTTCCTATACCAAAAATAATATTTTTACGTGTATTGTTATAATACGAATTTAGATGATTGGAATAAACTTTGGACGAAACTTTCCAATTTTTCCATTCATAGTGATGTTATTAACGCCTTAAGATATACTTAAGATACCCGAAGAAAGTGTTAAAGCGGGAAAGTGAAAGTAACAAAGAGAAAATATCTTTTCGCTGGCTGTATGTAACATAGTATGACGATTCGAGTAGATCTAAAAAGAAGCTATCACATCCTGCTGCACGAAAAGATAGCACAGTAAATGGTCCAAACAGAGAGCTGAATGAAAGTTTATAATGGCAAAATTCCCGATGTTATCATACCAACTGGATATATTGTCCAAGTGTATGTTGAATATTGTAAACCGCTAAATTCTGGAACTTCTGTTTTTTTATTTTAAATCATCCTATATTTTACCACACTAGAAAATACGATTTTTGAAATAAATACAGACCAGACAATCATTAATATTAATATGCCGATCAGTTAATATCATCACATCAAGTCGAATAAATATATCGAGATACTAAAGAACAGATACAAGAATTTGATAAGAATTTCATGTCGGATCTGAGATTAAAGACACACATCATATTCCCTCTCTCTCTCTCTCTTTCCTTGCCGTGTCATATCAATCTTTTATTATCTTACGCACCTGTTTTTATCCCAATGAAATATTGACCTTTGTCAAATTGGACGACGTTTCTTTCTGACGATGATATCGTAGGCACAGATACGGTGAGAACCACGCGCGTTCGCGATGTGTTCAACTCGCAGCACGATGCAACGCGCGAATGTGCGCTATTTCATGCGTTGACTACGCTGCGTCTGTCTACGTCTCACAAATTTAAGCGTCGCTCTGACGCACACAAACGTCGCTCTGCACCGATAAAGCCGAATAACATTCTCAAGGTCTTGAGCGCGATAAATCGGCTAAGTCCGATTTTTTGTCTCCGCACTTTTTTTCCATAAAATTCTGTCTCTTCCTTTCTCCTTCTCTATTAACCGTTTGAGTCCCAAGCAGCGTGATCGCGCTGTTGAAATTTTATGTCGAGAAAACCCAGCACATTTTGAGCATTGTGGACAACTGACGGTGCGTTACCTATTGTCGAAGTCGCAAGCTCAGATTTACTGACGCAAGTACATCACACAGCTCTTTTTAATGTAAATAGCACATTTTACAATATGTAGAATAATACTATAATAATGCAATAATATATTCCAAAATTTTTTTTTACATCGCACGCAAATTAAATGTGATCTTTTTATTGACGGAGCGATGAAAAAAAGACGAAAATTACGTTACCTAACACATACAAGAAGCGCTATCGCGCCGCTTGGTATTTCTCGACATAAAATAAAACAAGCGCTATCGCGCTGCTTGGGTCTTTTCGTACTCATTTAGTAAAAGCGCTGTTTGGGATTCTTCGACAGTGTTTTTTCAATACCCCCCGGAACTCAAACGGTTAACTTAGAGTATATGTTTTTTGTTTGGTATTTTTTTTTGTTTGGTGGGGAAGGTGGAACGTATGGTGTAATTAAATACGTTTCGCGCGTCTTTTAATTTAAAAAGACTTTGTAGTTATTTATTACTTCACCGGATTTTTCATTGCATGAATATTTGAGACAATCGATGAAAAAAGTTTCAAAATTTTATGACAGGCAAGATGTTTCCAAATGAATGAACCAACATTGATTCAGCTGTTGATAATAAAAACATAATTTATTTAACATAGAGGAAACCTATCTAACAGTCATTTTGCGATTGTGTAGATTATCACAATTACTATAATAATATATAAACGTATGTAAAGTGCTAACGAAAAATTCATACGTTTTACATTGCGATCAACAGTGTGTATATTATGTGTGTGTATTTTCAGTTCCATATAATTATATTATTATAACTCTATTGAAGGCAGAGAATAATTGGACCCGTGGTAATAATACACATTCGACTCTCGATATATATCATGCCAGGATGTGCTGCTTAAAGAGAGAGAAAAGAAATTCTATATCGAGGTCTGAATGTAATTTTGTTCTTAATAACCTTTCGCTATCATCATGTGCAGAAATGCAAACGTTAAAGCACACTCCAAGAATTGTATGAAAACTTTTTAAACTTTGACTTCACAATGTGACATCACATATTGAGCGGATTGGGATATAAGTCAATGTAATCAAATGTAATAAAGATGTTATATCAATGTACGACTTAGATTATTACTGAAGCACTTGTGCTGTTCATGTCCTCTCGTAACTGAGTTCGATCTCGTATTCTCGCGCACATTAAACTATATTCCAATACACCGATACGAATATTCATCTCAGAGATTTCATATTTCATCTTCGTAATCGTCTTTTTTATGTTAATAAGCGGCGCTGCAAAATACGTAAAAAGTTTTTTCTTCCATGTTAGTCAAATATTCTTTAGTCAATGAAATTAAGCATATGCCTTTTACTCACTTCCATCTGTCATACTGGATCCTCTTTCATCCATTTCTCTTTTTACGTGTTCCAGTTCCTCCATTAATTTAGATAAAACTCTTGTTCTTTCAGTAACACCACCGCTAACATCTCTGTATTGATCCTTAACTTTTGATAATTCCTCCTAAAGTAATTAATTTAATTACATATAAAGTAATTTATTTATATATGCAGCACATAGAGGATAACTACAAAGCAAAGTATAAAATTCAGTAGGCGTTTCTTGTGTCCTAACTTGGAATCAATTTTTCTACAGTAGAAATTTATTTAGTAAGTAGTAAGAATCAACCTGCAATGTGCGATATTCCGTCAAAGAAGGCTCGAGTTGCCTATTCAGATAAGTCTCTCTGGTTTTTATTTTATCTAAAGTGTTCCCGATATCGGTATATATTTTATTCAAATGAGTTTTTGTCCCGCTTAAATTGTTTGCAATATTCACACGCAGTTGTTTCATTTGTTCGAGATGTGCTCTCCAGTCCCTTGAATCTATAATAAATCAAAATATTCTAGTCTTACAAGTAATGACATCTCGATCAATTTTCATTTTGTTTAATACCTGTCTTAACTGTCACTTTCAATCGAGGTAGAACTTTTTCTAATTCTAATTGCCATTCATCCCTATTAGTTTTAGACTCTAAAATGCTGTCTGGTTTTTGTGCCTCATTCTGAAAATTAGAAGCAGTTACATAAGATAATTAATGACCATAATCTTGAATATGATACAATTAAATTGCTGATTGATGAAATTTTCTTATTTGGAAAATTTTACTTACAATGTTTTGGCTGTAAAATTTTGTAATGTCGTCTATGTGCAGGACATCTTGATCTTCATCATCATACTCTGCCATCATTTCCTCTTCGACCTTCTCTAAAATTAATTCAGCATCATCATCTTCAATATCTGGTTCTGGTGTAGGTTCATCAGGTGGGATGTTAGCTTTGTTCCACTTGAAGTTTTCTATCTTTAATGCATTATCAGCCAAATTATCTAAAACATAAACTGCATGTTCCCCAGTACCCTGTTTGAGCTTATTGGGTGGAAATTCTACAGGAATGTCAATATCTCTGAGATAATCCAAGATTAAAGCTATTGTCGAATTAGGGTCATCTGATTCTTGAGGCATTTCGAAATTTTTCCCAGCCTTTCTAATCAACCATGCAGCCAGACAAGTAAATGTATAGAATTGCTCTCCAGGATTGGTTGGGACGACAAAGTAGTGCCTGTATCAGATGTATTTACATATATAATAACGTTCATTTGATACTAATGATTGCAATCACATACGATATTTAATAATAACACAGTAAATCTTTCTATACATGAGATTAAATTATAGCTTTAAAGACTCGGAAGAAAATCAGTTTTTTTTTTAATTTTTTCGTTCTATTTGGTTTTTTCCAGTTTCCTGTTAGAATTAGAAAAAAACATGAGCAAAACATTTTTCCTATTTTTTCACAAATCTTTTTGATTTCTTTCCACAAAAATGATATAAAGTAATATTTTTAATATTATATAAATAATAATAAAAAAAGTCTACATGTTCATTCTAATAATATTATAGTGATATTGTGTTGCATATCTTACCTGTTTACCGGTTTCATTTTTAGATTTTGCACAAATTCTGCATCATAACTTAATAACTTTAATTTTTCTAACAAATCTTCCATTCTGATGTTTATGACATATGGGGCCGACGGAGCAACTCCATCCTCTACAATAATTTTTTGAGTATCTCTAAACATGTTGCCGTATTTTTGTTTTCAATATACCTTGAAAGATAAACTCTGTGAAATATATATATGTATATAAATTATACAATACACTTAGTAAACGTGCTATGTACTTACTGAATATAATCGCAAAGTAGATGTTCTTCTGAATTCTGACGTGCTATAAAATGTCAATGGAGCGTATCATTTACATAGTGTCGATGTAAATTCAAATATATATCGTAGCTAAAAAAATTAATAATGTCATTATGTAATCTGTCGATCCTCCAGAATTCATAGCTCGGACTTGTATGCTAACAGACTTCTGCGTTGACAGCGTTATAAATATGGATTTTAAAAGGTTATAAAAAAGTCAATAGTCTTCACAATGAACGTGTTAAGGAACGTTTTAAAGGTCTTCTCACATGAATTGCTGTAAGCAGTAACCCTTTGTCCACAATTTTGCTTTAAAATGTAAGCAAATTGACCAACCAGGATCGATTGTTCTTCTAATAAACGTGTGTGATTGGTCAATTTTTTACGGCTTAAAGCTTACTACACCTATTGTAGACACGGTTTAAGGATATTCTACAACACGTCGTGAATGCGCGAAGAATAACAACTGCTAGTTATGGCTCTTCGTTGACTAATTCGTAATTGGTCTAAATTTAAAGATCTAACAGTAAAGTCCAATAATCACTAAACGCTCACTGATCGCTTGGGTTTTCTGAACGCAGCTTACGTGCTGGAAAACTACGTTCTGATTGGTGCATTTCTAGAAATTCACCAGTTCACATTCGCGAAAATATGTCTAGAGGGCTTCAGCTTCAATGTAAACTAGGCGTTAACAGAGCTCAGTGGCGGATTGTCGATGCAAATGGCTGTCGCGATCATGTAGGCTTTCGTTCCCGCGTGTCCGAGTGGTGCAGTTGTACAATCGCATTGAATACGATTGGTGTGTAATGACCGATGTTGGTGTATAAATATAAAGAAAAATATTGTTTTACGCGCGTGTCATTAAAATCGGCGTAAATTCGGTGACATCTACGCGGGAAATATTACTCGTGGAGAGAGACACGCGACCTCGGCGAAGCTCATCCGGTAACCGCGTCGAGGCGAGCAAACTCGTGGAATTCTTGATGAATCGATAGTTGGGTGATTCTGCGGACGGAGATACGAAAGAAATTCACTGTCGCCACGCAAATGATTGCCACATTATTCCGGACAATCGTCATCCGAGAATTTGTATATATTGACGAACAGGTAAACAACGATTTATATTCGACGCCTTATCTACCGCATGCTGCTTTCTGAGAGGTGCCTTCATTCAAAAATTCGTCATGTGTCGATTGTAAATTGAAATCATTCATAGCGCTGCAAACATTTTCTGTTATTTATTACACATTTAAGCAGAGAATGTGATTATTGCGATATATTTCGTTCCTATCTATCAGACCTTATGTCTATGATTCTTTCATCATGAACTTTTATTGTTTAAAGACATGCATGTTCTATATATGAAAATGTTGAATGTTCTAAATATATCAGATAATATTTATTTACGATCTGTCCTGTAAATACAACCAATGTGGGACAAAGTAGAAAAATTTTCAACATTATATTTGATACTTTTTTTTTTTTTATAGGCACATCTAGTTTAATACTAAGAAAAATTTTAACAATACCAAGATGCCTGCGGTCAGTGTTTGCGATCCTATTGTGGCTAGGCTCCATCGTTCTTTGGACAACAGTCCGTCTAAGGCAACGGACGATCTGTCAATTGATTTAGTCAACGGTGCTTCTCGTATTTTGCAAACGGAAGTTCAATATAACGAAGCAAATGATTATCACACGTCGATTTTGGATCAACTGAAAGCTAAGTGCATCGTACTTGGTTTACCTTCCTCTGAAAATACAGAAGAGAACAAAGTAAAGGATAACACGAGTTACAAGAAGAAAAATGATGCAAATAAAGGACCTGTTTTGCCAGAACCAGCCGTTACCTTATATTCTCCCAAAAAAGTGCATCTAGGATGGAAGAATACATCACCAGTTGGAGCCGGCATGTACAATGTTGGGAATACATGTTATCTGAATAGCACTCTTCAGGCACTGTTTCATGTTCCAGCTCTTGTTAACTGGTTGTTAACTGAATCACATCATTCCAAACATGAACAAAATGGTATGATTATTTTTCTCATATTGCTAATTTTTGTTTCCACGTCTATGTATAGTTAAAAAATATCTTGTGTATAAGGAGTTATAATTGTGCATAGTATGGTGTTTTGATAATAGGCTAGTTTTAGATGGCGGTATGGAATGCCTTACGTGTGCAATGATCAAAACTCTGCAGTTTAGTCATCTGAAATCTGGAAGTGCGATCAAGCCGTTTTATATATACAATAAGTTGAAGCGTGCGTATTATTTCTTGGCCAACAGTGTGTATTTCGCGCGAAAATGTTGTCATATTCAATGATACTTTCAGTCATTTGCCGAACTATGGTGCCTGGACAACAAGAAGATGCTCATGAATTTTTACGTTATTTATTGGAAGGAATGGAACGTGCGTATTTGACTAGGCATAAGGCGACTAAATTGGATAGCTATTCTAAGGAAACGACACCAATTAACCAAATATTCGGTGGTTATATACGTACTGAAGTAAAGTGCCTGCAGTGTCAACACGTATCTACCACATTTCAACACTTTCAGGTAGGTAGAAGCTAAACGGGGAGAAAAGGGATGATTTCTTTAATTTCTGAAATTTCAACAGGACTTGCTTGTGGATATACGCAAAGCAAATACGTTGGATGAAGCGCTAAGTAGTTACTTCAGTAGAGAACAGTTGGATAACAATGATTACAAGTGCGAAGCCTGTAAGAGAAGAGTTCCTGCTACCAAACAATTTACATTAGAACGCCCGCCAAAAGTGTTGTGTGTACAGTTGAAGCGATTTAGCGTTATAGGAGCAAAGATATCTAAACACATCGGTTTTAAGCAGACTATAGACATGGGCCGATACTTGTGGAGAGAGCCGGGAGAGGCTCCTAAGCAGCTCACTTATAAACTTATGTCCTTGGTGACACACATGGGTCCTTCCGTGAATTGCGGCCACTATACAGCGATCGCGCAAGTGTCGAGCGGTCAATATTATACCTTCGATGATGCCTGCGTTCGTCCAATAAGCCTTAATAACGTGTTAAGTACAAACGCATACATTATGATTTTTGAAATGAGTAGCTCTAGCCAGAATCAACCGACTGCCAAAGTAAATGGCACGACACCCGCGAAGAGCGTGTCGACTTCGCTACCTAGTTCTACGAATAAGTCTCTCGTATTGAAAGCGTCCACATCCGCTGGATGTTCCGCAAACGGATCGTTGAGCGAATTGTCGAGCGACAATGACAATTCGGCTAACGCTACGTTGATCGGCCCGCAGTTGCCGCCGCAAAGAAGCGTAGAATCGAATCTTCCCACAGCACAGAAGTGTAGTACCGACACGTCACAAAAGCAGCAGACGATGCAGGATAAATCGCAACCGAGATTGGTTATGCACATTAAGAACGGGAAAGTTTTAAATGGGAACAGTTTGGTGCCCTACGACGGCTCCAGCGAGGAAGAGGACGCTTGTTCCTTCGCCACTATGAAGAATCAAACGTCGAATACCGTCTCCCGGGTTAATTCTACAAATTCAACAAACGGTGTGCCAAAATGTTCTGTTGCTAAAGACGCGCCGAAGCTGGTCGCTAATTGTAAAGAGGCGCAGAAAGCCAAGACCAACACTAATAACATACCGACGCAGACTACGGTTGTACAATATACGAAAAGTGGGTCTAACAATAATAGCCGAGTAAGTTTGTCCAAGCATCAGAATGGGAAAGTAGAAATTAACAATCAGACAGAACGTGACCAAGACACGTGGCATCAGTCGGTTAGAACTAAGGGTATACAGGAGGTGAAGGTGCCTACGAAGGCCACGAGTAGCAGCCTTAAAGGTTGGCAAGTTTCGAAAGATACGCCTTCTCCAGCAACAACTGGGACGCCTAATGGATGGTCGGTTACTGATAACAAGTATGTTTCTTCGAATTTTTACACGATTCTACTTATAACGACGATGCGTAAACGTATATTCTGTTTATTTCAGAGAAGACCTCAAGTCATATCAAAGTACCACAACGCCAAGTGCGGCTGCTGTGCGAGATTTTAATGGTACGAACCGTTCGGATACTGTTTCGCATTTGCATAAGATGTCTTATCGAGGATATGGCAGTCCCTCAGGTAAACGATACATTACAAATATCTCTTGGGTAATTTCTTGGATGGTACAGAAATAAGCTCTTTTATTCAATTCTAAAGAAGCAATTCGTTGTAAACCGTCTTTCGTTTGTAGTGATAAGTTGGAACGGCAGTAGGACGCAGCTCGAGCGAGACGTTGAAAATGATAGACGAGAAGAACGCAAACGTCACTTCAACGTGGACGACGAAGAGATAGACAGAGGTCGTGTAAAGAAAGTCAAGGATCGTCGATCGTACGAGAATAGAGCTAGCATGAACTACAATCCAATTCAACAGTACCAAAACAACAAACCTTGGAACCGACCCGTAAATGGTCATCGAAGATATTATAATACTTCCTACGGACGCTCGCGTCACGGGAGTAGCTATAATAGACCCCAGCATTATAATAGATATCACAATCACTCCCCCCGTGTTCATTGGCACTCCCGTGAAAGACTGAACGGGTGAAAGGCCGAATGGAAGGATGCTAGAGATTGTTTCAACGATTCGAGCGAATCCATTCGAATAGACTGCATCAGTTCTCAATTGCTGCATAGATATGTCATTTCTCAATACGGTTCGGAAGTCGGAACCTCCGTGTCAGGACCTATGAGGTTTCAATAGTAAATACACACGTTCATCAAAGACGGTGATTTATTCGCGTGGCTCGTTATTATTGCATGTTCCTGATAGATTTGCGGTATTATCTGCCTCTGTTGTCTAAGTTTGGTACACATATATCGCTGTCGCAACAAAAAAAAAGGAAAGAAAAAGTATGACCCATGGGGAATGAGTATCACCAATTGTACCAATTTGTGTTCAACGTGAGTTATCGTAGAAATTCTTTCCCGATTGCGATATGAGAGGAACTAGTTTTAAGAAGCATATTCGAATCCTCACTAGACTTTCGAAAAACAAAGTTACAATAACTCGATATGATATAAATTGATTATAATTGTTATTTAATACAGTTCCCCAAGTTTTTCAATTTTGTTGACGCGATTAATTTTTAAGAACGGCGGGTATCTGAGATCATGTACAACTTGAATCAAACCGATTGAAATCAATTTCAAGTTACGTTTGTCGAGACGTTGAATTAGAAGTGACCTGTTGTTATTATTGTTTATTCTAAGATACTGTATGTTACATGTGGTAACTATATCGTATACTATCGCGATATGATTCCTTTATTATACTTTATTCCTCTTATAAGCAATGACAAAATAGCATAAGAAAGTTCTATCAGCAATACATGCTAATGAACGATTTTTGTTGCAATGTCAAAAAGAAAATTAATAAAGTGTTTTTGTATTAAATTTGTATGTAGAGTCGAAGTCTCTTGGTAAGTCAATTTATTATCGTTTGGGAATATTCAGATGTTCATAATCCGTCCCATCCTTTTCTCGATAGAGGTACTCTTCCCCCTATTGGAAATGACATTACAGATGATGATAATCATTCTACACAGGCAGTGGCTCTAGCTACGATGATTGATTTCTAGGAAAATGTAATTTGTTATGCATTTCGAGATGAGGTGCGAGCATAGCATCCGACATTGCGCTATTTTCTTTTATCATACATTGATATAGCGCGTCATTGTTGATAAGTGCAAGTTTAAAGCATGGTTTTTAAATGTTTCTACTGCGACCGAGATAAACTGTGTATAACTATATATAAATAACCATTTCTGATTATAATATTAATAATAATATGAAAAATATGTAATATTGTATATTACTTATGAAATAAGAAGAAAACATAGGGCTTTTAACATTGAGAGAGAGAGAGAGAGAGAGATTACATTATTAGCGGTTAAAATTACAAAAAAAAGCCACAAGTTAATTTTCTAAGCGACATGTGGGAAAGTCAATTCTCAATTATCACAAATCCTACGATACCTCATTACATCATTATTCGATTAAGATAGCTAGCCGAACATAGTAAACGATACATCAATGAGAAACAGCATACAGTACATTATTAATAAAACTAAATATGCGGTATTATAGAAATATCTATACTACACGAGCAAATTGATGCCAGAATATGTACTTGTTTCAAGAAAACAATAATGTCGTTTATATTATATTATGAGCCATAACATCAATAAAGAAACAACTGAATATATCTACCCCCTGGAAAAAGGAGACTATCACGAACAGGATAAAAACGGGTTGGCCATGGGAATGCCTTTTGTTTAACAGCCACGATATGACGAAAGAAAGCATAAATGTAGTAACTCTTGCAAAAAATAATGTTATGGCGACGAACGTTACTCCAATCTGTGAACTCGTGCGAATTCTTGAAAAAAACGTAAGTTGACGTCGTACGAACGATGAAATTCCACGTCTTGTGTGTTATTTGGCCACCTTTCAAATGATAAATCACTTTTGGCGCATTTTACACAGGTGAACATACTTAAGACGGAAAGTTGTAGTTCGGACATCGATCTTAAATTCCGCGATAAACTCGAGTGGTTTGGTAATGTGTCGAGTAGTCTAACGGATAAACTTCAATCCTTATTATATTTATCTGAGAATTACAATGCCGTGAACAATGATCTTAAGCAGTTTGTAAATGGGATCGTCAATTTATGGATCTCTGTTAATAAGCAGGTAAAAAGCTTTTGTATATTTTACTTTTGCGATATAACGTCTGTTATATATATAAAGAATTATTTTTTAATTGAATGTGTTACGTAGGTATTTACACATTGATGTTGATTATACAGGTATGCGGAAAATGTTCCAAGATTCGAATGGCTAGTCGCACGCTGTCGGGAGTTCCGTTATCGTTGCTCCTCGCAAGGATAAAGAAAGAATGTTCCTTGACGAAAGACTCACTGAATATTCATGAGGCCGAATACAGTCGTGAACATGTCATCAAGTGTTGCGCTCTGCTCAAAGAAATTGAAGACTTATTGGGCAATTTAAAAAGATGCGATTATAAGGCACGTATTTAAAAACACTGTTCCCCAAGTCACACGTTGTAAGAACGATTCGTAGGATAGAAATCGCTTATCGATAGAGTCTTCTATAAGTAAAATTATCTAATCAATCTTCTTGATTTGCAGTTACGACATTATTTAGCTATATCCAAGTTGATTCCATTCCTTGGTAAGCTAGAAGCAGCTGTAAATGCCTATGTTTCCACTATCGGAATATCGCCATTGAACAGAACCGAGTGTACAGAATCGGATGTTTTTGCAATCGTTGTGAAACTTCTCACCGGTGAATTATTAGGTGTCGAGCCTATGAATCCGTATCACGTGCTGGCAGACAATGCGCCGAAGAAACCGGTTTTCATAGTCAAAACCAAGCGTAGAGCCGATATTCCGTTGATATCTAACGTAGAGACGTGAAAATCGTCACGAGAGGAGGTCCCGCGCGCTATCTACCGGCGTTCGGTGGAAGAATAACGATTTCATAAACAACATAATAAATATCTATATTTGTATTTCAGTAATAACTTGTATCTGGCAACGTGTCGTAAACATCAGCACGTCGAACAAATAAAATCTCAAGGAATGGAGCTTAATATATCTCTTAATACTCTATAAAGTATCGAAGATAGAACGATCATAGTGCCGACGGTAGCTCGCGCGTACCATAGTATCGTTCTGGTGTCCCTCAAAGTACTACGTACCGTTGTTTCGTCCACATTTCGATATTCAAAGACTAGAGAGATTAAAAGATGCCCTCAAGATCGGGAGTGGGACAGAGCGGCGCCAGTCTTAACGTGAGGTCTTTGTGACGTAAGAATTCCGGGGGAAGAAGAGGTTTCCTTCTCTAAAAAAAGGGGGAAATAAAAAGAAAACAAGGTGGTGACACAGTGCGTTCGATGTGAGATAACGAGGAAAGAGAAGAAAAAGGTCCTTCGATAGGTGTTGCGACTAACCGGCGGAGGCTGAGCGGGGTGTGCGATATCGGTAGCGACAGGTGCCCAGCCCTTTGTATTCAAACACTTGTAACACGACTTGGGTTCGCCCAAGCAAGTCGAATGGTATCCATGACCGCAGCCAAACACCACCACGTGATCGGAACAATGCGACAATGCTTGTCTACATATCGGACAGGTGACGGAAACGTTGCCGCATGCTCTACCGGCGTCCCTATGTAATTATCGCTTATAAGTAAACGAGGTGAATACATATACATTATTATATAAATACTGTACCTCAGGGACTTTCCCAGAGCCTTGTGCAGTTCCAAGCTCACCAGTCGCGCGGTGGTTTCGACCAAGGTCTGCTCGTATCGCGACTGAGTGAGAACTCCGGACAACAGTTGTCGTATGTCGCCCATTGTCCCGCTCGTTGCCAGTGGATTTCTCAAAATCTGCTCCAATATATTCGACAGGACCGACGTGCCGCTCAGCGATTCTAGAATTAATCTCAACAGCTTCCCACTCAGCTTATCCGCCTGATTGTTTTCGGAATGTGATCGAAACACCGCTTCCACGAGCGGCATCCAGTCCAAATTTCCCGCCGATCTCCGGCATATCCCCGCGAGCTGCGCGGCAGCGTGCACGGTCTCGCTCTCCGAAGTCTTATTCTGCCGATAGAGCTCCAGATGATGCTCGAATTCTTCCAGCAGAAGATCAAACGCGTCCTGGTAATTGCCCAGCTTCTCCAACATCACCGCTTCCGCGTCCTTGCAGCTCCACTTTTGAACGATCTTCAACGCTTCGTCCAATCTGCAACCGTGCGGCCCGTGTATATGAGCCACCACGCGTGTCGGCTTCAATTCGCACATCAACGCCAGGTATCTCTCCAAGTGTTCGGTCGATAGTTCCAATGAGACATCCTCCTCCTTATACTGTGCGATTTGATAAAACGCTCCCAGCAAGTTGTACTCGAAATTCTTGCCGAGACTCTGCAATATCGCGTTGATCTTGCTCTGCAGTCGCGTCGCGACGATCGCGGCGAACTGACTCGCATTGATCGTCACGAGCGTCGGAGTGTGAGCCGACACGACCTGGTCCAACGAGGCGGCCGGCAGATGTTCGAGCCAACGCCATATATCGTGATGCCTGGATGATTCTAAAATCATACATTTACACACCGCTACCCAGTCTTCTCTCGCGCTGTACAGTAACTCCGCGACTCTTATACTGCAACACGAAGTAATGCGACAATTATCTGCGTAGAATACGTACGTATGGATTTGAGAGAGAAGAGGAGATACTTACAAACCCGCTCTATTCGCTAGATTCAACAAAGTGTTATCGGAGATATTGCACAGTTTCTTAGAATGCAGTAATCCTAGTACAGCGCTTTCTCTCTCACTCTTAAAGTCCTTCAACATTTCCACGTGCAGATCGATGCACAACATATCTATCATTCTGTTCAACGTACTGGACTCCAATGCGACGGTACTCTCGGATACCTCGTTCGCCACGAACATAAGCACCATAAACTGTTGCTCGAGCGTGATGTAATCGGTACTTTTCGGGCTGAGCGGCGTGCTCGGCATAACGATGCTCAGCAAGATATCTATGAGCCTCTGCCGGTGACGCAGGCCCATCTCGGAAGTAAATTCGGGCTCCTGAAAGGCGATGGCTATCACGTCGAGAAAGCCCTTCGCGTCGAATTGCAGCAGTGTCCGCAAATACGGATACTGTCTCTCCGTGTCGTTCGCCAAACTGGAATGCTGCGAGAGCAAGGCTCTCAGTATGTCCGCTTTCGCTTTCTGCGGCATATCCTCGGGAAGCTCGTCTTTGGGGAACCCGCGACCAGCGAGGCAACAACTGGTGTAAACCAGGATGGCGTTACCGAGCTTTATACTGTCTCGGGAGAGAGCGGTCGTTGCGTCGTACAGCAAGTTCTGAAGCACCGGCACCAGCTGGTGAATCGGCGCGGTGAAGTCGCCGAGGGCCGTTGTCTGAAGATGGATCAGCGCCTCCCAAAGCCCTCGTTTACGGCAAATTGTAGTTACCTGCGGGCGCACATTATCGATAGTTCACTTCCTCATAATAGCTCACTAGCGAATACTTGTACTCGCCTGGTGAATATCTAAGCAATCCACGTTAAGCAGAACTACGATCGCTTCCAGTGAGTCTACTTTGTTTTCTTGATCGTACAGAGTGACTAATTGCTGGGCGATCAACGGTGGTAATCTTGACTGAAGACTTCCGTCTAGCAAGGGAGCCTCGAGGGCGTGCAAGTAACTCGTCTTTAACCCTTCCGACTCGAACGCGATGTCCCATAATTTTCCAAACAACAGATCCAAATTCTCCAATTGAATGCAGTAATCGACGCAGGTGAGTACTATCGTGTCGTAGTCCATATTTTCGTCTATCAAACACTGATTTAACTCGTCCATGTATTGAATCAGTACTTGACAGACTTTATCGCGCGCTATTTGCTTGCGACGATGCCTGGAACCTCGGAGACCGATCACCGCCTTGCCTTTGTCTTGATAAAACGAGAGCCCCAACGCTAAAGCTTCGGGGAAACGCTTCTACAAGATGAAGAAAATTAACTTCATTCACCAAACGGTTTAAAGCGTTTGTTTTCAACTGACCTGCATTATCAGATGTTGTATCCTCTCCGTCCATGTTCTTATACAAATCGCATGCAAACTTTTCGTACCTAATAATAACAGCTGTGTGCCAAATACTACAACGGTATTGTAGCACGCTCGTTCGCCAGCTAATGCCATTGCCTGTGTAAAAAGAAAGATATGGTTCAATCCGCACGTAATATTCTGTATCTCTCGTACCTTGGAGACATTCCCACCAGTAGACAGTCCTTTAAAATGACTAGAGGCGTAAGAAATACCGACGCGACTCATATCTAATGTTTCCAGATTATCCTGCGCTCTTACGTCTAACAAATGCAGCTTCTCTTGCGTGTCCAGCACTATGAGAGATCTTGGATTTAACCATCTCAAATTACTTATCGTGTACGGTAGGGTCATCCGCCGAAGAGGAGACAACTTTACACGCGAGCCTACCTCGGTGTACACCTTGTTAAGGAAACATCTCTTAATTTGATCTTAATAGCGAGCAAATAATAAAGATCATGTAAACATTAGATGAAGCAGTACTTGGTAAAAGTGCACCACGTTGTCTCTCGCGAGCGCCAATACAGGATCGATTACGCGGGACCCATCCGCTGTCTGTATGACAACCAACTGCCAGGACAGTTGTGGAGGTGCTGTCGCAACACCGCATAACGGGTGGCTCAGTACAACCCGCATTCGCGGTCTTATGCAAACCACAATTACCTACGGAATGAGCTAAATAACATACATGTTCAGCACAACCTCCCGAACTCATTGCGAGAAACAACCTTCGATAATGTTGCCATTGCTACTAATGTATAATTTTTCAGTGGATGCGACGGCAGATGATTCAACAATAAGGGTTCCAGAGTGCACACTTCACCCTTGGAGCCGCTAAACAGACATCTACTTTCGCAACCTCTTACACCCATGACTCTAGTGAAGTTCAATTCGAACACCGACCCACCGCTATCACTGCATAAAGCTATTTTTGGCGAGTCTGTAAACTAAAACGTTTGAAATTCAGTCAATCGAGTAGACGACTTTCGATACTTATGATACGCATTGCCCTCATACTGGAGAACTAATGACGAAACATACCTTAACGTGTAACACAGCGGTATCGAGTGGATGTACATCAGTGAGAACTCTTAAAACCTTTCCATTACTGCTATCTAACATCAGAATTTGTCCTCTGACAAAACCAGCCAGTACTCTGCTGCCTTCATAATTGAAACAAAGAGCGGAAACAGAACCTTGATGTCTTGCTTCCTGATCGCACCATCGTAATGTTTGCGACAAATCAAAGCCAAGTATCAAACCATGGCTAGTACCGATCACCAACATGTTCCCCCCAGCCGCAACTGCACTGGCAAAACCAGCATTGACTCTTTCCTGTGTTATAAATCACACTTAGTGATTACATTTCACCAGATATAAATTATTAAGCTTACATGTATGCACACTGGAAATTTATAAGTAAAAAAATATGACGTAACAAGTGGAACAATTGCTCACATTGGCTGATACAATTTGTGATGATATTCCTTTTAGTATGACATGCCTTAAAATAACGCCCGATGATGTCTTTTGCGTGGCTTTTGAGGATTTATTCAGCGAATTCAGTGACAGGTGACTTCCAATGCTAGTTGTCTCACTGCTACCGAGTCTTTCTCCCACTGGGACACCGATATCGTCATCCGTTTCCGACAACGATTCGTAATCAGGTTCCATCAATATACTTTCTAAGGTGGGTAATTCCTCCACGATTGGTATAGCATATTCTGTATTATCTAACTAGAAGGAATGATAATTACATGGCTACTCTGCTCAGGCTGGAATAATCTTAATAAATTATATCGATAAAACAAGAAGAGAACTTAGCGGCCAAAGTAGCACGGAATAAGAATAATATTGTCTGAAAGTTTCGATAATATAGTTTAATGGAGCGTGAAACTTATCGCACGGATAACCGCTATTGTAATACCTCCTCGATGTCTAAATTAATAGCTTCTGTAACAAGAGACTCTTCGGCATTACTGTCGGATGCAAATCCATTCTCAGCCATCTTATATTATCTCAATCCCGAGCGTGCTCATGTACATAAATATTTGACAATTATTATTTGACACTTTTGTTTTCATTCTACATGTTCGCGAATGAAGTTATCTGCGGTCGACGTTGCACAGAACCAATTCAAGTCCCAGTCTAGCCAATATCGGGCGTAGTGCGTGTTTCCTTATTGGATTGTCTCACCCAATAGAATTAGACTAGAGGAAAGAGGAAGAAAACCTACGAGCAACAAACGTTACCAGTTCTCCAACCAAACATGCCCCACGTCACCAGATAATGCAATTCATTGGCGTCACATCTGGCCATATGATCCCGATACGTATAGCGGTCTAGGATAGCGAGAAGTCCGTGGAGAAGTCAGAATGATTTTTCAGTGAATTATCTGAATTTTATTACGGCGGAGAGTGAGATACGTAAAGAAATTGTACGAACCCTAGGATTCGTTTCTCTTACGAAAGACTCCACGATCTGTAAGAATACTGAAAGATACAAGGTTTGATACGTTTGACAGTATCTTGTACACACTATTCCTGTGAGAGACTTTTCTATCCGCCACAGGTACAAAGTAAAGTTAAATTTTACATATACATTGTTATAATTTGCAGGCGACAGCGAGAATTTTTCCTTATCTTTGAATCGAAAACTGTTTCGTAAACTTTACGAATTTTACGACATTTCATACTTAAAAATCAACCGCCTGAATCGTTTGCCTGATGGGAATGCATAGTCTGTGACACGAGATCTGTAAACGGTTCTTTATTCCTTTGGATTAAATTTAGCTACCTGGTAATTTAACGTTTTAAGTAAAGAACTGCAGATTATAATGTGATAGATGATTAAAAAAATAGATATATTTTATAAAGTCAATCTCTCGTCTATTTTATTTTTGTCAGCTCGTTAATTAACAGCTCATGTTGACAAAATATATGAGTATCAATTGTGTCAAGCAGATTTTAACAGAACGCATTTGTTCCCTCTATTTCAGATTAAAATGGTGAAACTGTACGCACTAACAATTTTGTACAAAAATCCTACATCGGTGATGCAGCTAGCAGCTGCTTACGATGTAGAGTCGTTTTCATTCTTTCAGAAGAACAGTATTAAGGAATTCATGGGCTTTGTCAGTAAGACTATTGTGGAAAGAACACAGACAAGCGCTAGACAAAGCGTCAAGGAAGGAGGTAATTAGTTACAGGAATAGTTTTTAAGTATTTTGATATCGCAGATAATTCAATACTTTTTGAATAACATATTCCTACTTCTCACTCATACGTTGATTTTTGCGTAGAATACATGTGCCATGTGTATGTACGCGCCGATAATCTAGCTGCGGTACTCATCTCGGATCACGAGTATCCTAGGAGAGTTGCTCATACTCTACTCACGAAGGTGATGGACGACTTTGCGACGAAGCATCCACCATCGACGTGGCCCACGTTGAAAGAGGTTACATCTGATTTTCGGCAGATTAATACGTACTTAGCCAAGTATCAGAATCCGGTCGAGGCGGACGCACTCACCAAGATGCAAAACGACCTGGACGAAACGAAAATTATATTGGTAAGATTCATCATTCTCTCGTAATCGATTTATTCGTCCGAAGAGTATTAACTTCGTCTGATGAATATTGCGCGAATATTCAGAACTCTGTGATACGTTTTACCAGCACAATACGTTAGAGGCGGCGCTCCAGAGGGGTGAAAAGCTGGATGATCTAGTCGCCAAGTCGGAAGGACTCAGCGCTCAGTCGAAGGCGTTTTACAAAACCGCGCGGAAAACTAATTCCTGCTGTAGTTTAGCTCCTTAGGACGTTAATTGTTTTCTTTGCGTTTTCCAGCGCTCTGACGCTTCAATATTTCGCGATAAATGTGACTTTGTAATCTTAACTGAAGTGTTATTTATATGATTCACGGAAAGAATGAAAGAGTGTGTAGCAGGAAGGGGGGGTTTAGCGAACGAAGAGAGACGCAACAAAGCATGTATTAGTTTATCGAACGTATTGAGATTCCTCACTGCTGTGCACGTTGAATCACGAAATCAGAAGCGAGCGATGACATGCGAGAAGAAACGGACTTATTCCGGTGTATAGCGCTAAGAGAGCAGAAAGATTGTATGTACAACTTCTCGCTTCTGGCTTTTAAGCAGGAGCCTTGTCTTCTTTTGAATTCCCGATTTATCGAGGGGCAAATAACAAACTGCCGATTCCTCCAAATTAAGTGGAATTTTTTATATGGATGTTACACGCCCATGGAATACTGTGAGAAACGGTCCTAAGTAATTGCGATTACACACAGGAGAATTACTTCCTAGACGTGCGAGAAAATACGAACTGTAATGGAATTCGTGTAAGATAAAAGAAAAATTGAGTGTCAAATGTCGCCTTAAACACATTCCGAATGTATGTGTACCCTTTTTACGTGTAAAAAGAATGCGATAGCAACTATGCAGGTATGATAAGATAATTTAAATATTCTCGATTGGACGATTTGTTCGAGTAACTAGTTTCCAGTTCGTCTAGCGTGGTTAGTAATAAAGTAATCAAAAAACTCGCGTGAATTTCGCGAGATGTAGTTGACCTTTCGTTTTTGATAAACGAATGACGCTTTTTGTAATCGCTCTGTAATAATTTGTAATCTCGCAATTTTGCTACTACAATTACATTGAAAAATCATCCGTGTTGTTGTATGTATATGGGAAACGTTGCACATCTAGTTCCAAAGAAGTTTGTTTAAATAATTTATCTGATATATTTTCAATTCTTATCCTTTTTATATCGATTATTGTATTAATAGAGACCGTAAATATATAAAATGAATATTATCGATGTCTGTTGCGTTACATATTACATCAAATTAATCAATAAACAAGCTTGCGATTATTTGTGGTCTGAACGTGGAAGACTTTGATGATGTGTCTTAATGAAAGAAAAGAAAAAAAAAACAAGAAAGAAATGATATACAGGGAAGGTGAAGGCTCTTATATTTTCGAGCAAAAGAGGAAAACGGGCAGATGAAAATTCTAAGATGCGGATCTTAGTACGTAGTAGATTGAAAAAGTATTATTGATGTCTGCAACGAGCTGCGGTCCTCCTTTTAGGATCTTGTTGATCCGTTTTTTCTTTAGGAAAAAAATGATATATTCTGTGTATAATATTTAAGTGACAATTGTAATCTTTATACTGTGTATGTGTTGAAGAATGTCACGCGTGAGCCAGTAAATATATTAATATATTTTCAAATCATGTTAATGTTATATACGATCTACTTCACGGTAAAATCTTTCACATTTTTTATGTAATTTATCGTTGGTAATACAGCAAGAAGTTTCTTGCCCGGTGGTTTTATTTTACTGCCAGTTGTCGCTATCGACTCCCGTCGTTCTATGCGAAAACATTTTCCTGAACTCCGATTATTCTCGAATCGAAATTACAACCTGTTGATTACTATGCGTGATACCTATGTATCAGTATAAGGGGAAAGTGCGCCTGACCTCATTGTTAAGTCGTATCACGACCTCAATGGCCATGATCAATAGAACGTTTATTTTGCAATTGGGTCAAATATTTTTGAATGTGGTTTTACCGTATTAGAGCTTTCTGTAATCCATCTACCAATCGCCATGCAATTTAATATGATAAAACTACATTGACAAATATTTGAGCCGTATTCGAGCGTCTTGTCCAATTCGTCTTAATTTTCGAGACATTAATTATTAAAAATCTATTTGGCGGTTACCCGGCGCCATCTAACGGTGTCGGATAGAAGCTCGTTCAAAAGGGTTCGGTTAAGAATTCGATAAGTATTGGTGCAGTAAGGTTCGAATCTTGGATGTAGACGTCGACTATTGGTTCTAAAATTTACGCTACGAGCCTCCACTGTATCTACCGAGAAACTGAAGACGTGATACGACTCAACAATTGGCTCAGACGCCGCTTCTAATTCTCAAGTAGTATACGATTCAACAGTGAGCGAAATGAAACAATTCTTTTATTTTGTAACGAGTATGATGTAAATTCTTTTCGTTTGTAAAATACGGTTTAATAGCAGACGAGTCTGTATTTCTGAATAGGTCAGCTTATTATTCTCAAATAGTACGATTCAACAGTGGATGACAATGAGAATTGCAAAACTTTTTTTCCATTTAGGGCCGACGAATTTTTAATAATGTCTCATCGGTGTGAGATACAACGGTGTGAGGATCATCACATTACATTTTTATTTATCGAGGCGGTGTTATTCTAAATCTTAACTAAATATGAGCACTACGTGTTTCCGCACAATTTTCTTCAGGAAGGAACGCTCGGTCGGACTACCCTTATCGGACAAAATAAATACATCACGAACGATATTGTGATTTTTATTTGACTTACAAAAATAAAAATTTAACTATAATACAATATTACTTTTAAACTTTCGCGGTACTTCTAAGTTTAATCTACATCTATCGGAACTGTTACATTTTCTAATTATACCGTTACGTGCATGCCAGTCTTTACCCGGAAACGCGAGTTTTCCGTCACCCGTATACGTATCTGAGCTATCAACTTGCCAAGTTTTCATCGACGCGATTTTCTAATAAAAACTACGTGTAATAAAAATAAAAAAAATCTATGCAACGGTTATTGTTTATTTCGCAAAGAAATCAAGAGAGAATCGCCATAACTACGTTAGTTGAGAGAGAGAGAGAGAGAGAGAGAGAGAGAAGGAGAAACGAATAAACAAGAATTCTTCTAGAAAAAAAAGAAAACAGTCCGTAGATTCCTTGCGGATCAAATATCGACGTAACATATGCCAAGTTTGTTCATTCGACCGGGTCATCGCTGTCTAATCCGTCGTGGTAGGCACGGTGATCGTGGAGAGGACGGTGGTGGACGCGGAGCTCGCGATCGCGTCCAAGTCCTCTTTGGACAGGTGATCCTTGAGCCAATTGTCGATCACTGGTACGTTTTCCTCGTTCCATTTAGTCTCCTGTTCGATGATCCTGAGCGCCTTCTGAATAACGGCGACCGCCGACTCAAACTCGTCCTGGTGGTCCATGTAGAGCTTGTTCACCATGTCGTAGCCCTCCTGCGTATTGAAAGACGACGTGGCGAAGTTGACGATGCCGTCCCACAGATAGGTCTTGTTTTCGAATCGCGTCTTCACGGTGTACCAGTGCTGAGCCAGAAAGTTGAAGAGGGTCCTGTGGCCGGTCGCGCCGCCGGTCAGCATGCTGAAGATCAGGTGGATGTCCGCGTCCGTGAAATTCTCGTTCTGGTCCAGCACGGCCACTTGCAGCAGTCTGACGAAGGCGAACGAGGAAAAAAAAGATTGATTTCTCTATTATCGTGGATGTGCGAGTCTAAACCGTTTTTCTTTTTTTTACATATTTCTCCTCTGCTTTCGCGAGGAATATTTATGTGGGCGGGTAAATTAAGCTCGCGTTATCTCGAGCGGTCGTTTGGTTTCTTATTCAAATGACATTAAACTTTCAGATGAACGCTTGAAACGAAGTTTCGGTTCATCGGTGGAGGAAAGAGCGCTTTGTGAAACAGTCGCGAATTGTACCGACCTCTTGATCTTGTTTGCGTCCTTCGGACAGCCGGCTAATGTCTTTAGGAGATAGGTGCGTTCGTTCTGCTTCCTCGCCAAACTGTTCTGCGGGAAATTTATGACGCGCTGTAATCCGAATTCCCATTCCTCGTCGGTGCCCCACTTGAACACCGGGCATAGGAATTTATTGGCGACCCTGCGGAGTAAAATTTTTTTCTCGCAACTTTCTTATCGACAGAGTGTGTTCTTCTATCTTATTGTTGGGCATTTGTCGAAAATATTTCAATTATACATCGTTACGCAAACGGAGAAGGAGCAGAAATGTGAGCGGAACGCGAATTTCTCGAGAATGGATTAGACTAAACTTTCGCCGAGTTTTCTCTCTCATTCCAGTATACTAACGGATTTCCCTTGTCCGGCTCCTCGTCGGTCAACCATTTCTTGAACTGATCCCGGGCTTCCTTAATGCACGGCTCGTATCCAGCTCGACAGAGGAAGTTCTTGATGAGACCGCGCATGTGAATTTTCCAGGAGGGATCGTTGAGTCGCGCGGTGTCGCCGAGCTCCAAGTAGAGCGGCTTCAGCAAGCTCTTGATGTATGCCTGGTGGTTATATTTGCGTCGTGCAATTACGCATTTAACGTCATTCAAAATTACACCGAGCGGAGAACTTTTAAGCGAAATGAACGGAAAATGAACTACCCGTTTGTGCGCCCGATATTCGCTAAGTTTATATTAATTATGTATGAAATATGTAATTCAGCGCGTGTTTAATATCGATTGCACCCAAATTGAACTATTCGC
This sequence comes from Dinoponera quadriceps, assembly GCF_001313825.1. Classification (NCBI taxonomy): domain Eukaryota; kingdom Metazoa; phylum Arthropoda; class Insecta; order Hymenoptera; family Formicidae; genus Dinoponera; species Dinoponera quadriceps. Next base: position 130,418 of record NW_014559163.1, read on the forward strand.
TCGCGAACGGTTCGCTTTATTAATTACACCCACTCCATCAATTTCCTCGTTTAATGCCGATGTTTGTAACACCGGCGCTATTTAAAACGACGTAAACTTGCCTCGAATTTCGGATACACATCCAGGCCTTCGATTCGGCGGCCGACGTGATGGATCATCGTGAACACGGGCTCCCAGACCACGTGGCTCTTTTCCTCCCTCAGGAAGAGGGTCATGTTCATGGCGATGCTGAAGCACAGCTCGCCGGCGTAAGCCAGGTTCCATGAGTCGTGCAGGAGCTTGGCTCTCGTCAACGCCGGTATCTTTTCGCGATCCGGACCCTGTAGATACTGCGAGAGCATCTTCCAGTTGCAGGAGTCGTAATTCACCGGGAACATTCCTGCGGAAGAGGGAAACGCGATATTCTCGCTTTTTCACAATTCGCCTGTGATTTTCGCACCTATCTCCTCGGGATTGACGATGATGAAATTGTCCTCGTCGGTGATGTCTGAAATCGTGAAATTTTTCGGCTCGTTCTCTTTGGTCAGCCACACGGTCGGCTTGGTATTGGAGAAGTTCAACTTATCCTCAGCCTGCATCACGATTGGGATGTCCCACTGATAGGATATTTTCGTTGTCGATTGCGGAGGTATGTCTCTCAAATAGACTTTCTGGAAAGCGAAACGTTTTATTCAAGCAAATATTTCTGTTAATTTATCAATCTTTACGTATAATATGTTGTATCTAAACGAGCGTTAAACGCATATTAGTAAATATATTAATCTTAAGAAGAAGAGGGATTGCAATAATCAATCAAGGTCTTGATTATCTGAGAGTGTAACGATCGCAAGGAAAGTCTATAAATTAAAAATGCGCGTGATCCAAATCTTAGATGTATGATTTTAATATTTAGCTGTTAAATCTAGAATACCTTTGCTTAACGATTTATTCTTATGCAGAATAATCGATTATGTGTTCTCGTAGGAGCGAGACTCACAAGTATTGCGCAATGCGTGTTTTGTACTAAAGGCATTAGTCCTTGATTGTTTCTTCGGAACGACGCGGCAGTTGTGTCGCTTCAGGGACCAGCGAGCGCTTGTTAGTATAATCAACCGAGGCGTATGCAAATGCCTCTTCACGACAGAACTTATCAATGGTTACGTTCGCGACGAGCAACACGCTCGTTCCGGGCGTAACTGTTCGCGCTTCGCAATTAACGCGACGACCGCGCGTATGATTATATTACGCAATAATATTTCACTATATATATGTTGAACATTATTATCGTTGATTTATCTCCGCTCTTTTGAGGCGTCGTTATTCGTGAAATTGTTCGTTTTTGATTTGTGACCGTTATTAAAACGTGAATATTATTTGAAAAATCGGTTACAATAATCTCCGATACAAATAAAAGAGATGTTTGCGCGATCAGTCCCGACCGATCATTTCCATTCAGCCTGCGTATACTCGGCACAGTAAACGCAACGACTTCCGTTGGCAAGGAACGCCTTGACCGCGAGTAAATAGCACACGCATGGTCATCTCCGTTATCCGTGCGAAAATCGTATCTGCCTCCGCGCGTCGGTGTCCTTGCGGGAAACAACGCTTACCTGGCTGAGATTAATTTGTCCAGTTTCGTAATCGCGTATGACCGTGACCAACGGCACTCTGTCCCGATTGATCCACGATGCGGCGATGCCGTTGATGGTCAGGCCGGCCGGCAGATTGTTCGTCTCGTTCGCCACGTCGTTCAGGTGAGTGAAGATGTCGTCGGCGAAGAAGGTCCTGCGGTCCCTGAGAGAAACACGGAACTTCAAGTTCGACTATCATTGATTTCCGATAAATGTAGTCGGGAAGCAGTGCGTACACGCATTTTATCTCTCTCGCGCCCGCGCTTTTTCATCCAAATTCGTACGATTAGAACGTCTACTTCGTTAGAGGAACGATTTTACTACGTCAAAAGACGTGCTGAGAAGTTTTCGAATCTGCTTCCCGGCTCGCTTGACGAAGGCAATTACTACTCTTTCGACTGTTGATGGAAGAACTTCCTCACGCTTCTCTGGAAAAGCTCGTGACCCAACGTATAATTGAACATCCGGAAAACCAACTCGGCTATAAAAAATATGCAAAAGGACGGATAAGAGGAGATTGTTGCGTAATTCCTACGATTTTGTCCGAGAGACTTTCGTAAGAATTGCGCTCGCAATTACCTTTCGTCCATGTCGCTTCGTGTCTAATGCCAGCCACTCTGGAGAAAGGCGCGGTCTGCGCGAACTCGTAGTACAAAGGGTACAACATCGTCATCGGCCACTTTCCCTCCATTTCATCCGGATTAAGCTGTTCGACATGCATGTTTTATCCGCGGGGGACATTAAATTCCACGACGTTGTATCTTATAAAAGTATGGCTGACAAAATTGCCTGAGATAATCTCCGTGTAAGATAAAAAAAAATAGTGTTTTACGAGGGCAGTTCAATAAGTACCCGTGTTAGACGACACAGGGCGTTCCTGAGGGAAGTTGGTGTTATCATCGTGTGCTGTCATCTATCAAACGATGGCAAAACAAATTGCAGACTGATTGATAGGTTAGTTTGGATTTGGCAGCCATTCGAGTAAGACGTGTTTCGTGATTTTCGCTAAGATGGAAAAAGAGCAGTATCGTTCGGTAATTCGCTTTTTGATTTTGGATGGGAAAAAATGCGAGGAGATAAAAGCAAAGTTGGATGCTGTTTATGGGGACACTTCGCCATCTATGACCACAGTTAGATATTGGTTCAACGAATTTAAACGTGGGCGAACATCCGTTTTTGATGAGGAGCGACCAGGACGCCCGGCAGACGTGGTTACCGAGGAAATCATTCAAAAAGTCCACGACATGATTCTCGCTGATCGACGAACGAAAGTGCGCGAAGTAGCAAAGGCCGTAGGTGTGTCGACCGGAACGGCAATTAATATTTTACATGATAAGTTGGCGATGAAAAAATTGTCGGCCAGATGGGTGCCGCGATTGCTCACGGTGGAAAGCACATTCATCCNCAGAGGCGTATTTTGGAGAGTTCGACAAATCCTATTTTTTGGAGGGATTAAAAAAATGGCAGGAACGTTGGGAGAAATGTATCTTTCTAAAAGGGGACTATGTTGAAAAATAAAAAAAAATTTTTTGAAAAAATGGTGTCTTCATTTCTAACACGGGTACTTATCGAACCGCCCTCGTATATGTATAACGGAAAATAAAATTGCCAATGATAGTGATGATGATGTATCTTATTATACGAATGAAAAAGTAACTCTCTCTTACATCGACCGTCGCCATGGACGCGAGAAACGAATTGAGAGCCTTGTTGACCGGCGCGTCGTTTCGACGGAACGGAGTGACGGATTGGCCGATCCACTGATAGAGAATTTCATAAGCGGTAGTCCATACCAGCGAGCTGCTGAGTTCGCTCTCCCTGCAAGGGAAAATATTTACCTCGCGTATGTAGGGAAAAAAGAGCGTGTACACGTACTTGAAGAACATGAGACCCCAATTATCGGAGGCTTTGGAAGCGCTGTACATGGGAATCGCCATCACGTCCAATTTCGGTACGCCGAGCGAGCTGTTGAAGTAGTTCTGCAGGTAATTAACGATCGTCGCGACTTTGTCGGGAACGCCGACCAGCGACTCCATGAATTCCTTGCGACCCCAAACCTTCACCTGCAGCTTCCGTCCGTTCATCTCGTGAATTTCCACCTTGCTGGGCTCGATGTATTGCAGGTCCGATATCACGAAGGCCAATTGATTCGTCGACATACGCGGTGTCTCCTCGGCAAAGCTCTGGACCATCTCCGCGTCGTTGGGCCTGGGGAAAAAATAACATCGACGCACCGAAAGTACAATCTTGATCCTCGGTAAATACGTACAGGGAGGAATGGTGGATACTCTTGGACACTATCGGCATGTTCGCGAGCATCCTCAAGTTTAGGGGGTGCACCACCCTCAATTTGAACGTCGCTTTGTAAGGTGGCTCGTCCATGCAAGGAAACAGCCTCTGCGCGTTGTCTAATTGAAGATGAGTGGCGAAGAAGACGCTGAAACAAGAGGAATGAGTTTAGTCTTCGTTTTACATTATTAAGCCCGACAATTTCCTCTGACAGAAGTGAATTTTGGAGATTCGCGAATCTTTTTGAAATCTCGTTAACAAAGAGGTGCGCTTACTGCTTTCGTCCATCGGTATCCATGTATACGCTCCTGTAGAGACCGGCAGTCTCGTTGCTCGTGATATTTCCGGTAAATTTAATCGTAACCTCGCAGACGCTCCCCTTCTTCAGTAATTGCTCCAGATGGATAATGTACCAGGACTTTCGCAGCTGCAATTCGGTTCTCGCGATATTCACGCTCATCGACGCGCCCATCTCCCTTCGCAGGGAGGGAACATGCAAAAGAGAAGTTTCCGTTAGAATTTCGAGGCCCGCGATGACGAGTGAATAACTTTTTGTCTTTTACGAAAATTCAAGTCAATTCAACGTTTCGTTCGAGCTTACGCTTCTTCAGGCGACAACCGAATCAGTCTGATGGTGGTCTGATCTGAGATTTTAAGGTCCGGATGGACGTTCAGGGTTATCCTGTCGCTGGTATCGGACCAGGTGAGGTTGATCGCGACGTCGCCATGGAACTTGGTCTCGTCGTCGAGTACGATGTACACGGAATAATTGCTCGGCATGACTTCGCTTGGCAATCTATGCTGGCGCATCTTCGAGTAGTAGACGTCGTTCAGGTCGATACTGCGCTTCCATCGCGTTTCAACCTGAGACGAGCATATGTGTTTTTTACTTTCCACAACTATACGTTACTTTCTACTTGGTCATACTTTGTCGTCATTGATGCTTTGTGGCAAACCGGACGGAATCGCCGACAGTAGAACGAGTCCTGCCAGCAACGGTGCCCACGTCATGGCGAATCGTGCAGAGTGAACCTGAGTTACAGTCGAACCATTTAAACGAGCACTCGTCGTTCACATATTGCATTTTATTTTAACCTCGATAGAAAATTAATCTCGGATACTTTAAGAGAAAAAGAATGTAAATGAATTTTCTTCAGTTCCCAAAGTGGATGAGATCAGTGCTGGACCGAGTCGTTGGGGGAGGACGCTACAAAGTAGATTAAAGGCGCGATCGCGGTTGTTTTTTCGACAAGTTTGAGGGAAATTAAGCCGAAGAGAAACCCTACGATCTCCCCGATCACTCTTTGAGAGAGCGGATCGGAGTTACCTCTCTCTTTCCCTTCGCGTCCCCAGGGCTCGATAAAATCGTATCAACTTGGGATTCCACGAGAGTATCACGATTCTGATACTGGCGCAAGACGCAGCTCTGCTGTCGAGTGCTTACGACGTGATCCCCGCGTGCACAGCGGAGGGAGACGGTGGTTATCACCGCGACCTTGATACCCTTTTCTCAAGAGAAGACGTGTCTCTCTCTCTCTCTCTCTCGTCGAAGGAGTCTCTCTGGAACGACCGTATGGTAGCGTAGCCGCGCGCGAACTGACGTCGTCCCGACCGCCGAAAAGCGAGAAGGAAACGCGTGGAAAAGCGTAGGTACGACTCGGCCGCTCGCTCGTTGAATTCAGGCCCACTTAGGACTGACACGCGGTGTTACAAATCGGCGAATGGATCCATCCATTATCCAATCTGGCGATCGCGGCCGTCGCCGTTTGAAGGGGAGCCTAATCGCGACGAGTATATCCGGAGGAGAGAAGAGACGACGTCAACGGCCAATCTGCGATGTCGATCAATGGGAAAACAAAGAGCGGACCGACCGGTGTCAGGACCTTGGCGCCATTGTGTTCCCCTTTAGATTCTTAGCATGCTTTCGTCGTCCTCCCCCTCCTCCTCCGGAGTCGACACGTGCCGCTCCTGGTACGGATCCCGGACCAAACCCAACGTTTGCACTTGCACCCTGCGAGTCATGCCGCTTCAATTGGACTTGATGAGCTATTTTGTTCGTTTTTCTCACGGGCTCCTCGCGTGATAACTGGGTCACGACGACGACGACGACGGGGATTTCATCGTCCGATATCTCGGACGGATTTGACAGAAATTCACGATCCGGTAAAAGAGGAACGTTTCCTCTCTTTCTCACGGTTCTTGCGATTTCTTTCTTTTTTAATCATGACCGTTTTGTGGTGATATCGCGTGTCCGGAGGAAGGAGAGAAGAAAAGTTTGATAATGAAGGCGAAGGTGCGTAAGAACGCGCGAGAGAACGACACGCGGAGCTGACGAACGAACGAAGAGTGGGGGCGAGGCACTCGCGAGGGCCAACATCCACATACCGTGCCGCAGGTGGAACGGCTAATTGCAGTTGTACCTGTGTCACCTGCGCGCCACCGCGCCGCGGTCGCGAATTTCCGCGTCTCGATAGAAAGAACGTGCGAACCCGCCTCTTCGTCGTGGTTCCTTCGAACAGATAACTCGGCGCTTCAACTTCACGATGCGGCGAGGGTCCGTCAGCAGTTGGCAGTCCTATGGACAGCGAAATTGTAAGTGACGTCTTGCTTGCACTTCGACGCGGCGTGACGTTAGACGTCAAACTATTTCGCTGTCTTGAAAGAAAAATATCCTTCCGAAAGATAGCTTCCTTTCGCTCGGCAATTTTGTCAAGATCGTCTCTCAGCTTGAAACTATGATCATTTGGTGTTTGACGTCGAGCGCCTGTGAGAGAGCCGATCGTCTTCGGAGAGTAAGCCTCATGCGAGTATCTTCGCAATTTACTTCTGCTGCAAATTAACATTCCAAAATTCAATTGCTTTTATCGGTGAGTTGATAACTCCCGCTCCAAGCCGTTGGTATGATTACACGTTTTGCGTAACGATCGTTCTATCGTTAGAAAAATTGTTGCGTTTGCTTCCAGGTGAGCTTACACACTCTATGCGAATCGTTGCAAAGTAACGCCGTCTCGGAACGAATTGCTTAAGTGGCTCTAATGACGGAAAATTAGCCGGCTTGAAATCTTCTCTGGTGCGTCTTGCTCTTTCGAAAACAGCTTCGAGATATCAACATCCTTTCGTTACACGATAGTCACGCTCTCGCGCGGGATATAACAGAGAGCGTGATTTCGCATCATCGCCGCGCTCGGTCGTCGCGGTACGATCCTGAAACGCACGAGGCTGAAAAATACTCCTCGAACTGAGCGAACCAGAATAAACCAGATCAGTTAGAACGAATCTATATCTAGATAGGACGAACATCTTTCGATGCGCTTTATCCGTTCCACGCGATCTTTAGATGCGCCACTTCCGAGATGGTAACACTTTCGATAGTAAATATATATGCAAATAACTGTGCGGACATTGCAAACAATATTCAATGAGTTTGCCTCGACCATCAACTTCTCAGGAAAATTTCCCCCGGTAGCGCCATGAAACTTTACCATGCACATTAGTGTACAATAAAAACAATATAGTGTGGTTTCCAGAGGCGATGTAATGAACTTTACGTAATGTGCACGCATTATTAGATATCATGTATAGTATGTGCGCGTTATGATTAGTGTGTCGGAAAGAGTAGTCTGCATTCGACAAGTCGAGAATCGCGAGCCGCGCGATACGAGCGTTATCGGCACGGCGGTGATTATGCGAATGCTGCGAAGTTGATACGTAGTCAACGAGGTGCACGAGCAGCAGGTCCTTGAAACAGCCGTCTCTCGGCGAGCGTTTACGAGCGTGGGCCTATCACGGACTCCTGCATCACGGGGAACCAATTTCGATGATGTCATTCCGCGTGCACTCCTAGCGCGAAATTCGTCGCGCACGCGATAATGACGTTTTGGCGCGACGAGACGGAGGAACGCGGAAATTTCGATTTAACTTTACCCGAGAAGAGAGAACTCGATTCTATTGCTCCGACAGTCCGTGGAATTTACAGCACGTCGAATAATCAGATTACCGTCGATGATCAGTTCGGATGACCTTTAATGCCGCCGTAAATGTGCGTTTTATCGCGAGTTTAATGCTTTCAGCCGACTGCATGATGCAGACGTATTCCGGCAACACCGCGCTGTCTCCGCCTAACGAAGAGATCGTCCATCATCGGAAAGGTGGCTGGTTCTTGACGTACAAAAAAATCCTTTCCTTCATCGTTCTGATCGTCGTCGCTGTGATCGTTGCCGGTCTGATAGGCTGGAATATCGGCACGATGCCAAAAACGAGAGTAAGCGAATATGATGCTTTGAAGTAGAAAAAGAATCGCAAACAAGCTAAGAGAAAGTTACATGGAATCGGTGTCTCAAAAGTTCAATGAATTTTAACTTTGCATCTTCGCGATTTCGGGCGCAAAGTTCATCAGACACTGACGAGTGCTTCTCTGTTAATTAGACATACGATCCCTTAGCCCTCATCGAGGACGAGACGGAGGAGGGCGACGTCATCATAGCCTCGATATCGCCCTTCGTTCATCCTCTGAGATATCGTCTGGAATTGACGCCGCCGAGCGACGTGAACGCGACTTCCAAGTTCAAAGGGCGAGTCGTCGTCGAATTCCGGATCGACGGCACGCCGTCCTTGAGTAAATTGTCCATCAATGCGTGGAACATCACGACCACGCGTTACAAGCTGTCATTCGTCGAGGGGAGCAACGCGAAGAGGAGACGCAGGAGACGCGACGACGAAAACGCCGGTATCTTCCTTTAGGACAGATCTGCGGCGTATATCCGTCTCACTGACGGATTGCTTCTTCCAATATCTTCGGATAAGTGGCGTGTTAATTAATTTCATTTACTTTCGGCGGCGACGAACGTACGTTAACAGGTGTTCGGCGACTAAACACACGCGATAAGACGATAATTATTAGCTCCCGATATTTAGCGTGATAGCAACCAACCGAGCGTGACTTTTGCGACAGATTTTAAAAGAAAAGGGGTTCGCCATTTTCAACGTCACTTGATCAAACACGATCAAATGGAATTTTATTGCTATCTTGTAACAGAGAGAAATTATATAACCCTGATCAAAATCGTTTATCGGAGGAAAATTATATAATTGTCCGTTTGACATGAGTAACGATCTGTTAACGTAGGCAATAATGCTACCGCACTGAATCATACCGTGACGCCGTCCTCGGAAAAGCAGGAAGGCACGCAGGAAGATATCACGAACCATCCTCTGGAAAACGTTACGTCCTTCGGCAACGAGATCTCTTCACAGGACAAGGAGACCGACGAGGGAGCCGCGACGAACGCGACGACGTTTGAACCGCCGTCTAATACGGTGATGATTTCCGGTGACGGAAACGCGACCGAAGTGGAAATCCAGCGATACGAGGTAGATGCTAATAACGGATTACACGTGATACATCCGGCCGTCGCCATGAGTCCGGGGAGGTACAGCTTGGAGATCGATTACGAGATTCTGCCCGACGGCAAGACGATTTACTCGGCGAGCTTCGGCGAGCCCGGCGAGGAAAAGTGAGCATAGACAGATCTGATGATCGTTGCGGCGAAGGATCAATTAGCTAATTGCCAGTTCAAAGATACGACAGCGTTAGCTTGCTGTGTGAGCGAGACTTTAGTGTTCTCGAAAAATTTTGCTCTAGGAGTTTCTCATTTCGTTCGTTCGATACTGAACTTGATGATATATATTTTATTGATATAATTGGCTGTAAATTATTTTTACTATACGTGTCACGCAAGTGACCTACTTGCTTCTATTTGTCACGTTGCGGAATACCGATGAAAGATTATCTTATCGTCTTATTTTAGAATGTGAACGTAGTAGTCGTTCTATTGTGTCGAACAGACTCGGTAAAGATATCGCAGGTGCGACTACGCGCGTCGAAGGAAAAAAAAAGTCGCGCGCGGAGGCTGCGTCAATCGCGGTGTATCCGCAATACGTTCAATGCAGGCTGATAATAGAGCAATACGCGTGTTCTCTCGAAATACCGCGTCGTTTGTTTCGTCGATTTTGTAGCTTGAAGAGATTTGTGCTAGCGGTTAGTCAGTTTACTACGGCGAGCGAACGGCAAACATTCATAGCCGTATCGATGGTAAGATAATCCTTCGTTTACGCGGCGCGTGCGACAAACAGAAGCGACCAGGTCGATTTCGAAACTAGAAATCGCTTTTATTACCGATTCGTTTCAGAGGACCAATTAAATATCACTTATTCATACCGTAGCGGGTATACGCGTCCTGCCTTTAATTGGCCGTATCTTTTTAAATAGATCGCTGACCGGGGTGCAGTTGAAGCCGACGGGCGCCTCGCGTCTCCTGCCAATTTTCGACGACGTGAGTCTCAAGGCTGTCTTTTCGGTATCCGTGGCACGTCCGCGAGAAGCGAGAGTTCTCTCGAACACGCCTCTCAAGAGCTCCCGAGACACGTGCGTAATTTACGCTGTTAATTACACGCTGAGATGTTTACATACAGTCTTAGGCGTGCCGTTTCTCATAATGAAATCCACTCGCGCGTTCACTCGTATTTTCCTTTTTTTTTCTCCGCGTTCTTTACACGACCAACTCGCGACTTGTTTCTTTCAAGATCGGACGATTGGGTGATTGACACCTTCGAGGACACCCCGTTGTTGTCGCCTTACAATCTGGCCTTCGTGGTGGGCGAGATCGAGTCGTTGGGCGACACGAAAGCGGGACCCGATAACGCGACGGTGACTTTCTGGGGCGACTCGAAGAGACGGACGCGAGGGATGTATCTCATCGACAAACTCTACCACGTCGTCGGACACCTGAACGACGTGTTCTCGATGCCTTATCCGTTGCCGAAATTGGATATCGTCGCGTTACCGTCGCGGATCGCCGACGACGCCGGGAATTTGGGACTGATATCGATGAGGTGAGGGAGGTACTCTTCGTTAAATGTCGAGAGAGAAAGAGAATATCGTTTGAATATAGCGTACCGACAGAGCAAATTCTTAAAGAATTAAAAATCCATTCGACATCTATGTGAAAATATCTGCGTCTTGCAATTAACTCTTTCTATCATTGTATCATTAGTCTAATTAATTATGTCGTATCATTATTCTACATTTGATGTTGCGTTGCATTCCGAGTTAAATTATTTTCAAGGCAATCACTCTTCTACGTCGCGGATCGATCCCCCATGGCCACAAAGGTAGATGCGTTAAGTGCTCTGATAAGCCTGATAGGAGAACAATGGCTGGGCGGTGTGGTGAACATGAAGAATTGGACGGATGTTTGGCTGTTGGAGGGCACTACACTTCACTTACGACATACCGTGATCGAGAAGGCACATTATCGGAACAATATTTGCGACATCTGTTGTTGTGATCTTGGAAGTGCATTTCTCGGGACAGAAATTTTGCTGGATCGCATGACACGCTATGTTTATTTGAAAAAAGATCAAAAGAGCCTGTTTGTTTATTTTTCTTACGAGTAACGGAATTTTTCAGACTTTATTTTTGAGTCCATAGTGTGTACTTTCAGGATTAAAATGAAGTACCGAGTCGAATATTTTGAAAAAGTGACATGAGAAGGAATATGATGTCTGCGAAATCGCAGAATTTCATAACTCAAAGTTCACGCATTCGTATGATAATAAAATTCGAAATCTTCTTTGCGCATGCTTTCTCTCCGAAATAAGCGAATTTCATTCGTTATCTTGACATTCATCTTTTCATCTTCTCATATAATTGAATTTCATTGTGTATGTGTCTGGTATATGTTACCTTTTCGAAATAACTGACTCGTCTATAGCCATCTTCTAGTCAAAGACTATCTTCCATCGCGGAGGCGAGTTTTCATGAGATTCTATTTTCAGATAGATCCGTCACTAGACTCCAATCATGCGTTCATCGCGGACATGCAATGGGATGCTATGGAAGAGGATGGTTACAGCGTTTCAAAGCCGCTGCGATCGAACATCAATCCAGCTCACCTGGATTTCTCGGATGACAACGCTCGACATAAGAAAGGTAAAGAAAGGATCATTTTTCGTGTAACGATCCTTAAGACTTTTGGAGATTCCAATCAAGTATTTTGCTTTCGATAATGAGTGCGAGCATTCACGTTTTACCGTCGCGTAGCTGGATATTAAAAGTAGAGCTGTGACTACTCGAACAATTTCATATCGCGTTTCGCAATGACCGAATATTTGAATATTACATTTAGACATTACAAGAGAGAGAGAGAGAGAGAGAAGATGTACAAATTTTTATCCTCCAGGAATTACGTTTTCCTCTCCGCATGCACACGGAGTTTTCAATGTAAAAATAAATTCAAGAAAGCCCGCAATTTCTCGTCTTAGACTTCGCATAAAATTTTCAGTCGCGCTCGATAAACGTCGAATAAAATGATTTCGACGCTTTCCGAGCGCGCGAGAACGTGCGAAAAATTTGTCGAGCAGTCTCGGCTCGACTCGAAAGGCAGCATTCGAGTCGATACGCACGTAACCGCCGCATAATGTGATTCTGCATTCTGACTGCTTCTTGTAGGTGCATGCTTGATTCGCATGTTGCATGGCGTGATAAATGATACCGCCTTTAGGAACGGCTACCGGAAGTTCATAGCGAGGTGGTGGGTATATCACATTATCGTCCTTTAATCGCCGCCCGGTGCCGACGTCTAAATCACTCACTTGCTCGCTCGCCGTTCGACTCGCGACCGCGTGATCCGGTCGTAATCGCCGCGTTTTACAACGAGTTATCCCGTCGACTTTATGGTAATGTAGCGGTTGAATGTCATGAGCTGTCGGCCATTATTCCTCATGCTTCTTTATCGGGCACGTTATGCAACACGCGCGATGTCTAACGTCGATATATTATCACGTTGGCATTGAGTAGCAATGTCAACGTTCACGGTATTGTTGTACAATATATATATATATATATATATATATACGGAGATGGTGGACCTCTCGACGTGTTTCTCGATTCTTCACGGTGAAAATTGTTCACGTGAATTTAGGAAATTCTTCGGTGCATCTTTTCATATGATACTTTCCTGAAACGTTGTTTCTTTCAGGAACTATTCGACAGCGGGCGTCGACGACTTTTGGGAAGCGATGGCGGAAGAGACCGTCGCTTTCCCGGCGGATATCGCTCTGTCCAAAGCGTTGGACACTTGGATCTCGTATCGCGGCTATCCGATCGTCAGGATCGTGAGGAATTATGAGGGGGACAGCGCCATCATTCGACAGGTGCGGCCCCGAATCATAATTGATCATATTGAATGAGAAACACATTCGTAGCCTCGTTGAAAATTTTACGATGTTTGCTTGTCTCGCTTGTCGCAAGCGTAAGGTATTTATTATCGTTAACTATCGACGCAGGAAAGATTTACGTACGATCAGTCGTCGTCACCCGACACTCAACTGACGTGGTACGTGCCGCTCGACTATATTAACAAAACGAGCGATGATTGGTCATCTCCGACAAAAACGTGGTTGCATTCCGAAGAGGAAATGGTGTTGCATAATGTCGCTACTCGGGATTCTTGGGTCGTGTTCAACGTGAATAAAACAGGTTGGTTCGCAGACTATACGTTCGCGCATTTCAACGTCCGATGATAAAAATCTCGTTTTGTTTTCATTATATTTTAAAGAGTTTCCGACACAAGTCGTTTCTTGCCTTTTCGTAAAACGACGTGTCGATTTGCCAATTTCCTCTGATTTAAGAAGAAATTATTATTAATTGCCTTCAAGGTTATTATCGTGTGAATTACGACGAGGAAAATTGGAAGCTCCTGGCGCAGGCTCTCGAAGAGAATCACGAGATTCTCCCGGCGGAAACCAGAGCGTCGCTCATCGACGACGTTTTTGGGCTCGCCGCGGTCGGCCTGACGAAATACGCGACCGCCTTCGACTTCATTAAATATATGCAAATGAGAGAACGGCATTACGCTCCTTGGGGTGTCCTGATGCGTCATCTGTTGAAGTTGAACGGTCTTCTCTACGAGACGTCGGGTTTCAGCGACTTTCAGGTAGAGTACCGAGGAGAGGCAGACTGATGTTATAAGAATACATTAATTATACGATATTACGGGGGGAAGAGAGAGACAGAAATGTGCGCTCGGGGGAGCTTTCGAAATTTCGAGGAATTCATAATTCGACTAAATTATCGTCGAACGGAATAATAACGATAACGAGACGGAACCGTACGCAGGAATTTACATTGAGATTCACCTCGCAACTATACTCCGACGTGGGATGGAAAATCGACGAGGGATCGCGACTAACTTTGACCGCCGTTACGATAGCGTGCGTGTTCGAGAATGCAGAATGCCTCGAGTGGTCTAAGAATCATTTCGCCAAACTGAAGGACCATTCCGACGCGGACGAAGTGTAAGCTTCCTCATATTTGTCTTTCGCGCGCAACCGTGTATCGTAACTGACGGTAACGTGATTCAATTCACGTTAGCTTTTATACGATATTTTTTTTCATTCGGAAGTTTTGTTAACTCCGGCTGATGGAATTCCGATCGGTTCATCGCGGTTGCGCATGTGTCATGCGCTTTTCAAACAATCCCATCGACCCGTGACTGGAGGCTGCGTTTTTTTTTATGTCTAACGTCGAAATTGTTTCAACGTACAATTCGGAATTTCGCGAGGAAAGTATTTGTTATTTTGCTCAATTTGGCTTCCGAGTTAGTTCCGCGTCCTTCGTGAACTTATTTCGCGAACATTTCTTCCGGGAGAAGAACGAACCGAAACTCAAACTCCGTCCGCTAAATAATCGCCCATGTACACCTATATAAAGGGGATTCCTGCGGAGGAGCGACAGTTTCGGGTCGTTGCTCTCCTCGAAGTAACAAACTGAAATGTTCACGAAACGTCGGAAACAAATCCGCAAAGGACGCGGTGCTAACTCGGTAGCCAAAAATGAAAAGTTTTTCCGTGGAATATCGAGAAGTGCGTGTCACTCCGATACCACCGATCAAGGTGCTTTCGACGTAGGATCTGTCACGCGCGCCACGTCAACGAACAATGAAGCAAATGGAAAAAGAGTTTAGTACAATGAGACATTATCGGAATAATTTACCGCTCCAACGGCTCGATTTCGCGGCCTCCATTTCGGAGATAAAACTTTGATCGTTTCAGCGTACCGGCGTACGCACGCGAGATTCTATACTGCACCATTGCGCGATACGGCACGCGAAACGAGTGGAATTACTTCGTTGAGAGGGCGAACTCCACGGCGGATAGCGAGGAGAAGAATCGCCTTTTCTCGGTGTTCGCGTGCTTCCAGACGCCGTGGATCTTGCAGTCGTAAGTACGAGATCGCGAAACACATTTTTCACTTTCCAAAAAATTGTTGGATTTTGCGTACAGTAAGCTGTAGGAAAAAGTCCCGATTAAAATACACACAGCTTAATGAGAGTAACGCGTGTATAATGTATGTTAATACATGTCAGGTTACTCAGCGAGCTTCTCGAGGGTAAGATGTACAGCGAGGACGAGACGCTGAGAATTTTAAGAAGTTTCCCGCAGAATCCGGTCGCTGCGCAAATCGCCTACAAGTTTGTGCGAAATAATTGGCATGTTATCGTCACGAGGTACTTTGCAACTTTCTCAGCTCTTTGCCTAAAGTTGTAAGTAGATTATGACGTGTCTCCTTCCCTCTTTCTGTACTTTAGATCCCGTCCGGTCGTGAGAGCCTTTGCGCTGGCGACGACGAACGGTCTGACCGCTGAGGAGGACTTGGACGACGTAAGTGCAATTTCTGCAGTCAACGACCGATTATTTATATTATTCGATGGAGACTCTAGTCTCCGCTTTTGTAGGGCGATAATGTGAGTCTTCTTTCAACAAACTTAGATTGTAATTTGGGCGTTTCTTCGTAGTTCCAGACCTTCAGCGAGGACAATCACGAGACCATAAAGATCGTGGGGTACACGATGGCGATGGTCGAGGCGCACGCTAATTTTGCGATCAAATGGCTGAAGGAGTCCTTGCCGGAGGTCCAAGAATGGCTAACGGCGAACAACACCACGGAGATTTCGACGTGAATCTCTGATCCGGGAGATCCTTTGACCGGTCACGCGGTGAAGGGAGAACCGCCGCTCTTCACGATTCCGCATCGATTCGAGCGGATCGCCGACGCTCGCGCGCGTCTACAACTGCGTGGGGCTTTTTCTACGACAACAAGTTTTATTTCTCCGTATGCTTTTGTCAAGCATGATTACAAAACCAAGCAACAAGAATCTCGTCCTTACATCGTGTAAGCCTTAGAACGACGGTCGTTTAGTATAATAAGTACATATTTAACAAACGATATACATAATAATCATATCTAACGGTGGTAATTGTTATTCCAATATTTAAACTCTCTCTCTCGGCTCGCATCACGTTAAATAGCGCTCTATTGCTATGTATACGGTACACGCTCGTTTTATAACACGCTAGAATATCGTTATCGTTTTACAGTCATCTATCGCCTGCACCGTTGTCCTTACACGCGTGTCCCATTAGCCTAACTCGTTAAATGCGTTAAGTACGGAATTCGCAAGCTATCAAACACGTGTTTAAGGGTGGAAGCGATGATTTATCGTCTCGGGTAGGGCTCGGCCTGTTGGAGATTAATGGCGGCTGTTAAATCCGGGTCCTAAACACACGTCAAGTCTCAGTCTCTCGATTCTTCGCGAATATGTGTCGCCGCACGCAGTTCATCGCCGGGCGTTTTCAGCCGGAGCTGAAGCGATTTTTCATACGTCGCGCATTTAGCGCCAAATGCGATGTGTGTTGCGCGCCGCTTTTACACGAACGCGACTAAACCGCCCCTTGTGGCGAACGAGAGCCGCATTTGGCGCTAAATTCCATCCGTTCGCGAATGAAATGGCATCCGAGAGGTTGTCCAGTTGTCCGAGAGAACGCCTTTAGTCTGAGACAACGTGCTTATAAAAACATTATCGCTCGATTTCTAATTAAAGGGCTTATCTCTTAAACAAGGCGCATCCGTTGTTGATCGAGATTGATAGCACGATACCCCGTCGTATGATTATTCCGTCGCATTTTTCGCCACATCGACATCACGAAGGTGTTCTATATTAACTACATATGATGGTCGAATCGATCCCTCGCGGGATATCAATTATAGCTACTTGTAAAGTTTCAGTTATGCGTGTTATTGGTAGATATCCTCTGAACAGTTTGATTCGGAGGATACGTCTTGTTTCGCAAATAATCCCTCCAATCGAAGAGGTTTCAATGTGTTATTGTCTTTATACAATTCATTCAATTTTATCAGACGCGTCCTATTATCGCATTACGCGAACACACGGTATATCGACACGGTAACGTGTGAATCGTTAATATCGGGCGCGATGAGCGAGCTCGCGTGTCGAAAAGTGCATTTATCGCATTAGGTTACTCTCAATCTCTCTCTCCCTTCAAATTTCGGCGACGATTTCCGAATCCGGAATCGTGTAAAATAATTTGCGCCGATACAAATGATAATAGAAACGACATATCCGTCGAATTTGCGCGTTTCTACGTCGAGGAGCGATATTTTATCTCGCCGGTATTTTAACCGATTCTCGTAGTGACGCGCTTTGAGGAATCGCGTGAGTTTTACACAAGAAGAGTGTATGAGCAACCTCCTATTGTCCGAGGAAACTTTCGCGTCTTCCCAAGGATTTTCACATCCCTTCGTTAACTCCAGTAACACGAATCTTTCAGAGATCCTGCGTTAAACATTTATTCGATTTCTTCGTGTTTTCCAACACGCGTTTCGAATTTTCTCAACTGTTAAATGCGATAGAAAAATGTCACGCGCACTTGAGTCAAATAACGACATCGTAGGTTGCAAATTAATTCATTAATAAAATTCCATTATCAAATTTAACGGACGATAAATTGGTATTTCAATATACATATATGGCATTATGCGTTAAAAGTAATCAGTGCGAGCAGTACGTCGCTCACAGTGAACTATTTTACCAACTCCCGTCGTTATCTCTCCCGATAGTAGAAAATCATTTCCGGCCATTCTCCGATCGGATAGAGAGGGTGTTTTTCACATCCGGGCGATATGAAGGCTCGAAATAATTCAGAAGGTGCTGAAATAATACACACTGTTGTGTTACAAAGAGGGGTACGACGTCGGTGTATTAAAGAGGGTTTTCTCGGAGGGATAAGTATGTCTGAAGAGATTGTAAAAAAAAAGGCCCAATTGTTATATAGCCTCTCGACTTAACGCTACGCATCGCTATTTACACGGTATTTACATCTTAAACCTATCCTTTTAATCTCATCTATTATCTAAGTCTGCATGCCCCATATATTCACACCTCGTCTCTCTCTCTCTCTCTCTCGTTCTCGTCCTTCCGTAGCCTAAGGTCACCCGCGATCCTCGTGATCTTCGTGATACGAGTGTCGCCGCTGTGTCGCGTGAGCGGCGCTATTTCGTAATAATTAAGTAAATACGTAGCTCTATCATAGAAAACGTGTGCGTTGTTTTCCCTAACGACCTAGTGCGGAGTAGATTTGTTTCGCTCTCCCGCTGAGAGGAGAGTAATCCGTCGAGTCTACAATCCTAATGCACGCCCTCTTACCTCCCACAAGTTTAATGCGTTTCGGCGGTTCACTGGACGATTTTCAATCAGGTAGCGATCAGCGTGTATCCTCACCCTCGCACGTGACCTCACTTGGCGATGGTACTCGGAGATGGGCATGAACGGTTTCTTGTTTCTGTCTTTCCCTTCACTGAGATACATCAGCTGATGAATATAATCTGATACAAATTTGTATTTCGCGGTGATGGCGTAATTATCGAAATATCGGAATGCTCTGCTCATCTCTATCCCGGCACTCATACACACACACACACACGCATAGACAGACAGACTCGATCGGTGCCGATCGCCGCGGCGACTAGCACAGAGAGACGACCGTTCGAATCTTTCGAGAAAAGAATTGTCCGAGCGCGGGGCAACTCTGCTTCTCGACTCGCACGACGTCGAGCGAGATCAGCGATCGAGAATTATAACGACGATCGCGCACGCCGAAATTATTCTCGAGCGAACGATCGACGAGCCGTCCAAGTGACGGCGCGAAAACGCTCTCTAAAGTACCGGCGCGTTGCGTCTTTTTTTTCTTTAATGGCAGTAGTAATGGGGGAATCTCGTTATTCCTCACCGTAATAATATATTTACAATCGAAAACGTACCATGGCGTTATATCTGCTGCTAGGATGCGCGAAAATCATTACGCGTTAGTTACGGCTAAGAGGAGTCCTAAGAACGTCGGAGAATCGAGGACGTCGACGTGAGTATCGATCGTCGACCGAGAAAAGGGTTATCGACACGCGATCAATCGCGAACCGTCAATCTGTTTGTCTCTTTCTCTCTCTGATAGAAAAATCAGTACAGAAAGAAATCGGTTGTCCGCTTCGATCGAGAGAATAATCGGTCGTCCTTCCTCCTCTTTTTTCAGCTCGAAGCAACGACACTGTCTCGTTTAAATTAATAGCGTGCTCGGTGTTTTATTTTGCTAATCGAATTGTGTACGGAACGTCCCGTTCGAAGTATTTTCCCCGCGAGATACGCGTACAATCGGCGATCCGAACACATTTGTCCACGATTCTCCGACGTTAAGTTACGTTCTCGCGAGTATAACGGCCCGTAATTGCGACTAACGCGATTTAACCACAATGATAAGTATCATACATGACGCGTAACTGTTTAAAAAGAAGAGAAAACAAAAGCGAAATCATGAATGACGACTCACAGTGTGACAACGACCACGAACTACGGTATTGAACAACAGCGGTTGTTCAATTCCCTACAACTATCAGCTTTAGAATTCGTATGCTTTACTTGTTCTTACCGTACTATCGGTTACCTTTATTGTAGTATTTCGCGTGTTTCAGTTTTTTTTGTTTTCGTTACAAAATACAATATTTTTCTTCTTTTCATCGGGACGAGGTAACGCGAGACGCGTCGGCGACGCGAGTCCCCCTCGACGCGCCTTTTCGCTCGCGATGCGAGAAAAGGATGAAGTCGGGCGAAATCGCGGCAAACGTTAACGAAGAGGCGCACGAATAAAGGTATTTACAGCGCCAAGATGAAGCGCGTGGGCAACGCAAGAGGAGTGTTGCCGACTGCAGCTTTTATGGAAAGAACAATCGCAGTGCTCAGAGGAGGAGAGATGGTGACTTCGCGCAACCGACGCGCTCGTGTGTCGCTCTCTTAAATACATATGCTCGTATAAACGGGTACGTCTCTAAAATTATCAACTGGTTACACTTCGAGTAAGGTTACACCCTAGGTCTGTGTACGACGAGCTAGCTACGCGGTGCTTAACTAATTAGCTCGAGTAATGCGAGCGACGTGTCGTTCGCGCCGTCGCGGCGCCTCACCCATCCGACGATGTCGCGGTATAAAAAATGTGTACGCGAGGAAAATCGACGCTGCTGATCCTTCGGTGCGAAACGACGACGCACCGGCTTCCTCGTCACGGATTATACATTTATCAGGCGGACAGTGAGAGAAGAACCGCCTGGAGTTAATTAACCTTCATCGCTCGTTATTTTGCCTTACCTGGACCGGAACGATACGCGAACGACTTTTCTCTTGTTCTTCGAGGCGCTAAAATTACTGTACAACGTTACACCGTAACGTCCGTCAGCCTGATGTGTTAGATTACCCGATTAAGTAGTGGCAGCTTCGTATTTACGATTTACTTGAGCAGACTATGGTAGGTGCGCGTGAGGTTTCGCCGGGATCTCTCGAGATCCCGTATGTCCGTCGCGTTTCCGGTCTACGAGAATCGCCTCATCTCTCGAGGCGACTCTTCCCGATCAATCAACGTTCTCGCGTTCTTCTTCCGAGAGAACGTTCCTTGCGGAGCCCTTTTGCCGTAATTTCGTCGTTGAGGAGGATAAGGAAGCGGAGCTCGCGGACTCTCCTAAGACTAGGTCCGGGCTTCTGGTCCTTAGTCTTTCTCTACGGTGCAGGGCTCGGGCATGGACTACTGGGGCGGGCACTTCACCACCGTCGTGGTGGCGAACTCGCTGAACTTCTTGTCGATCGGCACACGGTCGTCGTAGAGAGTGGGCGCCTGCAGTATAATGCCGGCGGTGCCCACCAACACCGCCAGGGTGAAGATCCAAAGGAACAGCCGGTCCAGGACCATCGCCACGTACTTCCAGTCCTCCTTGACCTGCGCACACGGCATTGATCGATCCCTTCTTTTTCTCGTACTACCGCGGGAAATCCGTTACCTTGGTCGAGTCTTCGAGCATTTTGGTATGCTCGGCGATGAAACGCACGCAGATGCAGGATCTGTGCACTTCCGGCGGGCAGCGAGAGTGGGAGAAGGCGGGCGGGCTTCGCAGCACCGGGCTTTTCACTTCCTCTATGCCCGCGTCCCCGGCAACCGAGAGATCCTCGGTGTGCAACGGCAGGGGTGGCAGAGGAGGACCGTGGATCAGGCAGCTACCGCCGAACCTCGCACCGTCTGTAAGGCTGAAGGGGAACACAGGGAATGATTTCGCGCCTGTTGTAAAGTAACAATTTATCTCATAGCATCTTCGTTTTGCTAAAGGAAGCGATTATCTTGAATTCGTGCAAATTCGCGTCATCGAGTGCTGTGTTTATGAGGCGTGATATAAGAATTACAAAGCGTCTCGTATTATCATAAACACCTGGAAGGCGAGAGGTCTTCCTTTGACGAAGGACGGCTGTGGAATCTCTTGGATGTGAGATGCTCCTCGCTGTCCTCCTGCTGGGTAGACGGGTGGTAAGGATAATAGCAGGTCTTCTCCTTCCCCCTGACGGTCCTCATTAGCACTCTGCCGGAAGTGTACCTGCGAACGCAGACAATCGCGTGCGGAATTTTAATGCGGCTGCCACGTCGCGAATGGTAAACTCGCGCTCAAGTACGTGTAACGTTATTGTTACGGTGCGCAACGTAATTCCCTGACGGTGGTTTTTATCACATTTTTACGTAACTCCTCTCTCGAACGGATCGTCGACTCATGCATCGTGCAAATTTGCAAATCCATTCCTCTTCAGTGTCAGACGTTGAATCTGCCGATAAAGGATTGCGTGCGATACCAACCTGTTAGTTTCGAATTTATACTGTGGCCTCCTCATGACTAAGAGCCGCGGAAGAATGTGTATAAAAACTCTCTTCACCCAGGGTGCCATTTTATGCGTCTGCGGTGAGCGGAAGTGGACGTTGAGGACGACAACGGTAACACATATACTGCAAAGAAACGATAATTCCATCGTTACAAGCGGGCAGATGCGCTGTGTTAAAGTAATGATTAATTAAACGCGGACGACACTTCGCTCTGGAAATCGGTCCGTCGTTAGGGGAAGTCACCGCGAGTTCGTCCCACTGAACGGAGGCAAATTGCCATCTCTCGGAGGCAGGGCCGAATGTAAATCTCACGAGGCCATTCATAACGCGGATCCATTCGATCCTAGCTGGACAGGCCGCCGATTTAAATTGGATCCACTTCCATTTATCGGACCGCGTCGCCGCAGCGTCTGTTCGCCCTTTATCATTCCCGGCAAAATGCGCAATAATATTCCCGCATTAGACGCGCTTCGTCCCTGAACGCGGAAGGGGACGACATTTCCGGAGGAAGACGCGATCGGAAATATGCGGCCTGTCATGCGCGGAATTCTCGCAGACTGCGGGGAAAAGCCGCGCGGTGTCGAGAGGATCCCCCGGAAATTCCAGCGAGGAGGACTTCTCACCCTCTCCTACATTCCCGACTAGAAAAATTCCTCCGCACCATTGAACTTTTAATCGCTCTCGTAACGCAACGCCTCGAAGAACTTCCTCTCGATTCACGCGCGACGTCCAAGTGGCTGGCTGGAACCGCTTCTGATTAACGCGTCACACCTATTGCATCCTTGCAGCCTCCGAAGCTATTACAGCATACACACGACGGCCCAATTTGCTGACTCCCTCGCCTTCGAGGGGCCTGGCTTCTCTTCGTCGTCCAAGTGGATCGACCGGCGATGCGACTCAAGGCGCGCGGCTATATCGCTTCGAGGAAACACGCTCGATAATGCCTGACACCCGAAACTCCCTTTCAAGTCTCTCGGTGGCCGAAACACCAAACGGTTCACGTCTGTGCCTCATCTTTAAAAATCTCCGCGTTTAATCTAATTCACTCTATCGTTCTTATTATCATTTTCTCCATATCTTTACCTCTTTATCGTGGAGAAGGACTGCATAAAATAACATTTGTTAAAGTAGTTTCATTGCACGGTATTTTGAGAATCCCCGAGAGGATTTCTGCAACCCAATCCCCGAGGGAGGATCTCGCGTATCTACGCGTAAAACACGCGGCATCGTTAAGGAAATATCCGCTCTTATCAGCAGGTATTCACGGTAGACATCCGTAAGACGAGAATCTTCTTTAACGAGAAGCTCAAACATGAAATATTTTCTTGGAAATAATAACTCGCGACGGTGCGGTGCCGCACATTGTGATGCTTAAATATCTTTTGATTTCTCTTTTTTTTTCTCTTCTTCTCTCTCTCTCTCTCTCTCTCTCATTGAAGACCAAATCCGCTCCAGAAGTAAGCAATTTTCATCTCGCGGCCCGACTCGGCCGCGTAATCCAGAGAAATATTGCAAATTCGAGAGGAGGGTAAAAAGCCTTTCGCTGTTCCAAGGCGCTCGCGGACGTGGAATGAATCGTGAAATCGCAGAACGCTCCTCCACCGATTCTCCGTAGGGAAGGGCCATTAAGTCGCGGAAGCGCGTAGTCTATCGCTCGCATCTGCCTGTGTATCTAAGAAGAAGAAATATGCTATTCTTCTCTTCTCCTTCCATTCGCGCTTGCCACGGTGGTGTTAACGCGATTCGCTAAATGCAATTTACATATTTCGCGGTCGGAAAATGTTCTCTCTATCCCCCCCATGCTGCGAGGTCTTGACAGTGAAAAGGCGTGTCTCTTCCTCCCCGGGTTAGAGAGAGTTACCATTTTTTGCCACACGTTACTTGTGAAAATTCTCCACTAATGGAAGATCATCCGCTACGACTATCCAGCACTCTGCACGCATCTGAAACGTGGAGAGCGAGTGGTTGCGCGTGGTTTTCTTATTTCGGGACGAAGCGTCCCGAAGAAAGCGCTTTCGATCTCCGGTATGAATCGACCGCTAGAGGAGGAGAGTCGTCGTACAAATTTCCAAGTCGCTTCATCATCGTCGGCCATCAGTCACGAAGAAAAGAACGAGCCGGAAGCAAGGGTGCGGGCGAGTTTTGTAAAAAGTGTAGTAGCAGAGGGATGGGAGGAGCGAAGAGGAAAAGGGCTCGTGGAAAATGGATGTGGGAGACTGCGAGGGAGCCGAAAAGTATACCGGTCGAGCGATTAAATATCGTCAACGGCGGATCGGCAGGAATTGACGAAATTTCAGGCAGAGAGAAATTTGGAAATATTTGCAAATTCCAAAACTTTAACGATCGAAGATACTCGCGCGAATCGAAATATTTCTTCGCGGATGACTTTTCCGCGCCAAGCTTTTGACCCACTTTGCGATTTTACGCGCGACCAGCACGTACGTTTCGCGACCGTTCATCTTCGGGGCCGGCGACCGCATGAATCCTAATCACGTTCGAAAAAGCCGTTCGCGTATCTCGAGCACGTAGACCGGCAAGTGACCGGAAGAGCAACCTATGGCGCTCACGGCTGAACAGTAACGCAAGTTTCCACGGCATCGTGAGATGCTTTTCAAACAAAGTTTCCGCGTGGAAAAGCGCGGCAGACAGAGACAAAGAGGGGGGAAGGAAGGGAGGTGAGACAGATAAGTGTTGTGCAGTTTGTTTTTTGCCATCCGTTGTATCCCACCCGAAGATGCAAAGGAGCGATTAAAGTATCCGGCGCTATCGGGAGCGAGCACCTTGAGAATCATGACGCATTTTGTAAACCATATCGCTCGTTACGTTGACGCAAAAAGATCCCTCGAAACATCTGTAAATTATAATTACAGTTTAAGCGATTCTCGAGTGCCGCGTATCTTTCATTTTATCGCGAATGGAAATATGCATAATTTGACGAGGGAGTAAAACGGAAAGAAAAGAATAAAATGAAGTGGGATTCAAAATGTCCAAGTTCTCGGCGGCTGTGAAAACTCATTCCGCTGGAAAGGTAAACACTCAACCTTATATCGTGGTGGAGAATTCTCATTTGAGCCGACAACTTAACATTCAAATGAATCGAGCTGAAATTAAGCGCGGTCTGTGGAAAAGTTTAATTAAAATCTTGTGACCCACGCGCAAGGGAGAACACTCTGCCGCTTGTCGAATGATTATATCGCGAGTCCGTTACTTTGTTTCCGCATAGATCCTAGCACACCTAGATGACGTAAGGAGTGTCCAT
This sequence comes from Dinoponera quadriceps, assembly GCF_001313825.1. Classification (NCBI taxonomy): domain Eukaryota; kingdom Metazoa; phylum Arthropoda; class Insecta; order Hymenoptera; family Formicidae; genus Dinoponera; species Dinoponera quadriceps. Next base: position 155,672 of record NW_014559163.1, read on the forward strand.
ATTTGCATGCCTATCCGCCGTCATCACGCGGCAAATATTGAGTTCGCAAATGAAACGTAAACGTATTAATTCGGGTTAATGCATTCCGGACGGTCTCTCGAGGTCTTTAGCGAGATTGTTCATCGATCGCAGTGTCGCGACGAATTTCTTCGCGGTTTTTCCGCTCTCCGTCGCAATTTGAAATACGAGATACAACCAATACAAACAAGTAATGATATTTTCAGCTTTATTTTTACTTTTGCCGACGATAAACGAAACGACTCTTAAGGAGTTCGCTTAGGCTCAGCGTCGTCTTTTCAGTCAAGGGGGCCACACATAAATTTAGTATTTATCGAACAAAATTGCGTTTTTATATATTTATTTCACTATCTATAAATAGTAAATAATTTAATTTAGAACGAAATTGAGGAAAATATCTATGCATAATGTTACAAGTACAAAAATATTATTATTTTTTTTTTCTTATTAATGCTACGGAAATCATCTCCATGAACATATAAAAGTGTCAACTTTAGTTGCAAATATTTCAACCCTCGAATGGTTTCAATCTTCTTCTAATTGCACGAACAGTTAAATCATATTTTTCAACGTATACTCAGTGCAAATTTCACCGAATTCTTATCAAACTTATTTCACTTTACAATTTGCAGAAAATGAACACATTCGAAAATTCTTGGGGAAAAGTTTTAGTAAAAACGAATATCTCAGGCTGGAATAGGGTGAGGACGAATGATCCTTTGACAGTCGCTGTAGGAAGATTACAAAGCGATAAAAGGGGAAACCGAGCCGCGAAGCTCAGCGCTCCGAGAATCGCGAAAGTTCGATCGGGGTTCGTAATGGGGCCCGCCGGGGCCCGAACTTGTTTCAAGTTCGGATGTGGTTCCATCAGAGTCGCGCTATACATCGACCATACGTACGAAACTTTCTCGTCGCGTCAGGCTTTCCTCCTTTTTTCTCCCCGCTCTCTTTTCCGTCGCGATGTCCACCTTGTCCGACCGAGCGATGTATCGGCTTCTCCTTTTCATCCCCTTATACAACGTTTCTTCCTTCATTTTTCGCATCGGTGACGGTCACCGCCCGAGTTTCGAACTTGTTCGGAATATTTTCCCACGGACACGGAGTTCGGTCATATTGGACGCCGCCGGGCAATAACGTTTTTCAAGCCGGCCCCTCGCGAGGTAATAAATCCCGCGCGATCACCATTGAATATTTAATAACGTGTCCTTGCGGAGTATTCGCGAGAGCTATCGACGGGAAATCTCGTAATCTCATTTAATGCGACGCAAAAAGTCCAATACGTTCCTCGTCCGTGGGATTTTACGCGAGCCGGTGATCGAGGGAGGTACTTACGCGCGTAATTAATTCGGAGTTTTGCATGATTTCGATTTACCATCCGGGTCGAGATAGCGTCTTTCGCGAAGTGGTACATCCTGTAATTCTGTCATTATTTATCATAAATCTTCTCGTCACGGGTCAGCGAGAAATACTTCGTCGTTTTATTCACTCAATCACTGTAGCCGGTGTCTGAGAAGAGTGATGGTTATTCGAGGAATAAGTATTTTTATTCCTCTTTTATTTCTCGTCTCTTTTTGCTCTATCAATCGCGAATTCCACTTCGTTGCGAGTCGACCGTTTAATCGGCAAGAAGTACGCGCGTATGTACCTTTCCGATTTTCGCATCGTTTCCGTTTGCAGACATTTTTCGAAAATTCCAGAATGGAGGGATAGGTGACAAGTACATCGATAATTTCTTCCCTCTTCGACCGTTCCGCTATCTTGAAATTCGATATACAGCTCGGGTGAAAATTCACTTTCCCAAGATTCGAGATACACCGAGAGACAGAGCCTTCTTTCCGCGCGCTCGGACGTTCTCTATCAGCGAGTCCCGCTTTTAAGAGCCCGGGGAGTGAATCGACGTTTACGCCTCGTCGCTCTCTCTCTCGTCGCATTTTGACATAAAGACGCTGTCGCGCGAACGAAACTTTTAATAGAGAGGCTGACACGAGCTGGAACGTCGTTGCCGCTTACGAGCGTGACAAGTCGGAGAGAGCGGCACTCAAGGCGATGAAATTTACTTAGCAAGAGTAACGACATCACTGTCCACTCGGTGCAGGCGCTCGACGAACAGCAGAAGCAACCAACGGGGAAATGAGACGCGCACGAGAGGAGAGGGAGAGAATCCCCGGGATCGTACGCGCGATTGTTTGGCTCCAATATTTTGTCGACTATACACGTTCGGAATAATTAGCATTTACTTATTAATAACTCATAATTAACGGGAATTTCAAGTATGTTGTCAATAATATACAGCTTGTGTGATTTGAATTTCCAAACAACCGGGCTCTCTCGCGACTAAATGTCTCCGTACAGCGTAACGTTCGAAAAGATGCTTTAAATACAATTCTCGCAGACTTACGGGAGAACGTTCTCGAGTAATAAAATGCCTCTCTTCTCAGGTTCCTTTGCGACGCGGCACTCGCATAATTCTCAGTCGGTCTCGTATCAAGAAGCGGGGCGAAATTTAACGGCTCGGCGACTCAAAGGAGCTCTCGCGCGAAAAATTCTTAACCTTTCTCTACGCGCAGTCGCGTTATTGGCGCCTGAAGCGCGGAAGATTTTCCGGATGCAGGAAGAGAGAAAATTCACGAAGCGAAACATTCGGACAGGAGATAATTTCTCTGACGCACGCGCGCGCTAAGGAAAACTCAATCCCGCAGCGCAGGATAATCGAGCCAATTGTAGCGAGCTATTTCACGCTTGCGTCGCTTTAATATGACGTTAACGTACGTCGCGGAAGTACAATATCGTGTACATCGCGTTTCGGAAAACTCATACCTCTCCTGCCAACACACACAGCGCGGCGACGCTTCTCTGCGGCAGGGTGGGATCATCCCTTACGAGTTTCGCTTATCGCGAAAAGGATTGCCGTGTCCTCTCTCTCTCTCTCCCGCGCAGAAGGGTAGTCAACCGCAATCCGAGATAAACCTCGATAGCGAGCGCACGTAAGGATTTGTAGCTGCGCCCGGATTTTCGGCGCTATCACTCGCCGCGAGCTCAAAGAACTCGGCCGATAGCGGGACGAACGAGCGGAAAGTTCTTTCCGAAAAGCGAAATCCCGACATCGATCCGAGAGCTTAGCCATTGTTGCTTGTTATGGGGTCAAGTCGAGGTTTCCACAGACCGGTATGGCAGTTGCGCGGTAATGAGAGCGTCGGTTCGCGATGACGTTTCTTTCAACGATTTCACGTTACGTTCGCAATCGATGCGCATACGAACCGGCTGAGCAAGTAGAAGGCGTCGCCAATCTTTTCTCTCTCGGATCCAGCGTTGTCTTGACGTTAGCGGAAGATATCCGGTGCTGTTAGCGTGAAACCCGCTCTCACACGCGAGTTCCGTAATCAAAGCATTCGCTGCAAACTCTCCGAGTGCATTCGTCACACATTTCCGCTCGAATGCGCATATTGTATTCGCGTTCAGTCCAATTTGTAACGTCGCGAAATATGTAAAGCGAGATAAGGTGGGCTGCATCTCTACCTCAGATACCGGCGGGACGCAATTCGGAGTGGAAAAGAACGACGCTATATATACTCTTCGCGCCAAGTTCCAGGGCCACCCTTTATGTTCCGTTTGAGTCACCGCGCCAATTTCGCGGTATCTCCATTTCGCCGACGCGGCCATAGAAAATATGACAACTCGTCTTTCTCGTTCTGTCTCAGGAGAAATTCGCTTCGTCGATCGGCGCGGATAACTTCCGGAGGCATTATTCACTCGAACGATGTCGCCTGCCGATCGGCCAAGAAATAACAGCGAGACGTGCAATGAGATGCAGAGTGTGAAACAAGTCCAAAGGGGGTCGTAAAGCTCGATTTTACAAGCGACACCGAGACTCGACCGAGTAATTACGATATCCATACGGGACCGCGGTTATTTTCCGGCCGCACCTTCAATTTTCCGACTGGCTCCCCTTACTTCCGTCCCCATGCAAATTAAATTCGATTATTATTCGGCTCCATCCGCGAGGATCCCCGTAAATCATTCCCGTGCGCGAAGAATAGCTTCAACCAGGAAAGAAAGGGGACGGTAAGAGAGATAAGGGAAGATAACCGCGTGGAAAATTCCTTATTTAAAAAGTTATCTTAGCGAGGAGATTGGTTTCCCGTTCTCGACGGTTTTACGAGACCGCGGACGGCCGCGAAATCCGCTCGTAACGCGTTAATGTCAAATTTGATTAATTTCACGACAGAATTCTCGCATGGGAGAGACGAGATATTTCGGATAAATAACATTTCTCTCTCTCTTTCCATCTATTTCTCGGGGAATAATATTTGTACGCACTGTCAAGCAATAGACTCTTTTATACCCGATATTGTATGAGGATAAATGTGTAAAATTGATATCGAGAGATTTGAAAACAGAGCCGGCATACGATATCGCCTCCGAACAGAGCATTTAAGTGTGTATAATAATAAACTTTCCTCAAAACGAGTTACGTCAAACGGATTTTAAGCACAGGTGCGTGATGCGATGTGAAGATGCACTTAGGTGAGACTCGGAGGTTCCGCGATTCGGGGGATCATGCCACGTTCAAATTGGATTCTGTTCCCGCAGGAACAGCCAAGGTTCGCGGTCGGCAAACGGAAGTCTCCGTCTTGCGCGTCTACCGGCTGGAATTTCCAATTTAGCCGCCCGGGATAAGGAGGCGGCTACATATTTAGAGCGGACCTCGCATTAAATCGGGAATACCGCGTCGGAGTGGCATCGATTTTCAGCTCGGGGAGCAGTCTCAACGGATCCTGATTACGATCGCTTTAATTATACACCGTGTTCCCGGTTAATTCCGCATTTTCATTCGGCTCTCTCGACCAATTTGGAATTGATTTTGCATTTTTCGAGGAAGATACGAGTCACTTGAGATTAATAGCATCCTCCTACAAAGACAACTCGATCATCGTTTCAGACTCTTCTCTTTTCTCGCCGAAAACCTCGACACCGGTGGTATACTCTCGCTATACTTGACGCGAACCTCGTCGGCACAATTGAATGAATCAAAGAAATCAAGTACGATCGTTCGCTAACGTCGACCTCGCTAAGGTCGCGAGCCCGCGGTATACCAATCGACATTCCGTGTATCCGCAAAACCAGAAATAAATTCCGGGCACGTACAATTTATGACAGGGAAATTTCCTGCTGCCGCTGCTTCGCCGCGATAATTCCGACCGCGGGGGCTTAACTTCGCCGCGGTGACGAATGTATCGCGACAGCTCGCGGAAACGTGTCCGCGAAGTCACGTCGCGATCGTAGCGAAGTCTTGAGAGTCCCTTTCTCCTTTACATCAAAACTTCACGACTGCGATACGAGTTTTTCTCGAAAGTGCAGAGATATTGCGGGTGTCCTTTATATGAGGCAGACTTCTTCATCTTTTTGCCTCGTCTTTCTCTCCTGGCGGGCTATCGCGTCAGTTCCGCTTTACGAGGATCAACGGTGGACAGCTGTATTTACGTGATTGGCATGTCCCCGCGGAAGATGGACGCGAATCAAACAATGGTTTCGTAAAGTTTCCGTGACTCGAATCGTAGATGCTCGGAATTCCCCGGCACGTAAGCGTAATTTCTATAAACGCGGCAAACATTTTACGAGATAAACTCCGTAAACTATGCGAGATATCAACCGCGATTTACACGCGATACGGGAGAATAGAGAGAGAAAGAGACCCGATCGTCGGGATAAAATAGAGTTCTGTTTACTTCTCGCGTATTCCGTATGGAACGGCATTTTCCGAGATGCGTGTTAACCGCTCGGAATCTCCGACTCGCTCATCGATTAGCCCAAAGTGCTCGGCGATGTGACGTCCGTCATAATTTCTTCGTCCTGCGACGTAGAGTCGCGTCGCCGTCCGTCCGGATTCGTCGGTCGTTAATAACCTCGCGAAAGAGCAACGCGAGAAATCGCCGGAGATCGTCATAGCACTCATTACGGGAACATTTGTTGTCGACTCGAAAATCCTGCTTTCGACGGATTTGGATCAGGTCCAGGACGGGACCTTTTCTTTCCGCTCCATAAAGCGAATGTCGCGCTTTGCCGCGTCCTTGCGCCGCAAAAGCGACCGCTGGATCCCTCTGTTACTGCCGTTCTGTGATTTCCCAAAATCGTCCTTTTCCGACCCTGGGAATGACCGGGGCGGCGCTGGAAATCGCCGATCTCGCCGAGCATTTGCGACTAATCTTAGTCGCGCGATAAAATCGAATAAGCGCCGCCTGAGTGATACTTTTTTAACAAGTCGAGTCATCGGACCGTAAACTGATTTTATATACATGTAGCGGAACACATCTCTCGTGGCGTCAACGAAATATAGCCTTGACCCGTTAAATTTCTTTTACGAAATACAGATCAATTTTCGTCGACGTTACACCGGCAAGAATAGACGCGACCATCCCGAATAATAAGCGCGTGTTTAACCGTGAAAAAAAAAAGAAGAAAAGGCTTATTCGCGATACCTTCGGTCAGGGTTGGTACGGAAAAGCCGAGCGGAGAACACGTTCGTGAGGTCGCGTAAAAATGGCGAGGTGGATAGACCGGGTTGTTAGTTAAATGTCGCCGGCACGAAGCCAGCAAATGCCGCCATTAATATTGAAACGAGGTCCCTTTGAAAAGGACCGTACGCGCTAGCCGCTCGAGGCACTTTTCAAAAGGGTGTGAATAGACACACTTCTAGAATTGATGCGCCGAAATGTCGACGACCGGTATATTCAGCGGATAGAGCGAGAGAGTGCTGTCGCTCATAAATTATCAAGCTCCCTCAGTTTCGGTAAATTGTGATTTATTCGCCAGTGGCGATTGAAGCAGCTTTGATCGGACGTACATGATGCAATTCAACTCACACAAATGTATATACAACTGCCTTTATATTTATCCGTGGAAAAAGGAAGATCATGGCTATTTTTGTCATTACAACTTCGATACAAACGCAATTACGCTATCGCGAGAGAACATCGACACCACGACTTGGTGAAATTCGATGAATAAGTTCACGAATCGAATAATTGTTAATGTCATTGGCTCTCTCTCCGGCAACGGATCACTGTCAGCGACGAAGGCAAACATCAACTCGACTTATCAGCCGGCGACAAGTTCGGGGATTAGTTTCATGTTTGCTCAGTCTGCAGGCGATTATGGCGTGATTTTAAGCAGAAACGTTCCGGCTTCGCATGCTTCGAAGGACCACGCGACGTGTGAATTGATTTTGAACACTTCCGGACGATGCATTTCAATACATTCCGTATCGACATCAGCGAGGAAATTTTATTAGATTTAGGCAGAGGCGAAAAAAATGTAGGTAGATTTCCGAACGAATTCACAGAGATAATCTTGGCAACTCTCTATTCTCTTAAGCGGATAACGCTAATTGAGCTTAGACTAATGAGTCGACTTTCTTGTCACGCGAATGTTGGATCTTTGGATTTGTTTTTCTCACTAGAATATCTCTTTTCTCAATCGATAAATAAATACACGAATGAATCTCTCTCTATCGCAGATATTCGGTAATTTATCGCACGTTATAATTAGAGGATTTATCGTTACTATACGTATCGCAAATAGCGTGGTAAAGGCAATGGGGCTACTTTTAACGGTACACAGATCGATTTGCCTGAACGCGCGACGCAACGGGGCGGAGTTCGCGTGCGTTTCGTTTCTACGATAACCCAGATTCGAAAACAAAAAGCCGCTGTTTATCCGCGCGCGCCAGATCTTCATCATCCGACGGATTTTGGGGAGCTCGTTTCTGGGTAACGTGGCAGGAAATGAAGGAACATCCGAGGAAACTGTGCCGTTCTCCCGCGACCCGTGTGATGTACCTCCCCGTTCTTTCAACCTTTATCGATTATCATCATTATTATTATTATTTGTATTATGTGGAAATATTTACCAAGTGTTCGGCGCAAAAGCTCGAGTCGCGCCAACACCGGCCGGCGCAGTTAATGGTGTACACTCGCTTATCCAGCTTTATTCGCTGATAAATCATGGACAAATAATGAGTAGATTAATAAATATTTGCGCGCGGGGGTGTGTGTTTGCCGGCAACAAAGACAGGAGGATGAGTGTGCACCGTTTTCATCGTAAATTGGTAAACACACGGTGTCCGCGGTGCCATTCACCCCCGGTCTCACGTTTGATATTAATTATTTCGTTTGCCGACGGCTATTATCATGGGCATTACACGCGAATCGGCATTACAAATAGCCGTGGGAGCGGACGGATATAGTCAGAAAAATATAATTGTATCCTAATTTAAATTCGAATTTCGCATGCGCACTTACTCCGTGCGTACGTAACGACACGAAATACGAGTGCTAATTCCGAAAGCGCCTCGATTCGTGCGAATCTCAAAACTGCGACAGAGAGCGTCCGCGTGACCCGTTTCGCTCCGATTCGGCGAGTTCAATTGCTCGGTCATTGTCAAATCGCAGAGCGAGAGAAAAAGAGGAAGAGAGACGCAATTTATCTCTATGATGTAACGATTCTCGACTGGATAAAGTTTCCACTGAGCGCAACGTGTTCCTTCTTTTCTACGCGGGAAACTTTCTTTCTTTTAGGAGAGAAAGGACAGGTTGAAGTTCAGATTAATTAAGGGGGCACTGAGGTGTGTTATTAGCAGCAGATTGCCAAAGGGTGTCGTCAGCGTAAATGAAGATAGTACTGGCCAGAACAAAAGGATGAACGAGTGAGAAAAGGCGTTAACGACGACTTTATTCGTGGCGAGCGCCATTTAAATGCGACATTGGGCTTCGCGTAGTGTGAATTTCAATGAAAATCCGGTTCGCTGATTGAACTTCGGTTATTTTGAAATTAGCACGGTCCTAGAATCGGAAATGTTCACAGTTTCACACGAAGCACACGAAGAATAAAGCTTTTTCTGTGCTGTATCTTAATTTAAATGTGTCGCCACATATTCTCGAGAGAAGTTGAAACTTACGTAACGAGCGCTTTAAATGTTTTCCAAGAGGTATCATGCTACACGACTTTTCTCCTTTGTTCCATCCTTGCTTTTCTCTCGTCGCGATAGTGTTTTCTACGACGGAAAACTTTCACTTTTGCCGATATTTCCCGGTGAAACCACGTTAATGGGTATCGTGTTTCCGTCGTCGAAGATGTACGTGCTCGGGGTAAGTACCGTTCCAGGATCGAAAAGTAAATTGTGAATGGTCGTTGTTTGCTTCCTGTCCCGTTGCATTCGGTTAATTCTACAAGTACGGATGAGGAGTGTATGTGTATAAACGTGTTTTTCTAACAATTCTTAAATAAAGCATGCCGCACATAAGTTATTTTACTGAAAAAGCTTCGCGCGTCCTCTCTTCGCTTTCGAATCCTATCTCTATTTCGCGCATATTCACCACTCTCTGAATGTAACTCGTATTTTCGGATCGAATGTAACCAATGTTCTATCGCGGGGAGAGATCTCGGAAATGTGCGGCCGCATTTAGTGTTAAATGTTTCAAACAAGAGGATCGGGATCTCGCGTGAAGTGGAGCGGAAAACGGAGAGAGAACGGCTGCGAACGATACCGCCGTGGTTGTTACGAGAATTAGCGTCGATTTCGAGAACGCACACGCGAGAACGACCGTCGTCGTTGTTTTTCTACTTCTAGTCGGCGATCGCGCGGGTATCATTGCGCCGCCCTTTCACGATTCTCAACGGGGCGATATTAATTGCTACGAGATCGTCGTTACCGTGAACGCGAGCCGATAACTCGTCGTCAAAGCGTTAATCGATAACGCCGGTGATAACTCGCTCGCATAAGTGCAATATCGCGAACGAAACGAAACAACGGCGAGCATATTTCCCCAACGATCGGTCGTGCGAATTTTTCTGGAAATTGTTTTTCCGCGCGTCTAACTCGTTGCATTCTGCAACAAGCTTTTTCGTCCTCTCAGCCGCGCATACAACGAATCAATTTGCCAAAGATAATTTCCCGAAATCAAAAAGAGTCTTTGTCTCTTTCGGCGATGATAAATCAGTTTATTATTCTTACCTTATCGAGACGAGTATCATGGCGAATATCAGGTACTTTCCGAGCAGCGGCACGACCAACGATGTCGGCGGGATAATCTCGACGACCAGCAGAAAGAACACGTGAAGGCTGATGAGAATCGAGATCGAGAGCGTTACCTGAAAAATCACGACAGAGATTGGTTTAGAACATTTTCAATACATAATAGATGGCATGTCCGTAACTGTGCGAGATAAAGTATTGGAATTTTTATAAATCCGAATTTACGAATTACCTCTTCGCAAAAAAGAGTAACGTCACTTCGAAGGTCTAATCTAATCTAAATCTATCTTCTGACCTGTTAATTTCTATCCTCGCATATTTACGAATTGGACCGAGAACACGGATTGCTTTAAAGATATATTGCCCATTAGTGCCGTATTTTTAGTGGCGCATCAAGAGACCCATTTATAAATTTAGTTTTCATCAAGCAAAATTGCGTTCCTATACATTTATTTCATATAAAAGATATTAAAAAATATTTAAAAATAGCACTCTAATCTTAAGGAACACGTATGATTTTTAATCCAGACTCTCTGAATTACTGTCAGACTTTTAGTGTCACTTTTAAATGCAATGTAGATCAATTTATAGTTTTTTAAATAATTTTTTCATTATTTTGAGTCATGGACAATACATCCTTAATTTGCCGTTTATTAGCCACAGTGACCGAGAAATGGTGGTTTCGTTATCTCCGTTATTTCCATGTGGGACAAACGCAAAAAATGAGAGGGCGGACGCCCGAAGACGCATGTTCGCTTTCTTGCGAGATGTATCTCCTGACAGGCGACATATTCAAGCCTATTCGAAGGGGCCAGGTAAAGGGCCGCGGATAGTCGAGCAGAAAATTCGTATTTATGAGACGTGTAAAGAATGTAGGAAGGAGTGAGAACGGGAAGGATGAGCGCGGCGTGGTCCTGGCGAGGAGGTGAAAGTTGCCCCGGTGACGGAGAATTTATACGGGCTCGTGATCCATTCATTTTAATAAAACTTGCAAACGAATGTCGGGCACGTGCGCGGTCGCGTCCGCGAGTTGCTCGCAGTTACTGAGCGACGCCCGCGAGTGTAATGACAATAACTGCGGAGTAAGTAACTGCGATGCGGAATAAGAAACGAAAATGGAACGATATATAATTTTGCGCTCGACGTTTTTAATATTCTTCAACGGTAGCACGCGAGACGACCGTTCATCGAATATTAGACCGCGCATGATTAAATTTAGCGTAACAGCACGAGAAGATTCGCCGTTAAATATTCATCCTGCGCGCTGCCGGAAACGGAAGTTAACCGGGTTAACGATTACTTAGGATCTTCCCGCACGACTTGACCTCCGGGAGAGTTACGTCGCATTCTTTTATGCCCGGCATAATGTCGTTTGAAATGCGACTTGCGCGAAGTTAGAAAGTCGTACACTTTTGCCAACTGTGGTAAATCTCCGGGCACTAAACGAAATTAGACAATACTCGATAATCGATAGTATACGTGTTATTTTACAATTCTATGAGAACACGTTTTATGTTTACTCGAAAAAGAAGGAAATTGAAAAAAGCTGTCTCAAAGGATACAACCGCGTCGCGTTGCCAACTCGCGAGAATCAATCACGTTATGTTCATATGCGCGAATGAAAAAGTGATAAGCAAGATTTTTAACACGAATTTGCGGAGATCACGATCATATGTAACTTTTTTTTTCCGCACGGCACGACGAACTGCATGAGCGGACGAGAAATTCACGTGAGATTTGAAACGATGAAAAATGGTAAATCGGAAAGTGGACTGAGAGACAATTACGTGATCGATCGTCCGATTCCATCCGCAATACTCGGACTTTATTCGAATACACGTCGGATCTCAAAAAAAAAATAATAATAATAATAAAGAAACGTATTAACGACTTAAATGAAATACAAAAGTTACGTGACCGAGTTCGATCGTAAATTTAATTAAAAGTTCCGTCTGTAATTGACATATCTTTTACCGGGAGGAGAAACATTTCGGAGTGAAATCAATTCGATATCATATACGTTCCTCCGCTCCGCGCGGTCGTCCATCTGTCAATAGTATACATTTCGCCGTTCGAACTTCCGCAACATAATTCTCGATAAACAGTTTCCGAGGCGGAAAGTATTCTCGCGACACGACGAACGTGTAACACATAGTTATCGGGCTCGTCTGTTTCCTTTTTTTAATTGGACGCGATGGCCGCATGGCTTTTCAGTGACGCTTTGCGGCGTTTCACGGCGATTAATTTACAGCGCACGGCTCATCGTTACACGGAACCGTCCATCAAGCTTGCCAGCCAGTCACTATCCGGACAATGTTTATACCTCTCGTTTGAAAATTTTGCTGATTGATGCGTTTTCCGCTTAAGCGATTTCCATTTTATCATCGCTAATATTTCTGTAAAGCGCGTAATATTCACGTTTTTTTATTTATTTAATTATATCGCAAGCGTGCTTTTGCTGAATCGCACACACATACTACTGAGACAGATATTTTTCTCATTTTCTGCCCATCAATTTTCGTCCAGGAGCGAAATACGCTAGAGTCCGCTTTCACATCTCTCTTTTCTGCGCCAATTACCTTTTATCTGTAAACGATAAGTACATATATATATTATATACAATTATGTCATAAAGTGTGCATTGATGGACGATACGTTTAATTTTTAATATTTATAATACTTTATCGGGCTATCGATTTTTATTACATGCCTCGAGCAAAACGGGTCGTTTCTTTTCAGCGCATTTCCCGTTGATTACATCGGAGTGTGCCGCTCTCTCGCCGAGTAATAAAAACCAGTTTACATTTTCCAGCAACCGCGAATGTATAACACGCGACACATCGACGTTGGCTCTTATCGGGGGCCCGAGCGGCTCTTATTGCGAATTGAACGCAACGCAAGCAAGCGAGCGCGCGCTTCATTTTTACTGCGGTTTCGCCGTTGCAATGGCGTTTCATAGCGATTAATTTAAAGGATCGACCACTGAAGCGCGATAGCGCGTCTATCGGGCTGCTCCCGTGTCGTCAGCTCTGGCGGCTTTCATCGATGCATTCGGGTCGATAGTGCACCCGGTTACTTTCCGTACGACCGCGCCTTTAATTATTGTCGCCCACTCTCTGTTTGGTGCGATTGAACGCATTGCATCTTTCGCCGTTTGTTTCTACCAAACGTTTGAGCAACGATCCGATAATTATTGTGGGATAACGGAATAACGTGTTTCTAGAAAATAATTTTTCGCTCTTTCGCGAGAACATCCCGACGTTATTTCCTACAGATGTCGCGATTATTTTTACGCTTCGATGTTTTGTTCGCGAGGCACAAAATTTCAGACGCGCGCGAATAAAACGACGATTGGAAGACTATCCGATAAAATGATAATTTGGATATTGTACATGCTATTGTTGCTTAGCCGTGGACGATAAACAGCGATGCGAGCCAATACTGCTTTGTGGTTTGTGTCTTGTCACGGCATGGTCTGTTCGCTACGGAATATCCGCAAGAGCCGCGTATGTACCACGTTGACGTACAGTTAACGCGATACGCTGTTCGATCAGCTCGGTCGTGTACAATATGTGCTCGTGATACCGGAAGGACGGCAACTCCACGCTCGCGTACACCGACGATGACGATCGCCGATACCTTTCGCAAAATGGCCATACCCACACTGAGAAAGGACAAATTTCTCACTCAAATACTAGACGTCCGTTCCGTTTTTCCACGATAATACTCTCATTCCCTTCATAATTTTATCAATTAACGACGATTAAAAGGGGATTATTGGTATTCAATATGAAATCTCACTTTCTGCAGGTAACAATAAATAGATAATTGCATATTCGCGTGCTTTCTCTCTCTATTTTACAATATCGTGGTTATGAAATATTGATCCTTCTGCACACACATTTCACGATTATATTACTTTTGTTTCGCGCCGAAAAGTTTGCGTTGTACGATCTCTCAAGAATAGATTGAAGGTGAAAATTGAATAATCGGAGAAACCTCGCGCGATGGTAGGACGTAGCAGGCCGGACGTCCGCCAATATCTACGAACGCGCGACACTCGAACCAGTTAATCACGGCGATTAGCTTAAGCGACCGGTGATCGAACGGCAATTTGCGATTCGGGATTCTCCCGAGGCCGGGAATCGGCGGCTCCGAAGGCGAAATGTCAGAACGCGTTCGATGCGGTGTCCGATGTTCCCAGTGGGCTTCGGCGCTTCCGACAAACCGGCAGTATGTCAATCATCCGGTCGATTTTTCGAACGGAAGCACGACGAATTACCGATTTCGTATCCTGGACGACCGAAGGAAGAGTTATTAACGCGGTTGGAATGTCGACGAAGTTGGCTCCGTGTTCGCGGAAAAGGCAAATATGATTATATTGTTCTATCTCTCTTTTTTTCTGTCTCCCTCAGCGCGATATAATATTATTCCATCCATTTTCTCCTTGCCGTTTCGCCCTATCGTATCAGTCAAATGATAATATCCTTCGAGCAACATCTTCATACGGCATTCGGCAGATTGCGCGCATCGATCGAACATGGTTCTTCGTCGAGATTCCCGCGGTTGATGCGTCGCAAATTTTGTTACGAACAGAAACGCCCGAATGGGAATTTCGGGTCGCGAGGAAATATCGCGACGGAGCGGCGGGATATTTTTTTCTAGTAGTCGCAACAAATGCACGGTCGACGCGACCGCGGAAATCTAGAAACGTTGACCAAAAAAAAGTAGCAACAAAACGCGACGCGATACGCGGAGTCATGAAGCACGTGCGTCATAAAAGGTGAGACGGGGAATGTATGTGGTATGCAATTTCGGTAGACGTAGTCGCTGCGGGTCAATCACCGAACCGCGATATTGCTTATCGATTCTCTTCGCTTGATGGACGTGCCTAGAAGTTGCAGTAGACGCCCGCCCGCGGCTTTATTTTTCGAAAATCCCTATTTATTTTTCTTCCATCGCTTATTTCAATTCTTTTTCCTCCGAGTCGTGCGTTAATATTTTACAAAAAATTGTCGCGCGACATGTTTTTTGCATTTTCCACTGTTTACAGATCCGATTCCGAGAGATGGATTTTTATCGAGTGGAAACTTTACAAGCGTAAATTCGATTACCATTAATTGACACACATACCATTACGAGACGAGTTAAAATTCAAGTAAGATAATACACTCATTCGCGTTCAGCTGTCTGTTTCTCTCGTCGCAAATATTTCGCTCCTGAATAGCGAAGAACAAACTATTATTAAGCGCAACGTAACGCTCGCAGACTTGCAAGAAAATGCGCAAGTATAAAGCCGTTTTACAGCGTCGAACTTAGGTTCCTGAGTTTCCAAAGTGTGTAATATGGGCGCCTTTAATATTTCAAGAAGTCTTCATGGTGGCACCTTTCCGGTCGTGTGCACGGTATATCAAAAGTGGCATTTTTATAGAAAATTACCGTGCGCGGAATCGATTTTTCCTCGATACAATGGACGATTTGTGCGAGAGACAATCATCCGCAACTTCTCTCTATTGATTTTTACATATTGTTTTTATTGGATATCCGGACACGATTAATTTCTGATAAAGCACGTTCGAGCCACTAATTCTTGTTTCGATTTGTTTGGAATCGAATGAACTTTTTCATCGAATAAAATCGTATAGTGGGATCCTGAGAGAATTATTCATACACAGTGGAAATATAACAAGATCGCCTTTAATTTCCGATGTGACCGACACGGAGAAAAAAAGTTTGATCGAATTAACGTAATAATGAACGACGCATGTTTTGATTGAAAGGAACGCAATTACTGGTTCTTACGAACCAAATTCGGTTCTTATAACCAGGAAATTCTGTTTCCTTCGATCAAAATTCACTTCGTTCGTTCATTGACACGTTAATTGAACCAACAAATTTGTTTTCTCTGTGGAGAAATATTTTCGTGTCTCTATAACTAATCCATCACTGTGCTTCTCTCGCAATTAGTCTGGCGTCTAATATATATTCTCGGAGGATCGCGAGGACGCGCGCCGCTCTTGACACGTCCTGTATAACTTTCTTGCATTTTTCCGACATGTACCATGACGGAAGACCCGTATTCCAGAACGCGGAACAGCGATAGCAGCTCTCGACTCGACAGCCATCCAAACGAGAGATGCTCCCACGAAAATTCCTCGTTCGCAAATTCCTCACGCCACTTTCTCGTTGGATGCTTGCATCCAGCGCAGCGTGCCATTTCGCGCGGTGAATTCTCAAAAATACCGCTAAAAATTGCAGACTCGCTCGACAATTCCGAAACAAGCGCGCACACAATCGGCCTCGTACGAACCATCTGAAATTACGAGCGAGCGAAATTCGCGAGCAATCTTACGTTCGAGAAGATTCGCTGGCTCTATCGCGCGCCTCCTTCATTAATATCGTGTATTAATCGATATTTTAATTCTCATTAAATGCTTGTTGTAATTTGAACGCGCGACACGGCAGAATCGCCATCGAACGGCTAAATAGTGATTCGAGGAGAAATAAATATATCGCGCGACATTTCATACATTTTATTGCAGACGTATCCCCTTTGTGAAAGTATATAGAGCGTATCTCACGTTCGTATTTTCGCTTGAAAATAGCGGATACAGTTGCATAATGGATTGGCGTTTCTTTCTCGCGTTGGCCGCTTCTCGGAAACAAAATCGATAAACGGTTAAAGATAGCATGAATGATTGACTTCGTGCTTCTCTACGAATTATACCCGCGGCATTTCGCAAACAGCGCGAATGTGGAGTACATAGTGTGAATTTATATCTTTTCTTAGCAAGACGGACGTACATCGCACACCTCGGATAAATATACTCCCTGCGAATGTACGATTAGAGCCGGAAAATGATGTATTCGATAGGTAAACATATGTGAAAGATAATTGAAGGAAATCCGTGTAATTTGAGATACGGGAGGCAACATGAGCGTGAAAATGACTCCAATTACGTTCCGACGAACGACGACTCGCAGCGACTTTGAAAACTCGTCCCGGCGAATAGCATCTGCAAACACCGTCGCGTAAAAACCGATTGTCACAGACTCGCATTTCTCCATCGACAGATCTCCCGACGTCGACAGGATTAACGTGAGGAGGAAAAAGCGCGCACAAACATTCGTATCACGTTTTTCCGCGATACTTCGGAACGCAAACGACCGGCTTTTCTTCCTCATAATGACGAATACTAATTGCGAGTGAATGCGCCCACGGTCGATAGTTCTTCAGTTACGCGCGAACATGACTAATAGCCCCGTGTTCGTTCAGCGAGAGGGAAGAGAGGAGAAACGAGGAGTGCTTGAGTACGAGCCCGAGTGAGAAACAAAGAAGCCGGCTGGGGAAGAAAAAACATTTTACAATGCCAGTTTAGCGTAACGAGTAACCTTTGTGGCAAGTCGCGCGGCGTGCCCAGGACGTTAACGTTAACAGCGAGGCAAAGAGAGATAGAGAGAGACGTAAGCGCTTTTATACTGCGCCACGTCGATAATTCCGCGCGAAGAAGAACGCTTCAGGAAGAACGTCAACGGCGTCGCTTTCGTCGGATAAACCGAAACACGTACGTTATCCAGAGAAGATTGGGCGGGATCGTGTATCAAATATAATAAATGTTAAAGATGTCTCGGATGAGAGAGACCTGAAAGAAATACGCGAAATCGAAGATATCCTTGCGATGTCTAAGAAAAGTAATATAGAACGTCTAAAAATGTTGAGTAACATATTTTACTGGACGAAGGACGATTCTTTGACGATCGCTCGATTCGATGTTTACTTTGTCGTGCTTGAAAATTCTGTCGTGTTTTACAGAGAACTACCAGAGCAAAACCTAACGGTTGAAGAAAGAAAGTTGCATATTTATAAACTCCGGAAAATATTGATCTTCTTTCTGAGCGATACACGTGTGATGCTTCTTCTGCCGCGAGAGAACTAGAAACCTATCGTGGGAATTTATCTGTGTACAACGAACGACGATCGGCAGTTGTCATTCGAGTTAAAAATACCTTTCGCGACGTCCAAAGATATCCAAGTGATATCAAAGAAATGTTAACAAGATTATTCGACGAATATCAAGAACATCCGAGACACGTATGAGAATATTCAATACCGCGGCTATTTGGGACATCCGTCCTCCTCTCTGGTACACATTGACAGCGCGGAAAAAGATCCCTTCCTCGGACGAGCGAGAACAGGCACGGAGTCGGTGGGTTGGAAAGTCGAGAGGGAAGCGGAGGCCGGGGCGGAGATGAAAAATCGCCGGCGCCGTCGAGCCAAAAGTAACCACCTACTACTAGCTCTTGCCTACAGATAAGAGAAAATAACGAGGTCGACAGACACGCGGAAGAGAACTAATTCGCCGCATATTTCACGCACGCCCGCGGTCGCTTCCGAGAATAAGGGATTAATCGCGGCACTCTCCGAGACGTATTTATCTCTGCGCGTTATGAATTTCACGGAGACTTCGTCGCGGGGGACATGCCCCCTGTTACGCCGAAGCGTCTTGTGAAACTCTGCGAAATTTTTACGAACCTCGCTCGACCGGGAGTTTCCGCATTTAGAATTCGATTAAGAAAGGAGAAGAGTTGTAGGAAATCAGAAATGAAAAAGCTTGCTGTGTTATTTTCCATTTAAATGATGCAGGAGCAGAGGGCGAGAGAGTATGAAAGTAAAGAGCGAAGTCAAATGTGTTCCACGCGACCGTAAAAAATTACAAGTTGGTAAACTAATAATAAATTCAGTATAATTCTAGAGAGAGAGAGAGGGGGGGGAGGGGTGGAAGTAACCGAATCCACGCGGTTAAAAGCGCGGGAGCGAACGCAAATATTTGCCGACGCGGAAGCATATACAGTACGCGCTCTCACCTTTTCACCGCTGTCGCTGGGCAGGTAAAACGTGAGAACCGTGAGAAACGAAATCCCCATGCAGGGGATGATGATGTTCACCGTGTAGAAGAGAGTCTTTCTCCTCATCGTGATGTTGAACGTGATGTCCAAGTAGGGCTCGTCGCAGCAGGTGTAAAATTTCTCGTTTCTGCAAAAAGAAGCGACACCAAAGACATCGCGGTTAATCGCCGGATCGACGAACGGTAGAAAGAATTACGGCAATGAAGTAGAGAGAGAGAGAGAGAGAGAGGAAATCGCCCACGGCATGTAAAAATCTCGCTTCTTTTTCCGTTTTCTTTTTGGAGAGGCGTCGCGCGCTCGTACCCGACAATAAGTACGTTTTAAGTAAGTAGGGCCGGCTGCGCGAGCGAGAGTTATGAGAAAAGTTTCGCGGGGTCGTATAACTCCCACCGAATATCCCTCTAAGTCGGTAAACTCGGGTCGGCCCTTCCTTACTTCTCGCACCGATGACGCTTTAAACCTAGGACCGCAGGCGTGTCGCGTCTTTGCCAGAATAAATTACGATTGCTTTCTTTAATTCTCAAAAGTTTAATTTCCGAAGAGAGATTAAAACAGAGTCTTCGGTCACGCGGTCTTACGAAAAGTTAGCCCGCATTTTTCCCCTTCGCTCTCATCTTCGCGCGTCAAGACGCGTCGTCGCGCGAAAGCGACGAAATTAAATTTTCCCGCTGACGATCGATCGGTATTTCTCGCGAAGATTCCGTCTCTCCTCGGTAAGGCGATCAGCAGAGACGATTAAATCGAACGAGACAGCGATATCCTGATGCTCAACTAATATCGGAGGTATCGATAATGCACGAAAATGTTCCGTAATTTAAAGACATGGCGCCTCGACGACCCTTTAAAGCATCCCTTGAGCGAGTCGCCGAAATGCCCGGTTATCGCAGCAGCTTCCGTTTGCATTTCGCTACGCTGAATATCCGGGATCGAACTATGCTCGGAAGCAGCCGCTCGCGTATGCCAGGCGGGCATATATTGAATACGATGAGGAATTTCATAAGAAAAGAGAGAGAGAGAGAGAGAGAGGACTCTCCTCTATGTGCGCTTTGAAGTCCCCGATGCCTACGCTATTACTCGAGGATCTCGTAGATTAGACCGAGATTTCATCCGGACGAAATGAATTAACTGCGCAACCAGCTTCATATTGATATTATCCAATTTTTTCAATACATGCTGTAATGCGCGTGTACGTTCGCAGCTCATGCTTTTAATCCACATATTAGAATTTTAATTCAAAAAAGGAAGCACGATTGTACAAGGGTGAAAATTTCCTAGTGAGCGCGCTTAATATCGAGTGACTTTACTCGATATCGATTTAATATTACCGAGATATTTGGCGTGGAAAATTGTCAAAGTTCTGAAATTTTCACCGGAGGAAAAATAGACGAACACGTTCGCAAAGCACGTTTTAATGATTCACCGCATACGTACGTTCGGGAGAAACGTAAAGTGAGATGCAATATAAAAGCCTTACCGAACTGCAGGCACTTCTAGAATATCCCATTCTACGGACATGTAGAATTCGGACAGGTCGACCCCCACGTCCACCACGTTGCTCCCGGATTTCTCGTCCATGTGTCTCAGGTCGACCTACGTGAGACAGAAAAAGCGGCGGGCATTAAGTTCGCGTGCATGTAGAGCGCGTGTTCGTTGAAACGTTCGAACGCCATGCCCAAGTAATTCATCTCTGACGTGCGAGTGTGCAGTCGGTGGTGCAGCGCAAAGCGACAACGACCGAGAGAGGATTTCTCAGGGAAAAGATCCAAAGGGGGAAGATTCATCGAGTAAATCGACACATCCAACTGCACACTTGCGATCAACTGCTCAATAATCACGAACAATAATAATAATAATTCTGAAATGAACTTTCAGTGCATGTCTTGAGATGCACTTGGTGTTCGCAGAAGCGCACAGGGAGCAAGAAGATATCTAACTGTTGAAGGAATGAAAAAACGGAGCGTCGAGAGACTGGTGGTGGTCCGCAACAACAGGACAACTCTATAGTAGCAACTATATCAGCGGACGTATCGCCTTTAAACGTAATCTATGTGCGCCGCGTTACAGAGTAAAACGAGATCCGGGTTTACGCGCGAAAAATACACGCTAACAGCAGCTAGAGATGCGCCTAACGCTAACGAGACGCCGATATCTTTCGGCGACTTTTGATACCCCAACCTGCCACACAGCTGGCTCGGAAAATGAGATTCCTGTTCTGATGCACTTTTTTACAATTCTACACTTTGCAGTTGCGAACTTGGTTATTGCGATCGCGCTGCGACAATTTACATCGAAATGACGCCCGATAAGAAACAATTTGCTTCCTCGAAAGGCAATTCCGGTACGCTGTTTTATCTTCTGTACGAATCGAGGGACGCGCAGCATTATTAAAGCCGGCTTTAATGTAACGTCTAACATTGGCTGATCGCGGCAGTAGTATTACCGTGAAACACGTCGGACAGATGCATTTCCGGCGATGCGATACTTTGTCACTGCCGCGACGCGAGATTAAAGCCTGCGAGCGATTTTAACCGTCCTCCCGCAGTCTGACGAACCGTTTGACTTTCGCGACGATAAATCTGCACCTCAGAGTCGTGCCATCACACACGCGGCTCTTCCTGCGGCTAAATGTAAATCGCCCTGTTAAGAAGTTTTTCGTTAAATATCGTTCACGAGCGAGAGTTTTTTTTTGTAACGAAACCGGTCGCGCAAAGTGTAATAGAAACTACCAGCAAACCTATATTTTTCTCTCGTCTTTCCTTTATCGATTTATGAAATTGCACGGTTACAAAAGCTCAAGTAATGTAATTTACCGCGACCCACTTCTCCGACTTGAATCTAATAATCGTCCCGTCCCCAGGAAGAAGAGTTCGAATCCCAAGATTAAATTCAATCGCCGTGTGGAATTAGTAAGAAGAAAATATCGCGCGCGCGTTATCGCGAGGTCTCGTTAATTCGCGCGAGCTGACGGAGATAACTGGCGACGTGTGTAAAAAAGGGAAAAATGGAAAGGAAACAATTTCAGGCTTAATGCGCGGTTACGTAGAGATTTACCGCTCGAAATTCCTAAAACGCAAATTACTGTAATCGGGCGAGCGTGTACTTCACACCTGCTTTGGAATAACGTTTCAATTAGGTTCACGCGAAATCGAGGCGCTACAGATGGAATTAATTAAAGGTCGGTCGTGTACGGGCTGCCGTACCATCTGATCTTGGCAAACTTTGCTAAAGATCCTTTGAGGTGTAGACAGGCTGCCACACACACACACACACACACGCGTGCATACATACGCGCATTAATCTCGCGGGAAACCAGACGGAAACGGAATTTAAAGAACGTGCGTTACCAGTCGGGGCACGTCGTGTGCAATCTTTCAGTTTTTCTTTTTCCTTCTCTAAAAATTGCGTTACCTTGTACGTCTCGTAATCGTTACATGCGATTCTGCGTTTATTTTACCAATTTACTCTCGCGCTCCACGGAGGAAAATTAATAGCGTCCATTCGTGTGCGTGTGTGCGTGTGATATCGCTTCATTATAATTATTACTCATTTATCGTTAGATCCTTTTAGTGTGCATCATATTTCCCCATTTTCTCCCTTTTTAAAACTCTTGTTTTTAGCTGAAATGCATCTCCCGATACACACGGATGCGTGTAAACGAGTTAATTTCAAGGATTAATTACTCTTTCACGACAGATATGAAGTTATTAACGTCATAACGGTCTGGAGCATTTAAAAAAAAAGGGATGCGCTCAAATATACACGTTTCATTCGCCGCGTAATTGTCGTCCTGAGAGGCTTTTGAATAAAAGACCGGTGTAAATGCGAAGGCACGCTTTTCGCATTGGTATCTTTCCAAACAACATTCATGCCCGTCCGTCGTTTCTGACGTGTAACGGAAGCGCTCGCGGAAGCACGATGGAAAAACGATTCGCAGGCGTTTCTTCGCGAATCGTGGAAAGAAGAATGGACGAGACGCGTGCTTTTTAAGCGGCGAATCGAACGGCTCGAGCGAAATAACAACGGTCAAACGAAGCGCACAGTTGACATTCCTTAGACTCCTTTTTACGCTCGCGCGCGCTGATATCGCAGGAGGTTTGAAGACTTTGCTCGCTGAAAATGTACCTCGCGGGGATGGTTGTAAAGAAAAAGGAAAACGGAAGCTCATAATTTCCGCAGTAAACGCCGGAAGAGGCAGCGCGAACGTTAAAGAATACTCGCGGAAATAACGGCGCGTCGTGGTTTTATCGACTTTGATGGAAGAGGAGAGAGAGATGATGACACCTCACGCTGAGACAGCTGGCGCAGTTACCACACCGCGTAAAATCGAATCTCGTCGAGTTAGCCGTCACGGTTCTACGTGTTCCACTTATTACGATTGTTTTCGTTATGAGGATAATCGATCGCACGGGCGACTCTCAGCGTAAAATTGCCGGGGGAAAAAGAGAGGAAGAAAATACGTTCTGTTTTTCGTCGACAAAGTTCGCAAAGTTCCTCGTGCGAACTGGTCGTTTCGTGAAAATCGGTTCCTCCCCTGCGTGGAAGATTAGTATTGATCTCGTGACGCGATGACGGGCGGGCTGGATGCGTCGAGCTTATGTACGACACACGGGGAAGGGAGATATGCGAAGGCAGTATTCGTAATGAAGAGCGCGCGCGCGAGGAGTCTCGGCGGTTAAATTGCACTCTGTGGTCGAGGGAGCGAGCGCGGCCACTTAACATTCTAAAATGTTCCCCTTTCCGTCGCAATGCATTCTAATTGCGACTGTAAACAGCGTCGCGTAGATAATAATCAATTCGTGACGAATATGACGGCTGGACCAAAGCAAACTTTCTCCTTTTCATCGTTTCGCTTGTAAATCGAGTTTCCACACGTCGAAATGGATAACAAGTCGTAAAGAGAGACCCTAATTGCGACTCGCGCTTCTCATGTATTTTCGCTCGGTTTTCTTCTCTCCTACGCTTTTTAACGACTCACAGAGGAAAACGTGAGCATACACCGTGAAAAACTTTTTCTTCGATAGCAGCTTCATGCGACGACACCGGCAACATCGTGAGAGACACCGCAGTCGCATGTTTTCCACATCCTCTCCCTATTTCCGCTCCCTTTCTCTCTCCTTTTTTCCGCAAGTTTCACCGTATATATACTAAACGGAAGATACACGAGCGAAGCAATTTTGATACGTTCGCGTCGCGTCGACTAATTACATTTCTTCAGACCCGAGAGTTTTTCCTGGCGCATCTGACATTGACGAAGAAGCTACGGCGAACGGGCGCGAATCGATTCCACGGGACTGCGACTTTTTGCACTTTTAGCTGTCAGCATGGTGTTTGTGGGACGACGTATGATGAATTACGGCCAACGACGATAGATGCGACGATTGTAATCTTTTTCTTTTCGCCGATTAAGACGCCTCTTCTTGCTTCCTTTTCTTCCTACTGTATTTCACCGAGGAAAGCGCGATTTCAGCAACGAAAATCTATATTTTCAATTATCTCCGAAAATTAACCACGTGATGAGTAATCGACAGAGTGGATCGCGAAGAAACATCGCCGTTGTACGAGATGAGTAATCGCGACACTTGCGAGATTCGCAAAGTGAAACTCGAGATTTGTGAAATTCTCATTTCGCGAGAGGGAGAGAGAAGTGGTTTCCACTCCGGAAACGAGTGTTCTTCATTCTAAACTGATTTAATTTCGAATTACTTTCGTACTACTGGCCAGCCAGAGATTATTCTAATCTTATCAAAGTGAATTCTTCAAGCGTCAGAAATACAAACTCGAATTTTCTCAAGAATGGCGTTCGTGTCTTGACACTCGGATTATTCAAATTGGGCAAAACAACGGAGCACTGAAGCGAGATCACGGTTGCGCAAAAATGTCCGAATATGTTCGAGCACGTCCGAAATACGGATTCGCTTTACAGCCCGTATTTTTTTTACAGCGGCGCTGTAAGTGCGACGCGATATTCCTTGAAAGTGGAGCCGGCACAGACCTCTGATATTTTTGCCGCTTCGATTCTCCCGTAAGAGTCGGCAAAGTACGCGACGGCGTGTACAATTGACGGGATTTTGAAAAATCCAACAGCTGGTGCAACCCGCGACTACCGGTCACCGGAGAGCATCCCGTCCCGAGAGGACGCGACGCGACGGTGTGCTGCGGCGGTCTGCATGATATTAGTCGGACGCATAAATTCCACGTGTTTGCAACCGAATGAAATCGCAGTTTGTGTAACACCATCCGACAAACGTTCTCATTTCTGCAAACGCTCCTGAGGCGGCCCGGCCACCTGAGCTTTTATAACTGCGTTCTGCGCTCTCGGTCGGTTGCTGGCGTCCCGAAATCTTCGTGATACCGACTTTCACCCATCGGTTCTTTAGACATTACGCGAACTCGGTTGTTTCTCGCAAAGGCAAACGCGTGCACTGATAGAAAATTATAGTTATTTTCAGCGCCAAACATATCCTTTCTCGATCTTGACCACAAAAATAGCCAGGAGAACACCATTTTTCCAGTGAGTATTACTGTAGTGTCAGTGATAATAATCTTACATGCATATTGCTAGTATAAAAGATCTGCATGGCGCCGAAAATAAATATAATTTTCTATCAATATGACGTTTTCGAAAATGTACGATAAGGTTTTTTGCGTTTTGCGTTTTTCCCTCTTGCCGAATACGAATGCGATTTTTCGATTCGTTCGACTGAGCGCGACGCTCGTCGCGGTAGATGAGCACAAAATCTATTTACCGAGCGGCGAGAAAAAAGGGTCATTATCGGATATCGAGCGAGGCCCGTCGCCATCAATCTTTAAGTTTCGCTTTCCGAGCACACTGCTGCTGACAAACTGTATTCGACGGATCAATCGAGACTCCGCGAACTTTCGCGTTCGAGACGAGGCCGAGAACTCCGTAGGTGGCAATCGTCGGACCCTCAAGGACCTCTATATCAAGCTGAAATTCCATCTTCTTACGCGTACACCCCCTTAGAAACATTAATCTCCTTTGTTACGGGATCAATGCGATCGACGGACTTGAGGTTGCGTTGCCATTAATCTAGCCGCCCCCCGACATATTCCAATGAAAGCACACACGAACAATCGCTTTCTGCGCTTACAATATCAAAATTACAATAACTCAACCGAAATTTCGTTTTACATAATAATGAAAAGTCTATATGCGTGAGAGAGCTGTTAGTATATTCTATCGATAATTTCATATTTTGAAGCGTGTGATAAAAGGTAACGTTGTCACTCTCTCTTTGGTTTTATCTTCTTCCTCGTCGTCGTACACTCGAAAGAATGAAGCATGTATCGTGACAAAATAGATTAATCGCCTCTCATACAAGCGGAAATTTTATTAGTAACGAAAGCTTCGCACAAGCCGTCGGAGAGAGAATTAGTTTTTTGAAGAACGTTCCCAGAGCTTATTCGACGTTGGAGCTGGTAAGTGCAAAAATGATGGAACGTAATGAGAGATAAGAAAAAATGAAGAGGATTAAATTATAGAGGATGTCTCAAAGTTCACGATAAATATTTTAATAACAAATCCTCTGTAATATTCTAAGACAAAAATTCAAGCACGAAAATGTCAAGGCATCAATAGTTCATGAGATACAAACGATTGAAAAAGTGGAGTTTTTCGCGAAGCAAATTTCAAGCGACCAAGTAGATATCCAAATTATTTTCTCCGATTAATTTCGAATGATCTTTAATTTGACAGAATTTTAATTTAAGATTCAACTACAAAAGTATGTTACAGATTGAAAAATTGTCATAAATAATAACCTCCCTCGACATTTTTGCATTAGAACTTTCGTCTTAGAATGTTATAAAGAATTTATTATAATAATATTTATCGTACGTATTTCAGATATCTTGTATATAGGAAAACGATTTGTGTCCACACATAAACACCGTCGTTCGTTGCGTGCTCATTTCGTATCCTCTGTGCGATTGCGTGAATCTGCAAATAAAGTATACGTGCGATCGGGTTCAACGAAGAACGGCGGATGACAATGCAAACACTTCTCTCGTGAGAATACGAAAGGCAAAGGCGAAAATCGTGTTCGCGGACGTTCCGCGCCTCGCCCTATAGATTGATTGCGTCGAAAGTCTGGTTTCAGTATGATTTAGCGATACGTAGCTTTTTCCTAGTATCATTCGCGATATAACCGAGAGAGAAAATTCAATTAATCAGAGTTAGCTTAGGTGTGTGATATCTTGAACCGATCCCGCTGATGTCTTATGCGTCGATCAAATCTGTGACTTATCCGTTTTGTAATCGGCAATGTCGCTCGTGTCGATCATCGCGCAAGAGGAAGTGACTTAGCGAATCGAGATAAATCGGGCTAATGAATTCCATCTTAAAGTAACATCGCTCGATCGGTGGAAATTATCGAGCGACCCATTTTACATCCGGCATCTGTCACAAAGGGTCGACGTGCAACGAACGCGCGAGATCTATCAGAGGACCGCAGTCGAACGCGCGCACTGAGAAGATCGGCTCTCATTTCGCGTTTCTACGTCAATTTGCTCGCAGTTTACGGCCATCGAAAGTTGACTAACTCGCGTCACTGTCTGCCGCAATCCAGAGGTTAAGACGCTGCGCAGGTGGGGGGGGACCGCGCATTGCGCGGCCTAGTGAGGTAGGTCGGGTAAGGCCGCATTTCACCACGTGTGTAAACACTGGCACGTGATGGAACGCAGTCTCCCACTTCCGGGAAGCGTAGCGTAGCAGATGCCCATTGAGTCCGCTTCGACGGGGCCGGCAGCTCTCGCACGATAGCCGATATCTCCACTTCTAGAGGTCGTAGAGCCTTCGGACAACGAACGTTGGAAAGTGAACATTTTTGCGCTTCCAATGGACACAGAGTCGCTCTCTTGCGAAACCGCCGATTGTCTATCCGCCGATTAAGGGTGATGCCTTCGGATTTTATTGCGTGTCGACTGAAATTGAACGGCGCATTGTCCGATTTGACTTTGTTAACTAACAGCGATCGGTGTATCTTGTTTCATCTTGTGAAAGTCTCATATTTGAATATTTGATTGCATTTGCGTCGCAAAGATTCAACTTGGAAAAACTTGGTCTCGTCGTGGTTTACGAAGGGTGTTCCGTAAAGTAGCTGCGGCTGTTTCTACTTACACATGCTTTTACGCATACAATACGTGCACAAATCTGTCTAAGTATCTTGCGGTTACTTGCGGCTCACCTCGTAAAATACCGGCCGAAACTTCGGTAGTCTGGTCGTTGCAATGCAAATTGACCGAATGGATTAGCTTTGGCCCCGGATTAGATTAACTCTCGGAGCTGATTGCGCAGACGCTTGATTGCAAATAACATTATTCGTTATCTCGGCGAACTGGCCGACTAGCGACGAAGCTCATATTCGATCGGATCCATCGAATTTTCATATTGCTCACGTAGTCCCTCGATAATTGATGTTTTGTCAGTCGTAGTTCTACTAATCGAGAATAGCGAAGGGCAATTTGATGAGCGTGCTCAGCAAGATACAACGGTGAAAATTTGCAATTTGCATTTTCCAAATTGCATTGTCCAATTATTCGACGTAAAAACTTGGCTTTCACGAACACACAATAGAGAAAACAATGTTTGAATCGCATCCTACAGATACGTCCTTAATTATAGACTGATCGACGACATAAAAAAAATGCCAGCTATTAACAAGATGTTTATCAAGTTAATCGAAGCGTACAGCGTTAAAATTTGTGATCCGTATGTAAATTAACTATAAAAAATATATTTTCACGGTGATTTTTGCGGAGGAAATTTTCCAAGCGGCATAAGTTTATCGTCTATTTATCGGGAATAATTAAAAGTTCCGACAAAAACGCTTGTTCGATTTATCGAATCGCGTGCAAGATCGGAACTTTGAATCTTATGCTTCTGTCGCTTCGTTTCAAACTCGACGAAATCTCCGTGAAATGAAATCGCGTGTTAATAATAATTATAATATCGTTAGAAATTCGTGATATACTTTCTCGATTAAATGCAGTTAATTGACGGCTTCGTGTTTACCGAGAAGAGAAACGCGAGAAGGAAGACGAGAGAGATAACGTTGCCGAGACGGCATGGTGGAACGCACGTACACGACGGAATCGGGGGTCGTGGTTTCGACGGGGATGCACGTTTCTACGGTTCGCCTAATTGTGCCGGTGGGTCGGCGACCCGAACTCCACATGTACGAATCAGATTAGATTGTAAGCACCTGCACCAGTCGCGGAGCTCGCGGACCTTGAGAGCCTCGCTCTCCGAGCTTGTTATATATGTATGCATGATCTCCTCGCTTCTAGTTAAACCTACGATATCGATCATTTTTCTGTCTCTCTCATATTCTCTGAACACGGCGGAGAACGTCTATTATTGGAATCGTGGGTAGTTTGAACGATCGGCACCCGCTGATTTCGTTATTTCACTCACTCTTCGTTTGCCGGCCGAAATAACGACAAGAAAATTACGACAGGCGAGAAACGCGCTTCGAAGAAAACGATCGAATGGCCGCACGTGTTGCGAGTATGGATGTATTATATATATATGTACACGATGAGCTTGTTTCCCGAGACTCTCTCGACAAAACGAAACGCGCGATACCGTTTTCGCGTTTACATAATATTCAATCTGTTACGTTTCTGTTTTTACGACAGAGAAGAATATCTTATTTTTCACTCGTGGAGGATATAACTTTTTCCCACTCTCTCTCTCTCCCTGCAATTCCCGCGAGTTTCATCTCCAGCGGATCCGGAAAACAAGACCGCGCTATTGCGACCCGTGGAATGTGTACGCAATGTGCATACAACTATGTGAGTATAAATTTGAGTAGTCAACGGGAATGTTAACGCGAAGAAAGATTAAACTAAATTGTGCGGAATGTTTGGGAGGTCGCGCATCTTCTTCGACGCCTGACATTGAGCGAAGATAAAGAGAACGAATTTTTTCAGGGATTTACGACAGATTTTCTGCTGCAGGTTCCAGAAGACGACAAGCTGCGATCTCTCGCCAATGTCTCAGTCTTACGGACGAAAGTCGTAAACTGCGCGGAGCACAAGATACTTCCGGTCGCGCAGCCACTTTGTTTAAAACCGACGTTAAACGGACAACAGATAGCGTCTCTTTGCCGCGAGACATACGCAGATCGCGATAAAAGTCTCAGAAGGCCGAATAGCCTTCGTAAAACCGTAGGGAGGCGAGTTTTAAGCAACGAGGATCGGTGAAACACACCACCGTTGGCATTTAAGCGGCGCGGTATGATATTTCGGCGGAGATAGATTCTCACGTAAATCACTCTGGAATATCCGTTATCCGTATCGCCGAACGAGAGACGTACACCGAAAACACCGGGTGTGCATAAATCATAGCAACGTGCGGCGGCGGCGCCTACTTAACCAAGTTCCAGCGCGACGCGAACCGCGACCTATTTTCGCGAGTTAAAAGAAAAATCACGAGTCCAATTTGGAATGACGGTGAGGAAGGAGAAGTTGGTTGTCGGAGGGGAGCGGGGTCCCCGGCTGCGGAAGTAGAAGTAGAGCTGAAAACCCTCGCAATTTTTCACACTCCGCCGAGTTCTACTCGTTGACAGCCCGCTGCATTTCCAGCGCGCGAGAATGTCGGTACGAGGCGTGCGATTATCGGTGTGTGTTTTCCTTACTTCGATTTTACGTTTGAATTATGAACGTTCCGTTTCTCGTTAGCTTCCGGCCTCGCGTCGATAGCAGCGCATGGCGCGTGTACGAGAAAAATCGTTTCTGAGATTAATTAAATTAAGAGTGCTTTGTGCTTTTGTATATTAAAGGGTACTATGAAGGATATATTT
The DNA here is from genome assembly GCF_001313825.1 of Dinoponera quadriceps. Classification (NCBI taxonomy): domain Eukaryota; kingdom Metazoa; phylum Arthropoda; class Insecta; order Hymenoptera; family Formicidae; genus Dinoponera; species Dinoponera quadriceps. The sequence continues at coordinate 186,452 of NW_014559163.1, forward strand.
TTATACTTGATATCACTTGGTAAATTTGAATGTAATCTTCCCGATATACATATAACGCTCGTTATTGCGAATTTCTCCGTATCTTAAATTCTCATACTTAAAATAATTTTACAATTATCCCATGTTCTCCCTTCTTCCCTCTTTCTAATTTCCCGAAGGAGGTGGATTAAGAAACGAAGAGCGATATCTTGAAGGGTAAGGTAAGTCGATACACAGAACGCGGATAGAAGAACGACTGTGAGTAACGCGTTCTCGATAGAAGAAACTATGAAACACGACTTTTACGGAGCTACGTTCCTTTGATCGTGACGATTTACCCGTGAAATCGTAGCGTTCCTCTGGAGCGACGGAAAACAGGCGGCCCCTTTATCGATTCGAACGGTTTCCCTAACGATATTGTTGATGCTCAAATTGATACACCTTCCATTATACAACGTTAACTGAGTTGCCCACCGTCCGAATTTTAATACGCTATCCTCTCTTTCTCTCCTTTCGCATGCGTTTCTTTTTTTCGAAACGTGCATGTAATATTTTTTGACGCGGTGTTGCAAAATGTCAATGTGTGCTTTTTTTCAGAAGCGCGACAGCCGAGCGGAAGATTTTATCCGAAATTTGGAGCGGCATTCCGCATTTCGAGTGCCTCTCGGAACCGGCCGCACATTTATCTTTTAGCTGGAAATAAAACGAAATATGATATCGGAGAAATTCAATCTAAGTTCGCGCGCGAGCTTCGAATTCGTCGACTAAAAATACGACCTACTCCACCTCCTACGAAAGAGGAGAAGAGGGCGCGACGAATCATCCGATGGAGATAATGACGCGCGTAACGAACGATCTTCCCGAGGAGGCGAAACGGTGATTATTCCCCGTTTACGCGCGCGAGTCGGTCCTTCCTTCCTCCACCTTCGGCGATAAAGCCGGGCAAATTAAGCCATTAACAGGCCTCGCGGGGGGGATGACGCTTCCTTCGCACCTGTCGTGTCCCGAGCGACACGTTTATATCCCTCTTGTTGCGTTACATTCACACTTGCAGCCCTTCTAGAGACAGAAAGCTTTCCTAGCGCGCAAGCACATTAACGCTTTCCTACGCGCAACAACACATCGAGCTTGCGGTACTTGGCTTTATAACTATCGCATAACGCACACTTACATACACCCAACAATGATAAACATATACATATTTATGTAGGAGAGTGTGAATGGATTGTGGTCCGAGTACGCGTGTGGGTAAACCGAGTGTCTACGGGGTGGTCCGAAACTCTTTCCCGCGAGACTTTTATGTAAGAGAAAGAAAAAGAAAGGTGTATTTATAGAGTAGCGATGCTTTGTAATCAACAACAAGCGCGTCGATCAACTCCTCTTCAATGAGACTTTACGAACCGAGCGAAGAATAATACCTGCTGAAGTTAGGTAGGAGCGATATTCCGGATGTTTGTCGCGATGACTCGAGAGTAACGCGGAGCCTTTAAGGCAGTTTCGGAACAACCTGTACGTGGGTACCACCGGATGTGTGCGCGGTCTCTCTCGCGTACCTTGTGTATATGCACGTGCGAATGTGTGTGAGTGTCGGTGTGAATTGCATGTGCAACGCTCGACTGCAACCGCGGCGTCTTTTATTTCTTTTTTAATCCTCCCGCTGCGTTACAGTCGGGAAGGAAAGAATAAGGACTTACTGCGCACGACCCACTTACTAACTTCCAGAGATTAAACTCTGTACATCAGATTCTTCTCCGAGCAAACCTTTCGGTCCTTCTTCTCGTATAAACGAGAACGAGGATAAGTGTGTACAAGGAGTTTCCGGAGTGAATGAATCGCGTAGTACTCTCTTTGACAAATTTCAATTTGGTCTTCTCGCAGCGAAGGCTCGATCATAGATGTCAGCTTTCTCGCACAGAGTCCTCTGGCTGGTTTCGTTCGTATCGAACGGAAGAGCGAGAAATAACGTGATTCTCATTAGTCGAATTAAAGTTCTACAACCACACGCGTGGTGGAGACTTTCGCGCCAAATCCAGCTGTAAATTCGTCAAAGAGCGAAGTTTCGCGTTCAACCACCTTGTCAGCGCGAGCGCTTTTTTAGTATATGCGTAATTGCGTTATATTCTTTGAGCGAGAAAGTGTAAGGAAGATACCGCTGATCACATTTTTCAGCGAAATAACGCGCCGCACCGTACGCACTTACCCTCATTTATCTTACACAAAGTCAAATCATTTCTGATTGTGTCGCGAGCGCCGCGGAAAATGCATTTTCCACACGACGTGTATCTGCCTATGTGCGCGAGCGGTTGTCGTCGTGTCAGCGCGTAGGTGTGTGCGAGATGAAAGCGGAATGTACAAAGGCGCCGACGTCCCCATGGAAAAGGTATAAAATTCGTGCGCACCACTCGGAAAGAGTAACTGGCGTCGATCGCCGCGCGACTTGATTATTTCTCTCTCTTTCCCCCCTTTTCTCTCGCGCCCTCTCTCTCTTTTTCTTCGTCGTCCATAACACAGTCAATATCGTACAATAGAGTTGACAACGTTCCGTCCAAGAAGCGTCGAGTCTCCACGCACCAATCTCTTTGTGATCATTTTTCACAGCCATCTTTTTGCGCAACGTTACGACGAACGTTCATTACGATTCGTCGGGACGAGAATTCGAACGAGCGCTTGGCGTCGATATGAAAACGCGATCTTTGTGATAATTCGGCCCGATACACTCGACTGTGGATGGATCGTAAAATTGGCAGAACAACCGACGTCGAGTGGACGCTCGGTCGACGTTTCCGCGATCCCGTATATAAAGTCGATGGTAGTCGCGTCGCTCTGACCCGGTCACGTTGACACGAACCACTCAACAAGTCAACGACTCGCCGCTGCTAAGTTAAAGCACTATACTTTCCCCTAAGGGCCCCCTTAAAGGGGACGCACCCTTTCGTCCAGTTTTCCGATGTGAATATCCTGCGGCCCTCCTCGCTCGTAAAAGCTCATTTTCTACGGAACGACTTTGGACTTGCGGGCTGTAACTTGGCGCGATCAATCGCCGTGCCGCTTCGTTTCGAGTTTGCGGTCGTAAAGGAAAGAAATATCGGACGATATGAACGTACGTTTCTCGGTCTCTTTGTGGAAATTAACACGAGGTGAGTTGCAGTTCGCGGTATCGATCGACAGTTACCGCATCGGCGACGTTTCGGAGGAACGCGAAAACTCACCGATCCGAAATTCACGAGACCGTTGTTAACAGGGATATTCGTTGGGTATTTTGTATTTGCAGATCCGATCAAGTCGCGTATCGGAAAGAGAATTATTGCGCGAGAGCTCTTAATCAGCGTGACGCGAGAGAACGAAGCGTATGATCGCGCTCCTCCGTTTCTCCCGGGACGTCGCGATTTCTCTTATTAATTTGATGCTCGACATCGGTCATCCCGATATTGCAATCCCCGCTATCACGTTTCGTCGCAAGAAATATAATTCTTCAATTCTGCGCGAGACACAAAGCGCGTTATCGCGGTTCGTTGATTGCGGAGTTACGACGGATGCGTTAAATAGAATCAGACGGATAGTTTCGCCTCTACCGGTCACGTTTCATTCCCTTCTATCGCGAACACCGTGATTTCTCGTATCTGAACAGATGGATTATATATCTATTAAATTACAATTATAATTATATATGTACTTTCGACGATGCTTTCATAATTTTGTAACAGGAAGCTTGCTTTTTCTGAAATTTAGGCAAATTTGTCGCGAATTCGGTCGGCTGCGTTAGTTAGCGCACACTCAAGGTCATCGCACACAGATTCAGCCAGGTCTTGACCAATGAAACTTCCAGCATAAATCCCGTCAACAATACGGCGCCTTATGCTGCGAGCGTCTCAACGATCGAGCCAGCAGCGAATGCTGGTCGATCAGTTCGCGTTGAAGACGGTGAAACGCGCACACCTCGACGTAAGGCTGACTTTTACAATTTCGACGGTTTTTCTATGCTGCTTCTCTCCTTTCATCGCTAAATGACTTCATTATCTCGCGCGCATTGATTTCCGAAGCGGACGATCGGCCGCTCTCGATCGAGAGGTAGCGAAAACGGAAGCCGAACGTCGCTCGCGACGCGACTTCGCGGGGGAATCCAGGAAATTGAATTATTATCGTCCGTCCGATTCGGACGACTGACCCGGCAATAACTCGCGCAGGAGTTGCGCGTTTCCACGGACAATCGACGTCGCAGTAGAGCGGATAAATATCGGCGGGAATCGTTCGGCCGAGTGAAGTGCGCGGTTGGTTCGGATATTTTTTTTATCTCTCGCGGGCCAAGGCGGGACGCGAGTATTAATCGACGTCGTCGTAGAGAGTTACGCTTATTATTCGCAACCCGATTAAATTGCACAGGATCATTTTTGCGTTCTTTCTCATTTATGAAATTCTTCGACGGGACGGATCGATTCTCTCTCATTTTATCAAGTGTCACTAACCGGCCGACTGGAACGAAAATGTCCGCGCGAATTCGAGACATTTCTCGCATGGTCTAACCGTTATCGAGCGGACTATTAATGGTGACGTTGCAGGATGAACGTCCGAATTATTCGATCGCAGGTCACACGGACAAAGTGGCGCACTGACCCCGCGCGACCGGTTGGTTTTATTTATGCAACGCACGCTAATTGTCCGTTACTGCGCCGTCAGTAATTATGCGAGTCCCCGATTGAACGTACGATCGCTGGAGCGAGCACTTTGTGAGGAACGCAAATGTTACTCAAAAGCGGTCCGATTTTGCACTTACGAGGCAGAGAGAGAGAGAGAGAGAGAGACCGATTTCTCTCGCGAATTTCGCTGTAATGTACGCGCCTTCTCGCTTACACGGTTAATTACGTGCGGTTCAACCGCGCCGCGCGATGTTGCGAGAGATACGAAATCGTTAGTGAAATCGTTAGCGACAAGGGTTACCGAGTCGAAATTTTGCGTTAAACCTTTAATTCTACGACATAGTAATAATAATAAAAATTATAATTTATTCGATGATATAAGTAATAATATACAGTAATAAATATCAAAATATCAGGAGCAAAAGATGTTGCTGTTTCTATTGCATTATCTTGTACAAAGATTATCTTATAGATTAAATTACTTCGTGTGCGAGAGAGAATGTACTTACTAGCAGCAGAACGAAAAGCATGAAAGGAAGAAGTAAAATGCATTCAGTGGAAAAAAAATACGATTGTATGATTCCTTCCTCGTTGTTTCAACGTCGAAATAGGTAGTTAATCGGCCATTTTATTGATCGCAAATTGCTCTTAAGAAAATAATATGAAAATTTCGACTCAGATTACGATAATGTAACTTCGCGGTTGAAATGATTCTCGCGGGAACGCGAAATAAATCGTCCCGATATCCTTTCCGCGGCTTTATATTATGTACCATCTGATAACATCGGCTCGACCGGCATAGATACGCGCGAGAATGAGCGCGGAGGAGCCGCGCGTACGTGCACCGGAATATCGATCCATCCTTTATTGCCGCAATAAAGCACGTCGTCGGCGGTAGGAAGCCGGGGAGAGACGAAAAGTCTCGTATCTCTCGCGCCGCCGCCGCGACTGGAATCGCCGGACTGATAGAGCGGAGCACAATGCGTTTCTCGCTAACTTTTCGCGTTTCTTCGGAATTCACCGTTCCGCCGATTGAAATCGTTCATTCGTCTTTTAATCGAACGACTTCTCTCTTCTTTAAGACGCAATCCAGCTTTCGCGAACAATTATGCGTATGGAAATTTCTTTTTCGAGGTGTTTCGTGATCAATTGACGGGATGTCTCAGAGCGAAATTATTTCCCGACAGTTTGGTCCTCCGGGGCTCAGTAGATCCGCGCGGTCGGCTTTAACGCGGGGATACAATATAGCGATTCGGCCTGATATAGGGAGCCTCGTGTAATCCGGTAGGAGCGACGCGACGAAAAAGTACGGAAACTCCGTGACGGAAAGTTTTAACGATGTAGCGCTCAGCGCTGAAAGAGGAAGCGTACGACGCTAAATAACACGTACGTACATCTCGAGCGAGACGCGAAGTCGTTCGGGAAAAGCAGTAACATCGATACGACGGCTTTGTTGTAAGACCGAAACTCGTGAATGTACGGTGAGCTTTGTGATGTATGCGTCGTTTCGTGCTCAACGACCTTGTGCAAGCTGTGCGACTGAAAATGAAATTTTCGCGTGTGCGTTGTGTCGGCTGGCACCGTGCGTATTCGCGCTCAGGAAACGAGGCCTCCGTCGATTTCCGGAAGCGATATCGACGCCGAGTCAATTTCGCGCGATTATTACGCAAGGGGAGTTGCGTGCGAGATGCCGAGTCTCTTTAAAGCGTTACAAAAGGGACGTCGTCTCGTCTGCTTTAGTCGGTTAAAAAGTACCGAGTCTACTAAGTGGCTTTTAATATTACATCATAAAAAGCGGAAAATTGCTCTTTCAAGGGAATGATATTTCACGTCGAGCCGTATTCCTTTTGCGCAACGGAACATGAGGAGTATTTTTAGTCGCGCGGCGCGAAGATGGAGAAATTTCGAAAAGCGCCACCGGCGCGGCGACTTTTTCCTCGTATCGATCCTGACGCGATCGTCCTACTTTTTCCACCGGCTTCGGTCTAGACGAGTAAATTGCGTTGTCGACGCGCGTTTAATTGCGCGCTCGCCGGATCAAATTCGCAGTTCGAATCGATGCGATACGATTGATAGAATAACAGACCACCTCGCTCGGATGCTCGCGTAATAGAATGTCGGGTTAAATAGCGGATATATCGGCGAAGTGGTCATCTATCTCGTTTCAGCAAATATTATAACTATCCGTTTCTTTTTTTCTCTCTCTCTCTCAAAAATGACGAATCTCGAGACGAACTGCATTCTTGCGCGAGACAACAAAATGTCTCAGAGAGTAACACGTTTACTGGAAAGAGCATTTATCGTCTCGAATATATCGGAAAATATATCAGGATGTATGCAATGAATTCAGATTGGAAGAGCGCGACTTTCTTTCCGATCTGACCTATTAGAAATGATTTACCGCTGAGAATGACAGTGTTGCGGAAGTGAACGGAATAATAATTAGCGTAGCAGTCGCATACAGAAGAACCGGAGTGACCCTGTTAGTGACGCAACGGAAGGTGCGTGTGACTGGTAACATGTCTCTCGTTTCGTGTGTCATGAGATGTTTCGAGTCCTGTCGCGAAATTTTATACCTTTCCCACGTGTGTCGAGAGTAGTGACGCCCTGTTTTTCTTCCTCTTTTGTGTGTAGAGAACAAGCCAAAAAGGAAACGAATAACCAGAATTCACAGCCGGCGTATCGATCAGTCTCGTAATCGGACTTGACGTTCACCAAATCGGACTGCTAAATACCCGAAGGACGAGGTGACCGACCGCGGAGAGCGAGTATCCGCCCTCTGCAGCGCGCGTGAATCGTGACCGATGCATCCCTTCGACGTTTTCGGCTCGCTCGTCGAAGCGAGGATCGAACATTGTATCCCTTTGTGTATTACGTAACGAAGGTATAGTAACGTTTCACTGCCGTATCTCGATTCGATGGTAGTTGTTTTACGCCACGTGGTGAGCACGGAAATATTATTACGAGAGAAACACAGCGATGCGAGGCGAAGGAACCGAGAGGTCATAGCTGAGAATTTAATTTCGGAAACTGATATTGAACATTTTAATACAATCAATGAGTCAGTAACGCGTTTTGTTCAACGTGTTTACGTTATTAATGAAACAGCCTGGAAAATTACAGTTTCTCTCTTTCCCTCCCCTTTTTCTCCGCCGCAGCAATGAAATTTAACCGTTTCATATGATTTAATGAAACATCACGACTACTCGCGTATGTCACTTCGTGAATTGTAAGCTACAAACAAAACCGCGTAAGATATCACGGAAAAACGGACACCCCTTGCCGTGTCTCTCTCTCCCCCTCTTTCTAATTCGCGATTCGGGTAACTGGATATAGGCGCTCAACAAATGTTGACTACGACACTCGATTCCATTCGACATGTAACGGTAAATCTCTCGAATTGCCCGTACGCGCACTCCATTACAGTCTGACATCCTGGACATCGGATGAGCTCGTCGATCCTCGCCTGGACAGCAAACACGAGCCACACTGACGGATGCGTTAGGTAGCTCGCCCGGTTTCTCGGACACACCGTAGAATAATGGAAAAAACGAGCCGAACGCGCGGTACCACGAAATGGCAGTTAATGAAGTAACACTGCAGTCCACACCACGTAACAATATCCAAATGTACGCGCGTATACACGCACGCACACGTATACACAGAGTGTCGCGCAGGCTGGCCGAACTCTTCTTCCGCGTCCACGGATTTCCCGACGGCGATTTGCGACGACGTGCAATTTTGATTTCGATGAAGCTTTAGATATAACCGTCTCGGACATGGAAGAGATGAAATTTGGACGATCGAGCGCAAAGCGGCGAAGGGATCCGTAGTCGAATCCGGCGCAGCCCCAGCGCGTAATACGCGCGTACGCAGAGACGAATGAATAAATATACGTAAATATATATCACCACACGTGTGAGACGTCCAAGACTAGAGCGCATCGCAGGAACGATTACGGGTGTCAAGGAAGGCATTCTTTGACAAAACACAAAATGGAAAAACGAGCTAAAGGATAACGTTAGAGAGTAGACCGATACGATCAGTAGTAATCATCTCAAGAGACTAAATGCTTGGAGACTGCGGTTCGTGCTCGGTTGCGTTGCGGTAGTGCGGCACCTTAAAGCCGTCATAGGTCCAGGAGCCTAACTTCAAAACACAGGTCTGTACGTCGTACGGAAAGAACTCAACGTCGATGGAGCAGGAGGATTTATATACGGCCGGCGGTTGCCACACGACCAATCCCGAATAGTAGACCGTGGCCTTGGTCATCAGCGTCACCTCGTAGTTCCCGTCGGCGCTGGAATCACCGAAGAAACGAGCCGAGCGTGATCACGATTGGCTCGGAGAGAAGGTCTCCGGATGCTGCCGCCCGCTTCCCTATCTCTTCTTCCCTTTTCCTCCTTTTCACTTTCCCCGTCTATTCTGTTCTCTTTTTCTTCCTCTTTTTCTATTTTTCTTTTCGCCTCTCTCTTTCTCTCTCTCTCTCTCTCTCTCTCCCTCTCTCTTCTTCGCCTTCTTCGATATCCAGCTTTGCGACGAAGTGAGAATCTCGCGCGCGTTTGTCGCGTGGTAACCCGTTCGCTGCCTAACCCGTTTCGCTCGATCGGTGGACGATTTCGAAACGGAATAATTGAAATGACGAAATGACATGGAGGATTCGCGCTTCAACTCGCCGAAGAGAGCCGCGGTGTGAGGAGAGACGACCGAAAATTTACTTCTCATAAAACTAGAATCATGGAATTACTCTGCGGAGCGACACGAGAGAGAAGATTACGCGAGCGGAACTCGATTCTCGTTTCTACGACAACACGAGGAAACTTCCGCGTCGTCTCGGGCTATCCGGCAGCATCCGTCTTCCGACATGGTATATCCCGGTGTTCGTCTTCCCTCCTCCCTCCCCCCGATCATATCCCGGAGACCCACGCGGCGAGCCGATCGTCTGTGTCATCTAGTCTACGCTTAGGTTCTACAGCTGATCGTCTTCTCGTCCGAAGACGCATCCCGCACGGAGCGTGTCGGATCCGCGTCTCGGACGTTTTCGCCGGGCTTCGGAGGTTTGTCAGGGGGGCTCACAAGGTCGGGGGTATGGATGGGGGGCCACGACTTAACGGCTACCATGCGAATTTACCTTGAAGCCGTCATAGGTCCACGAACCGAACTTGAGGACGCAGGTCTGCTCGTCGAATGGGAAGTACTCCACGTCGATCTCGCAGGATGACTTATATATGGCCGGCGGCTTCCACTCGACCAATCCTTGATGGTAGATCGTGGCCTTCGTGGCCAAGGTCACCTCGAAGTTGCCGTCCGCGCTGCGAGCGAGCACATTAGTGGTTCTGGGCGCTGCGGCGGTCGAGCTTACTTTGTACTTCCGATTCGATATCAAGCCGTCTTTTTTGTTTTTTTATTTCTTTTTTTGATGTTTTAAATTTGTTTCTGTACGTGCGCACATGTGTGTGTGCGCGTTCGGTGTGAGATTACGATGTCTTAGATAGATAGACAGAGATATCTTACATACTTGAGTGTGTAGCGAATCTGATTCTGGAGTGCGCGTTTAATCGGCGGCCGAAGGGAGAATAAATCTGTGCGAATCAAATTTCTTCGACAATGATCAAAAAGTAATTCCTCGAGAGAACGGGGGTCATATCCGTCTCAGGATTGTTTGCGTCGTTACGCGGCAGGCTCTCATTTCGATCATCCAAGCAAATCGCAGACTACAGTACAATTGAAACAAGGAATGCTAGCCGATATCGTCGGATATTTCTCAAGCGAATGTCGCGCAACCGATCGAAGAGCTTTGATTAATGGAACGTCGAAAGAGCGCTCCTCTTTCTTAGTCTACGGAATTGGCAATTCGCGGAGGAACGGTGCCGGAGAATTATGTACATCGGATTGTCCCGAGAGCAAATGGCTGCCAATCCCGCTTCTGAAATAGAACGGTTCGCCACTGTTTCGAAGCCGGAAGAACACAGATATCCGCGGCCGATAGCGTTTACCCCGTCGTAAGGGTCGCATCGACCTCGCGGGACTGCGCCAAGTGAACTACGCGGGAGTTTCCTAAAGTCGACGAGAGAGTCCGGAGATACTAAGTCATCGTGGATGACTGCGGTGCGCTGGGATTATTTCGCTATCGGGTCCTCTTCTCTTCCTCGTGAACTATCCTGGAGTCGAGAGTAGTTGCGATCGTAACGGAAAGTAAGTATTGGCGTGAGTTTCTGCGGTGAAGGGAGAGAGAGAAAGAGGATTGTCGCGACAAAGGGGATCCGGCCGTTTAATGAAACTATCGTTTAATCGTTTATCAAGATTGCGTTTCGCAGAGTAAGCGACTACGCGGAAGGATCGTTCAAGTCGTTCGACTTGCCTTCACCTAAAGACAGTCCTGATTGCATTGACCGTATTGGCAAGGTCCCAGGCGTGTCGCCAGGCTTCCTTCGGTATAAGCCTTCGGGGAAACGTGAACTGCATCAATAATCCGACGGAAACTCGCGAGTGTAGTTTACACCGCAGCCGAACTTGAATATTTGACATAAACAAACATAGGCGTACGCGCGAGGCGAATGAATGTGCGGATCGCTTTCCACTCGCGTACACGCAATCACGGGGCCAGTCTGAGCGTTTCGCAGGTCACTCGGTGGATATTAACCGAGCGAGCGCGATGCACAGAGGAGGAGAATAGAAATAGTTCGGAGTGAGAGACAATTTCGAGGTGCGACAAGTACAAATTTCTAAAACGATCAACTTTCCCGTCCGTCGATTACAATCTTGTGACACCGCGCGCTATACATTTTATCGAGCGTTACACTTATCTCTCGCGTCAGAGATTTAGGTGTAATTTCACGACGTTCCTCGCAGCGCATTTTAATTCGTTCTTCATCCCCCCCCCCTCCGAGAAAATACGTGTCTTTCGCGTAATCATTTTTTTTACACTCGCGTCCCTCGTGTGAAGAATCACAGATCTACGTGCAAATGCACAGATGCTCCCTCGCGCGTCCTACGTGTCCCGAATTTCGGTCGGGTTGCGCGCGACTGCTGCCCTTTGGCGATGTCAACGATGGAGAGATTGAAGGGTAGCCAAGAGTCCCAATCGGGACGAAACCACGTGAATGTGTTGCATCATCGAAAAGAGGGCGTTTCTCTCGCGCGAGAGGCTAATGGGATATCTCAGGAGCGCGATATGACAGATCTTTGTTGCGCGAGCTTTCTCTCTCTCCTCGCTTAGCGAAATCAATTTACGCCCCGATGGAGATTCACGAAGCAATCGATTTGTCTGACAACTACTATCCGAGAGACGTGGAAAGGATGATGGTGTCATTAGCGTCAGTCGACAAATATCGTATAATGCGCCATTCGTTATGATGCAATTGCAAACCCTTCGCGTCGTATTGCTGATATCGAGCTAACACTGAGGAGTAATTTGCAAATAACTCGAAACGATCGGCATTGAATCGGTATTTTGATAAGCTCAAGTTGTTGCTTGCATCACAAATTTGCACAGAAAATCCCGAGAGTAAATATTTCGAAGAAACGGGAAACACTCTCAACATTTATAACTACGATATAACATTCTGTTTGAGCAAATTAAGCGAATATTAAGTTAATAAGTTCTGAGGTTTTTTTTCGATTGCAAAACGATTAAACCGACCGAAAGCAACACGCCCGCATGCTCTTGTTTAAGATCGAAAACGATGGATTTCGATTCTTGTTAATTCGAATCAAGTGTCAGAGCACATTTCGCTACACACAACGCAGTCCCGGCGCGCTTTGAAATTTGCATATACCCGTTCCACCCGTCTATCTGCAGGTACAAACGCGAAATCGCAATTTCCTGCTGTGAGAATTTCCAATGATTCTCGATGAACGTTCACAGGAGAGACCGTCGAGTGTCGCGGTGAGTGCCTTTTTGGACGTGTGCATTCGCACGTCGACGCGAAAATAACGCTTCTCGCGTTACCCATCAGCCGCGAGATGATATGAGGGATACGTTAGTGATACATTATATACCGAATGCCCCAGATTCTTCTCCTTTTTAACGATTAGAATTAAGAAGAATGGAACGGCATGAGCGTCATAGTGCGAAAGGTTAAATAACTTCGTACTTTATGCTCGTGAGGCAAATCTGATCTCATCCTTTGGCAAAGGATAAAACAATCGCTTTGATAAAAATCAAATGTAAACTTGATAAATATAGCAATGTCAAATTTGGCAATCAGAAAAATCATTTTTACACTCGTTGAACACGCGTCTCCCCATGGGAAATATTGAAATCGTAGTTATCGCAGATAACCGTCGACTGGTTGAACAGTTAGTTCATCTTCGTTCTAGCGGTAAGACGACTAACTCATGGAACCGTTCATGGTGCGAAATTGAACCGACCTAGAACGTTTTCGCGGCGTGTCGCCGTCATACACTCGGCGAAAAAGCTCGTGTGTCACACACGGGAAATAATCGGCGAATCGAAACGAGCGGCCATGAGGGATGTGTAGAGGGGGCAATATGAGGAATCGAAATGAAAAATCGTTTGTAACACGGGGCAGTCTGTCGAGGTCTCCATTATCAGGAAAGGTGCAGGCTGCGATATTTCACGGAATTAACCGGCAGCCGGATATACAGCAGCACCGACACCGCTGAAAAATAGCTTCTCTCTTATCGTTTCCGCGGTAAAACGTCCCGACGAACGAATGAGCGGGCTGAAGGGGGAGGGGAATTCTATCAAGAATCACCGAACGGAATTCCGCTGTTGTGTGTAACGATCTTAGATAAGCCTCGGCGAATTAATCGCGAATCTTCCGTTCTTCCGCGCGACGCGTTTTCGAGAGGTAAATATATCGTTTTCTTTTACCGTAATAATTATACGCGTAGCCACATGTTGAATCGTCGTGCTCGCAAAGAGTCTCGAGATCTGCTCGAGTTCTGTCATACCACTTTAATCCTACCACGCGATATTTATCATCTTTCACATCCTCCCTGAGATATATACCGACCAACAATTTCTAATCCAGGTAGTTGGTGGCCTCCATTCTCTTTATTCGTTCCACCTTCGCATCACCGAGATTTTCCGCAAGCTGTGAGAGGAAAAGCGCGCTACCTATCATAAATCATCCCTCTCAATAGAAAAGCTCCCTGCGTCCACGTTTCTCGTTTTCCACGAGCCGGTTGCGACAATTTATTTGCCGGATTCTCGCGCTATCCTATAACGGCGCGATACTGTGATAGGATTAACCGCACACGCTCGCTCGTCCGGGAGCGATTGCTCCTTTTCCATCCTCCAGGACGCCGCTGTCGTCGCTGCTGCCAACCTTCGCCGACCGAGATTAAAAGGGAACGAAACTATTGCTCAAGGACCGGGCCGTCTCCTCCTCGTATCCCGCAAGCCGTTTTCATCAACGACCCAAACTTCAATTTCACTTAACCTCTGACCCTCTCAAGCGTACTGCCTCCCCGCGTCTCTCACACAATCCACCAGTTACCGTCCAACTTCCCCGGGGTTGCCTTCGATATTATTTCCGCACTGCTGCCGACAACGAATACCTTCTTTCTCTCCCGCGAGCCTCGCTGTGCGCGAGTTATAGCGATTACGCTAAAACGACTCGTGTCTTTCCCCGGTATATAGTCTAAAGTGGGTCAGCTATAAAATTCGGAGATTGAAGGGGTCTCTCGCGGGTTCAGACTTAACTCAGTTAACTCGTAATAACGGAGGGAGAAGTGCTAATCTTTCTTTTCTGTCTTATTTATCATTATGCCGTTTTTCTTCGAGTGCTCGATATCGCACGGTAGCGAAATACAGCAATATCATAACAACGTAGCACTAATGGAAGAATTAATTATCGGGAAATTGACCGTTATGCAGCGTTATTGCAATTCGATGGAACTCATTAATTTCTACCCATTGCGGGCTAAAAGCTTCTCGTGTTATATGTGAGCCTCCCCATATAATAAAGCATAAATTGCTTTTCAATTTTAATTGTAGTGTACAGACGTTTAAAATTGATACAGATTGGTGGCATCCATTATTCGTTATACAAAAAAGACTGACGAACATATACGGCGTCGTTAAACTTTCAAAACGCGCGACAAGATATTTATATTGTCCTCGTCAGTTATTTTTCCCCGGTAGAAATTCGTTTCCTCTCGAAAATCGCCTCGTACGTGTGCACCTTTTAGAGCGAACCGCTCAATTCACCTGGGCGATCGCTTTTTCTTCCGCGCGATTACAAGATCGATCTAGGCTAGCGACATAAGACGGAGTTTGAGCCTGTCGTCGGGATGTACAACGGGTGGGCTATCTACGGGGAACTCGATTTGCTGGGAACGCGTCGCGGGACGAATCGGTGTATCTCGATCGACGAGATTGCCGGCGCACCGAGGGGGTTCCCCGGGGAAATACTCGCGTCGTTATCTCGAAATTCGAGATTGGAAGTTTCGTTCGCGGGGATCACGTGCGTAAAAACGCCACTCGTCAGTCGTGCGAAATGACGGTCGCCAGCTCATTGCGTTGACTCGAAACAACGACTTTACTAGATCAACAGTATGAAGCCGAAGTTCTGATAATTTTGCATTTATAAACGGTCGGAGCTTTTGTTTAACTAACTGAAGCGTGGATTTTTCAACGTGCAAGGGATAAGAAATTATTTGCATATTTCTAATTAATTTAGAAGCAAACTTTTTTAGGTAACGACAAATATATCATTTCATTCGCGATAAATAAAGGACACAGACGAACGGAATGGCGAAAAAATGAATCAGAAAGAAAAAGAGTAAGAGAGAGAGAGAGAGAGGGAGAGAGAGAGAAAGAGAGAGAGTGAGAAAAAAGGAAGAAAGGGCGCAACTCTCTCTCGAGTTGGTCGAATGAAAAAGTTCTCTAAATTACATTGTAATTAAGGGTCCTTGTAATCGGAATCGCTGCTTATACTAATGACCGGACGTGGTCTGGGAGCAGAACGAGATCGGGAGCGAGGGCAAAATGGAGGAAGGAAAATACGAACAGAGAAATTCAATTATACCCCGGTAATATCGCCGCAGAGTCGGAAGTTTAATCGGGATTGCATCTCCGCCCTTTCAAAAATCCTTCTTTTCCAACTTCCTGGGTTTAAGTAGGCAATTAACTAGCCATGTTGGAGTCGACCCGCACGTGAAAAATTACTCTTCATTTTCCAGCCGTGTGTTAGCTGCGTATATCGCGGGATCCTCTCGCTCCGTTACTTTTTCGAATACTCTTCCCCCGCCCCTTCAACCGTCACGAGCGACAGTAATTTTGTTATAATGCTTGGAGAGTGTATTTGTGACCTAAAGACTCATCTATCTCTCGATTTTTTCAGGCATATTGTTGAGAGAAATTAACGATTAAATCGATTATAGCACCGTGTAATGTTGAATTTATTGCTAAACGTGTCTTTTGCTTATGTAAACTATAATTTCTTAAAAAAAAGAAACCGAATAATGAGAAGTTAATGAAGACCTTTCGAAGATTCTTCGTCGCACGACTCCTTATATACTTCAGTTTCTTTCGTGCGCTATCCGGAGAAACCAGTGCTAAATGTTACGCGCGAGAGAAATGAATCGTCGTGGCGGTGCCATTAATCCGTTCGTCGTTGAGGGATGTTGGTACGGAGAGGGGAACTTCGGAAAGAGTAAAGGAAAAAGTAAAGGACTGCCTGAAGCTTTAACTGCATCGTCCATGATGCCGCTATTGATTTTTACCGACGTACTTTGCTCACAAAAATATGACAAAAATACGCCCCCAGTTATCCACGCGTTTACGATCCTTGATGCGTTCCAGCGATTACTTCTTTTCATTCGTAGCTTGGTCCGTCCGAAGAGAAATAATTAAGAAAAATTTCATTCGAACGGTGACAGAAACGGAAACGTTTGTACATTCTCGAAGAGGAAAACCTGCTGAAACATGCAAAATCCGGCGCTTAGGTTTAAAGCCGGCGGAATCGCGAGTGCAAGGAACGGTGGACGACTTGGGGAGGGGGGAGGGGGGAGGGCGAATAAAAAAGGGAAGGAAAGACAGGAAGAGCTCTTTGGGTATCTCGTTATCTCTTGGGCTCGGCTCGGCTTCCGTTTCTGCCGAGGCGCATACATCGAAGGATCGTTCGAAGAATCAAGGTAGTTGAATGAAGAAGAAAGAGAAGGAAAGAGGAAAGAAAAAAAAACAAATCGCGCCGCAAGAACGGCTGATTTAGCGGAGGTTGCAGCCGGAGTTTCGCGGTGGATCGATGCGACATTGCCGTATTCCTACGCTTACTTATGCGGCACTCGTGCGGCCGGACGTGTTCGGGCGCGTGTAGAAATTGCCGGGATGCTCTTAAGCGACTCGAATGTTGGCTCGCTAGTATCGGCCAAGCATTGACAGGCAATGTGATGTGCCGGTAATAGCTCCGCTACATATACCGCTTAACGGGCACGAATTTACGACGCCCCGCTCTGGAAATAAATTCGGATCAATGCAACGTTATGGTGCGATGGTCCGATAACTTGCGCTGTGCACATTGAAATTGTTACATTACCATGGTACTTTTGTATAAAGCACAGCCGAAGAATCGATTTATGCGAAAAAAAAATGATTATTGTTTCGCTAAAAAATAAAAAAGGAAAACGAATGCATTTGCACTTTAGAGGCGCATCATTGCATCTGCGAAAAAAGCAACGCCTGAGAAAATAAGTCACGATTAAGTGAATTTTGCAGTTTTTCATCTTTTCCTGCTTTCACTTGGAAGAGAGTTATAGTCAGTTACTACAATCACCCTGTGTAAATTTCCAGAAAAACTTGCATAGTTCCTCGCCTTCGATTTGTGGTTAGCTAACGCGATTCTCAAGGAGAACGTATAGGATTTTAACGTTACGTCTGCGCTCGAAAATATTCGAACCGATATTAGCCCGCCATTAACTTTGCCAGCGAAATACCGAATCAACTATGCAGCATTATCGCATCGGTATCGGTTCATATTTGCCTGCCACCGTTCGTAGTGCCAGCTGTCAGTAGTGGCGCACACCGCAGAATGGTGTTGCGCTCTTGTGGTCGAACTTAACCGACGCAACGCTGTCAGGACGGTACTGGCACGAATGGCAGAGATACTCGGCCAGTACGAAGCTGCTTGTAAATTTCTATATGGGTGTTTGCGCGCGCGGTTACGTCGTAGGGAGCGTGTACATTGGTTAACGACTACGGCTGCTAATTTTGGCTCGCTAATCCAGTTACACTGTGTGCGCGTACACATCGTGCCTTAGGCATTTTTAAATAAAAGCCTGTACATTTATTTCGCAACACAAGTACATTTTTTCCTCGCCGCGCGGACCGTGCACATCTAATTCTTAACACGGAGCCGAATAAAACAGCGCGTGTGTGTGTTAGAGAGCGTGACCGTAATTGAATTGCGTTTAATTATACGTTTCAAGCCGGCGAAAAAATTTCATTTCCCTGACCAGCGTTTTCTTGCGACGTGTCCGCGCTTAATCCGAAATTATGACCGTTCCCTGAATCCCTTCCTTGTCGCACCCATGGCGACATTCCGAACACACCGAATTGGAATTAATCCGCGTGAATTCATATTCAAGGAATTCGTCGGTACTTGGGCGATCGTCCGAGTTTCCCCGAGAGGTCGGAGTGACCGGAAATAAAAGATTGGAATAGTCACGACGTATGTGCAGATAGGATGCCAAAAGCAGTCCGCTTGTTACCGACGATAGATGCTGGATGTTATTTTGATGTAGTGTTTAAAGAGATACTTTGAGTTTAAGAGTTGAGCTGAAGAGTTGCAAGAGCGAATTTTCGCTGCGAGAGAGAATCATCCACTTTGTCTAGAAAAGCGTAACCGCCACGCGATTCTCGATACACCCAGTAAATTCAGTGCTTTTATGTACCCTGCGGTAGAATTCGTCCTACCCCGGTTGTGCTGGGATATATAAAGAGGAAGAGGGTTCGCGAACGTTGAAAGTCAATGCGAGCTTTCGCAGAATATTTCTTCCTGTTTCTCCCTTTTCCCTTTTCTTCCCCTCTTCGTTTCGAGCGGCAAAGAAGGACATTGACACAAGGATGAAACCTACGAGTATCCCGGAGAAAAAAGACACGTGTGTAGCTACAAGAACAATATCTGCGAATTTTAACTCTTCCGACGCGATGACATATCGAACGAAATGGTAGCCGTTATTAAATTTCGTCGAATTCGATTTGGAATCTTTTTACGGTAGCTCTCTCTTTCTTTAAAGTTTATTTCTATCGAGAAAAAACGCTCACAATGTCTCGATTAAAGTTACTTAAATGTCACGACAATCTATAAAAGATAATACAGAAAGTTACAAAATTAAGAAGAAGGAAAATTGTTCGTTTGTCGTTTTTACGTGTACAGGCGATCTAACAAACGAGTATTAATAATCAAGACCGAAAAGTTTCTGCGCGAGAAGAGAGTTACCAATGAGGCAACGGCAACGAAGCAAGGCACGAACAGGGCGATCGTCAACCGAAAATCCCACAAATCACGTCATCGATTATTTCCTTCGGTCCCAGCTACTGTTCCCCCGGGTGCTATAAATTTCCGCCAGACGCTCGCTCGCTCGCGCGCGACCAGGCGCGCTGATATAAAATTTGTCAGGAAGATCTTCTCTCCCTCTCTGCGAAACTCCTATTCCGCTAAAGTCGCGCGAGGACTTCCGAAAGTGCACGTGACGGAAAGATGGTCTCGTGAAACTTCCGGGAGAGCCTCGGGTGACGCGTGAAATCGACGTCTCTTTCACGCTTTGAAGGAGATCCCATTTACTTTATATTAAAACGGACCGTTTCAGCGAACGATATAACATATCGCGATTATATTTAGACGTAGTCGTATATAAACAGTACGATATTTTATTTGTTCGGCGCTCGTAGTTTTGACGCGACATTTTTCAGGAAAATGGATAAAATCACTTATCGCGAATTTTATTTCTTCCATTGGTGCAACTTTTTTAAAGTGCGGGTACTTTATATCGGCGCGCATTCCTTTCTCCGCGATATTTTCTTCTGGATCTCATTGTTAGGCGATAGTGCGCGCGCGCGCGTATTCCATCTCTCCCTCTCTCTTGTCCAACGTTTCGCGAGATTTTCTTGTATGCACACGTCCGAATGAAAAATTTATTACCGTGCGCATATAGCGTGCGCTGGTTGAGATTGAAAGGTGCCAAGTGGGTGTGAGAAAGATTTCATACATCGATGCGTCGATACAAACGAACATAAATATAAATAATTGCGCATTAGCGCTTTGTTTTTCAGGCCACACCGCCGTGTAAATAAGCCACGAGTTAATACGCGCTATGATTCATCTTTTTCCCGTTTAATCAAATATCCGGCAGCATTGTATCGCTGGAAGAAAAAGAAAATACAAGAGAAATGTTTACGAGTTTGCGGATGAATTTGACCGATCCAAAAATCAAATTAAATAAAAGGAAATCCTCTCGTTACTTACACGAAGCAATCTAGGACGCGTCATCGGATTCGGAAGAGAGATATTTGTCGCGGCTGAAAGTAATGTCTCGTCTGCTACAAAGCGTACTCGCCCGAAAGGGTAGTCGGTGTTTCAAGCTCCGGGATATCGACCACCCTCGTATTCTTTACGACTGGTCTCTCCGTAGGGTGCTCCGCCATTCTACGCGTTCGCCACGAGTAAGTCCGCCGATGGTGGTCCGGTCAAGTTGAGCGTGTTCTCGAAGGCCTGCGGGGACTTCATGAATCTAAATCTGTCTGTGTTCAAGGTAGCGTAGGATAGAGATAGGTAGGTACGAGCGAAGTTTCATGTGTATAAAAGTTTGCCGCGTGTGACTCCAGCGTTGTTCGAACTCCCGATTCGTCCAACTAGCTTCGACATATCGCGCTTTCACAATGATTCTCCACGTTTCGATTAGAGACACGGATTTGTATGCGTAACACATTTCTGAATCAGCGAATGTCTACCTAACGTCGAATTCTCGGTCGAGTGGAGCTTTTCCACAATTGCGAATTTCGCGTTGAATTCGGTGCGTATTTCATCCTAGCGGAGAAAATCAGCAAACAGTAAGTCAGAAAACGAGCCGTGAGACTTGCACAATTACATAGAAAAGGCATGAACTTTCGCAATATTGCCGTCTCCATTTTCTGGCGGAAATTTCGTTTTTCCTGCTGGGGCGCTCGCCTCGGCTCTCGTTGTGAGCCACTCCGCGATAGAAACTGATATGTCGATTGAAAAACGACGCGCGCGCGCGCAAGCCCGATAAAAAGTTGGCATTTACATACGCGAGCTATTCTGGAAGGTTCTCCCTCAGGAGGCGTGCGTGCAATCGCAGTTATGAGTTAAGTAGCCGGGAATAGTTATTAATGAGCCGGAAGAAAATGCGACGCGAAAGTGGTGACCTCGAGTTTTTATCGCGATATCAACGCATCGCGCACGGCTCTTTATTTCATTAAGCGAGAAAGTCGGCTATAATTAAGTCATTAGCGAAAAGTCTTACATTTACGAGATGGACGAGTCTTGCACTCGCTTTAATTAGATACGACGAATAAATTGCGAAGAAACACACATTATCGTGCTCGGCACTTCGAAAATGTTTCTACGCGTATCGGTGCCGCAATCATCGCAATTGAAAATAACGTACTCGAAAATAATGCTTTATTGCTGTCGCATCAACGTATTGTAGCCTCGCGAATAATTATACGTATCGTTGATACCGGAATTTTACGCGCTATTTTCGCTCACGCTACGGCAATTATCGGCACGACCGAATTAGCGAATTCGCGCAGCCACGCTTTTGCGATGTGGTTTATCATCGTGAGATTACAATGGGATACTGACAACGCTGTCCGCGATATATAAATCGATTGTTAATTCTGCGTATCTCATTAGAACTCGGCGCGGAGAAAAAGAAAGGACGAGGGCGGATGTATGTTATGTATGATTCTCGCGGCAGTGGGAAATAATAACGACGGTCAATTATACAGCGCGCGCGCCAGCATTATTTCGAAGTTCTGGCGCGAATCCGTGCCATACTGGCAATTGAAAATCCATTGATCCCCTACATTACTCTACCGACACGTTCGTCGAGTGGTCGATAATTGCATCGTGTAACGTGGCAGTCTCTATGAAGCATTATTGCTATGGGGCAATATTGGTTTCCATTTACGAGTATACATCCCGTTTATAGTGTAATCTATGGGTGAAAACGCCCGGTGCGCCGCTCTATGGTACTTCGAGTTGCAAAAAGGACACGATCGTGCGGCAGTGATTCGCTATCGTCCTGATACTGCCGCTCGCTCCGCCGATTCCATCGTATAATTGACGCTCAACGTCGAGTTTAACGATGTGATGCAGAACAGAGGGCGATACAACGGGAGTTCGTTCTCCCCTCCCCTCTCCTTCCAGGACTTCTTAAATAAATCGGGAGCGAATTTTTCTGCGCGAGAGCTTCAATAAACATCGACGTGTACAGGCGTCTCTCCGTCGTATGCAAATAAATGTAAAATCTTGATTTAATTACGCGTTCGTTGCAATATCACCACTAAGAGCGAAGAGCAAAATTACACTTTCTACGCGGTTGTCTTCTTATTCCGACAAATATGAGAACGACGGAGGTACTCGGTACGGCTTAGCGCAACGAAACATGATCATCCCGTTTAAAGCGTGGTGAAGCCATTTGCATTGTAATTAAAAGAAGCCCGCGCAATATTATGCGCGTGGTACGAGGCGAGTAACGGTGTGGAGAATTCATATACACGTTGAAAAAGCGTCCGAATTGAGCTTTATGGTAAAACTCGGAAAATATTCAATCTTGGCAAATATTGATTACGTCCTATATATTTTAAAATAAAACGGCGCGCTCGCAAAAACATTCCGCTCGGAGTAATTGAATGCTATCGAAATATCAATAATATTGCTAACTTTGTAGATACATCGCAAGAATGACGGTTTTTTTTTGTTTCAAACAATTACTGATACAGTTAAGTAAAAAAATTGATGTGAATTATTTTTAGTGAATTGTATTTTTCAAAAATATTCTTCCTACATTAATTGAGTTACATTTTGCGGCCGTGAAACCTGCGTTGAAAATGTCTTGATATGTTTTAAATGTTAAATTAATCGAAATCGGGCTAACAGTCAGTTAGATCTGAGAGAGCGTAAACTTAAGTTACCATTTAGTTCTGTTTAATTAGCCGTCATTTAGATGAAAAATCGACCGCCGATGAATTCTTCATTATTTCTGAATCAAATGGTTTATTTCTAAAATTACGCAGGCACGCAAACACGCTTATAAACGAGAATTACTACATTCGCGATAATACACATGCTGTATCACTGGAAATGGCACAAAGTACTTAATCACCCGCGATATTGTTGTGACAAACAAATAGGAATCATCTCTACTGCCTGTCCGGCCGACGCGATGCGTGAAACGTTTCTATGGCAAGCTTCGGATTAAACGCACCGGATGCATCATTATATCATCTAAACACCCTCATCGCGCAGCGCAATTATTATTTTAATTGAGCATTCGACACCTCACGGATGACTATGTTTTACACAAATAAAAGAGAGAGAGAGAGAGACAGAAGAAAAATAGATTGCCACAAATTAACATCTATTTATCGTGTTTAAGAAATAGTCGAAATATCACAGTAATATTACGTGTTATTCAACTTTAGCTGTTGCTTGAGTTCAATCTTAATTTGGAAAAAAAGAAATGTTAATAAAAAAAAAAAAGTATATGTATACGAACATACGAAAATATCACCAGGAATAAAACAAGTAAAAAATGGTGTTATTGGAATAAATAAAACATTCAGTCCGTCAGTGTTGACTGATGATAAAATTAATTCCCGGAGAAGTGTGAGTTCGTATCGATCATTAAGAGCTTAATAGGCTAATTTAAGATTGCCGTTGTCGTCAGGGCGACTTAGGCAGCGACCTCAGAGGTTATTATAACACTTTGCTAAAATTCCTCTCCCCCTCCTCTATCGAGACTGTCACTCCTATGACGCTTAATTAAAATTAAATAGGGTTTTATTATCACGGCAATCAATTAAAATTTCTCGAATGAAGGAATTACCTATTTCGAGAATTCCAATCGGATTCGATAGAGTGTGCGTGACAAGAGGGAGAGAGAGAAGAAGAGAGGGGGAAGGAGGCAGCAAACGAAGTTGTGAGAATTCCCGAGCAATTTTGCTCAATGATGCGTATAGCAAGAAGTTCCAATGATATAATGTCACGTTATTAGTCAAAGTGCATCGAATACCATCGACCTGATTCGCGAACGCGAACGCGAACTGCGAGGCCGACGACCGCGAAGGTCGCGCGGCTTAATTAAAACGTCGTCTGTCAACCCTCTCGGTGGAGTTACCCTTTGGCCATTCTCAAAGTTGGCACAGATGTATATTCCAACTGAAGTGTATGCGTTCTGCCCGTCCTCGGTCGCCCCAGTTTCGAAAATCGAGGCTCAAAGTACGCGAGGCAATGATTTGGCGCTTATTGGGCAGTAATAACAGTAAAGTGTTCCATTGATTAATCCGTTATCGAACGTAAGTTACAAAGTTCGTAGCCACGAAGATCTCGTGAACGGAAGAACGTCAGATTCGCGAGCGCACGCATAGCGTGACGAAAATTCCGAGAAACTTCAACGATAAGTTCTCCGACGTGGATCTTGAGCCAATTTTTCAGTGACCCGACGCTACGCGCGTTTAATCCGGCCATGTCCGGATGTATTTTACGTTTCGGTCCGCTCGAAGCTGCTCGAATTAACGATGGTAGATTAAGTTAAAGTTAAGCATCCAGGAAAATTCTCACGGGAGATCCGTGGCTTTCGTCGGGGGAGTCGGTAACTTCTCGAAATAAAGCGAACCGGGATGGAAAAGAATAAAAGAAGCATCGAAGTCGGAGGCTCTTAATTAAGCGTTGTTTCTGTTCTTCATTTCATCCTTGTTCTCTTTTTTCGACCTTTTTTTTGCTTGCCGACCAATTGGCAAGTAAGGGACAGAGGGGTGGCAGGATAAATAAGGGAGAAGCAAAACAGACGCGAAAATGTACGCGACGCTTCGCAGGAAGATCCTGCGCGATTTACACGAAAGTTTTCCATGTTTTCGAAATATTATTTCTTCCCGAAATTTGTATTAAAATGCATCTCTGAAATATGAGCGAACAATGTTTTAATGTCTGACGCGGCGTTTCGTAATCGTTAGCGGCTATTCAAGATACGAGGTATCTCGACATTTTCAAACAAGCCGACGCGACGTTAGCTAAAAGCTAACAGAAAAAATGGTTCTCAATAAAAATAGTATGTACTTAATACGAAACGATTGGCTGAACTAAAAAAATACGAAATTTCCGGATACGAAGAGGGAAATACAAACGAAGAGGGGAACTGAAAATGTTATTCTTTGTTAACAACGTCGCGTTTCCTCGCGTGCTATTTTTCGCGAGGCGCGAAGGAAAGAAAGAAAGAAAGAGAGAATCGTTATTGCCGTATCAAATGAATGTAAAGCGCGAGCCGTCCACCGCGTTGCCATAATCCCTTAGGCTTCCTCCCCCCAGCCGCCTTCTTAATCCTTTTACTTTCAAACTCTCGAGAATACGCTCGAGCGAATTGCAGCCTGACTTTGCATCTCACCGTTCACGCGTCCAAACTTTCCGCAATATCCTTATCGAGAGAAACCGGGGAGAATTCCTTAGTGCCGTTCATTAATTACGAATTTCCTTCGAATGACTCGACGATATTTCGAACGCGCAATTAACTATCGACGTTTGCATTATTCACATCGAAATTTCGACTCGATATTAGCCTTGCAAATTCCGTCAAATTTAAAGAGTCAATAAAAAATCTGGGGATGTAATATAGTGACTATCGATAGTCAATGTTCTCTATTTATATAAGAAATGATGATTGAATTCGATGAAAGTGAAATCGCGGGTTGGAGAGAATGAAACGACTCCGCGTTAAGAATGAAATCGAGGACGGCGGTGTTATTAACGGGCTTTTTGAAGCTTGACAACTTTGTGTAAACGGCGCCGAGCGATGCTTGCGTATGCAGTTGCGTGTTATCTCGTGCTCCTGGCAGCACGTACCGTCAATCCCGCGCTCTCTGCTCCGCCACGGCTCCTCGGCAGGACGTTCGCGAAGCGAAGCCCCTTTCACACAGATCTCTCTGGACGTAATAACGCTGACCTCCGTGATCGTGCTGACAATGGCGGGCGATCCGTGTCGCCCTAATTCATGTCTCCGTCGGATTCGCTAAATAGCCGCTATACGAGAGAGATATAACGTAAACGTAATAAACTGGGCGATCTCGAACTTGGTAGCGATCGCGAAGTTACGTTGAAGTTGTTATTCTCACTGTCAATTTGCAGCGGTTACCGAAGAAAACGACCGTTCTGGTAACGAGTAGCAAAGTCCGAACATGACGTTCGTCCGACACGAGATTAATCGCCGAATGTAATTCGGTGTCGCGCAGTGACTAGCGATATCGCTGTGCGTGTCGGGGCGATTTGCCGGCGCGTGAATTCAGCACTTTCCTGCCCAGCTTGTTAATCGTTGTTTATCGCTGTTTCATTATATCGCGATCCGGAGGTGGCATAATAATTCGGCAACTGCGTAATCGAGTTCGCGGGGCGAGGTGACGCGAAAACGAACGGCGGGAGATCGCATCGTCGCGAGACAGTTATAAATCACGATCTCTGCGCGACGTCGAATGGATATTGATTGGATATTCAATTACCGAGATATTCCGCGCCGATTAAGAACGCCACGAGGCGGAGGGTGTGTTAGATAAATTCAACGCTTGCGACGTCTCGCCGAGAAACTTCGGGATTCTTGATTCTTGAAGAAAACACTTTTTTCTCGATTACTTCATTAACCGGGATCAGTCTATTATCTACTTATCTGTCCAAGAGTGGAACAATCGGGACGAACGAATCTATGCAGCCGCGCAAATCGATATTTCATTTGGTTATAACAGATAACGAGGCGTCGCGATACCGGACGACACGGCGAAAGCTAGTTCCGCAATTTACGCAGACTTCAACTTTTTTTTTCCAATTAACTCTTCGACGAACCCGACCGCAACTCCATTCCCGAAATCCGTCTCTCGGAGGCACGCGCGCATATTGCGGGCGTATGTGTCGATCGTGAAATAATGCGCTTTTTTTATCGCTTTGTCCGGAACGATGTCTCCCGCATAATCGTAAACTTTTATTAACGCTATGGAATGGCGTTTCATACCCGACATCGGAGACGCGAAAATTCCGTTCATAACTCTTCGCGTTAGAATCGAGTAAACAATCGCCATATCGATTTTACGGCTCGCTCTTTATGCGCGATTCCCATCGCGTCGCGTTGATTACAACGCGTTCAGAAATTGAACATTAAAAATGCGTGTAAATTTCGCGCGTACCCGCTTTCGTAAAAAGTGCGATGAAAGTTACACATCAGAAAGAAAAATAAAGGCTAACCTAATGTTACAATTTTCTTCTCTCTTTCTCGTGATACTGAATACTATGTAATTTCATCGTGTCATTTATATTGTAATGGTGAAAAACACATTTTTATATTTTCCATTTGTACGAACATATTCTGATGCATAAATTCGTGAAGATACGATCGCAGCAGTGACTCTTCCACGAAGATTCGCGGTATCACATTTCGGCCACCTTTGTTGGCGGAGTTTACGGCACGCCAATGAGAATATTTGAACGTGGTGAATAGGAGCCTTTAAAGCCGGCGGCTCACAACGGATGCAAATATGTGCGAAACTCGACTTTATTTCAGGAGGACAGGGCGAACGCGGCCCTTTACGAGGGTCTCGCGCGGAAATCAAATAACGAATAAATTAAATTAACTTTTCAATAAATTCTGCCGCGCGCCGTTACAAACGCTTAAATATGTGATAAAAAGTTCATCAGGTTTCGACCGAACCTTTATTTTTACGTTAATGTTTGCATCTCGCTCGTAGCAATATCGAGAACGCGGAAACGCGCGCGCCCGACCTATATTTCATCTAATCGACGAAAATAAGAGAAAAGTATCCTTTCGTCTTGTATCTCATAAATGTTCTCGTAACCACTGTGCGGAATTTTACAGTGCCATCAGACGCGCGTAAAAACCCTTTTCCGCGAGAAATAATTTTCCGGCCGCGCGACGCCACTTTTGTAACGAGCCATCAATTTAGCGTGAATAGGTGCGTTTCAATTTTCGAAAACTTTTCTCACCGTGAACGTGGACAGAAGAGATAGAGCGCGAACCGCGCGAAAATTTCAATCTCTCCGGCCGGGATATACACGCGCGCTGATACACCTTATCCAGATCACTCGTAAACCATCGCCGCCTAGAGAATCCAAGTAGAAATGTACTCGAAAGAACGCGTTTCTTTCTCTCTCGTCCATTTTTTAAACCGATATCAATCCGGAACTCGCTTTCTGACGGCACCTCCGATAAATCGCGGCCGCTGAGTCGAGCGCTCGTTACTAACGCAGGGTCAGTGAAATGTTCTTTTTCCCGTTTTTCTTTTCTTTTTTTTTTGAGATAGCAAGACACAACTCACGAGTCAGTTGTGCACTGAGAAAAACGACCGGTCGGAAAGACGAAAGTGGCGGTCATTCTTGTTCGAATAAATATCAATATTGCATTGAACAAATTACGTGTTGAGGAGACGTCGAACTTTATTGATACAATCCGCGAAACTAATGGTATAATTGCAATATCAACGAGATATTTATTACGGTATTCATCTAATTCCAAATAATGCGAGTATTTTATTCGCATAATTTGACTATTATGTCCCGGAATCGCAAATCTAGCGTTAAATGTGCGGTGAGAACGCAAATTCCAAGTTATTTTTATCTCTCCTCTTCGCTCATACGAGATGTGGAACTGGGAGGCCGGAGCGCGGTGGCAAGAAAGAAATAACCAGCGATCTAATGGAACTCGAGTCAACGTGGAATCAGCAGTCGCGGGATTCGAAGGAAAATCCAAGAGAAAATAATGTTCTTTGGTTGTTTTTCACGATCGAAGAGAATGTTATTCATCGATTCCGCGTTATCTCACTGCCAAACGAAAAAAGTATTCTATCCTACGAATTATTAACGATGTAAATATTTTTGAACTGATAAAACACGAATAAAGTATGCATATTCGCGTCGAATCTCTAGTTTCTGAACGATTATCGAAAGATTTTAATCGTCATTTATCTGACCCTTCAGGACACTCAAAGATACATAATATGAGGGGGTCAAATTGCATCGTTAACCAAAACTTGGCTGCTATTGTTCTCCAACAGACAGCTCGTTTGCCCCCCGTTGCGTAGAATTTTTTCCGAATAGTAACCACCCACATATATCGGAAATGGATGCGAGTGCGCTTCTACGTTTGCGATATCCGGGATATTCCGTCGCGCGACGAGCAGGTTACGCGCGGACAACGTTTACTTTCCGCTTCATATCCAAGTACTTAGTATTCATGCGTTATATATGCACACATGTACGGTATGCAGATTCGATATCGATGATGCATTCGCCTCGAATGCAGAAAAGAGAGAGCTTTTATGCGAATTATTAATACCCGAAAATCGACGCGAAATGCCGTACGAGAACGATTTGATCGATGATGCCTTTACGTCGCCCGGGAGAGATATTTTATTACTATGCGTTCTCTTCCGCGAGATAATAGTGCGCGCAAGTGCGAAAGCGGATATGCGGTTTTAAAAACGGAGAGATATTCACCGCTGATTGGATATCGATTTAACATGGAAAGCCTGCAACGTGTTCGCGTGCTCGTCTTCTCTCGTTAAATTTATCGTTGAATATGTTGCTAGGGTAATCAAAGTTTCAATTAGAATTGGGGGATTCGCAACTATCGTTCCGTTTGATCGAAATTAGAGCCTGCGGATTCTCGATTTTTATCTAACCGAGTGAAATATCTGCTACATGAATGCGATTACCGGACTAATAAACACACATCCAATTGCTCAAGTTTGAATAGAGGAGAAAAATTGACTAGCCTATAATAAATGCAAGTATTATTACAGTTGTTTAATTAATTAGGACATTCATTGTGTGCACTGTCATTGTAGCCGCTATTTTCGCGACGACATTTATTTGAACTATGAAGATAGAAAAAGAATGAAGTAGGGCACACCGCAAATTAAAGAGTAATGTGAATAAAAAATTCCTGTTATGAGCCTCCTGAATTCGTTTCTAAATTTTACAGAATATTGTCGTGTATTAAGATACGCTATCATATTCAACGTTAATTCGACCGATAACATACGATATTACCGAACTCACGAGCGTTGATTAAAGCGAGAGATAACAATAGCGAATATAATAAACGCGTGCGAGCGATAAATTTACTCATCGATGAAATGATCGCGATGTTTTAACACGAATCACAGTCTGCGTACAATTGCATCGTCGTTTTGATGAACGAAACGACAATTTCCGTTTATTATTTTCTTGTGATTCGAGTGATGCGACGGAAGATATTTTTACATTCGTGCATTTTCTCGCTCCGTCGTATCTCAAACGGATACGTGCGTTTGTAAACATTTAGTCGACAAGGGAAAATCAAGAATAATGATTTTCTTCGGCGATTTCCCGTGGTCGTAACACCCCGTTTCGCATCGGGGCCCGTTCGCGCGAACGTTTCGCCGCAGCGCCCATGTTTCATGCGATATGAATAATAATCTATAGGATGACTACATCGCGCTCGCATCGCGCCTCACGCAAGCGTGAACCAACGCTGAATTTGTAATTGAATTATACGACGCCTTCCACTGATCATCCGATCGCAAGATCACCAAGATTATTTCGATCCGATTTCAGTTTTCATTCGTCGTTCGACATTCATGAGCGAAATATTCGTCTCTCTATACCTTGGGAAGAAACAACTCGATGGTGTTAATCGCGAAATGGCTTTCAATTACAAATTCCGTGGCGAAAGAGCTCGTGCGAGGTTGGCTCTCGCTCGTTAGGCGACGAGCACGGCAAAAGTTACGCAAATATGTGTAGACAATGTGGGAGAGGGTTGTTGAGGACCGGGGATGTAATTACAAGCGAGGGTGCTTCGAACCTTCGCAGTGGAACCGAACGTTCTACTCGTTAAAGCGCCGGAAATGTCTCAATTATCGCGTCATTCGTGCACGATAAAACTTGTATCTCGAGGAACGATTTAGGAACGATTAGGAACGCGCTATAAATGATATTATTGCGCATACTAGTAGAACATTCGGTACATATCTTATTCAACGGCCACTCGCTAGTCGGCGCAGGATCGAGGAAGCACGTGAATACCGAAATCTTCGAGATAGGAAACTTTTGAATGTGCTTTGTGTTACGATTATTACCTTTCGTTGCGCATCTTCGTGCTTTGTCTTCGTACTCATTCGTGTGCCCACGGAAATATATTACGTTGTCAAAATATTTCGCGCATATGATTCATATTTCATGTATTAATGCAAAAAAAAAGGTAGTGTGTAACATGCGCGTGTTTCGCGATATTGTTTACATTTCAATAAATCGTAGTTGAAATCAGCGCGTATCCGTCTATTATTCGTTGGCGGTAAATTTTTAAGCAAATATCGAACGTTCAAGATTATATACGATTTTTCTTCAAATATATTTTTCGTCTAATTTTTTGAAAGTATCTTGCGTGATATATACGAATATATTTTTCACACAAATCTTGATCCCGATTGTTTAATTATAAATAGAACAACAACACTTCCGCGTGTTGTCGAGGGAATGGAAACCGCTTTCGCGAGATCGGCTCTCCGATTGATATTTATTTCACGAAGGTCCTTCTCGAATTCTAAGATTCACGAGCTTTCTTGAAATCGCCGGTCAAATTTTGCTTCACATTTTTCCGTAACTTTTGGAACGATGCGCCGCGATGCGAGATGCAACGCCCGCATCGAACGTACCGTCCTACTTTGAAATGCAATATGCACGACGATGTTACCTCTCTTGTCGAGGTCGAGTGGACACTCGTTTCCCGTTTGGCTTCATTATTCATCGCAAACAATTGTATACCAGCACGCACACGTAATATCGAGTTAATGTAAACAATCAGATTGATTTAGAGTTTCGATTAGAAGCGAGATTACATCAAAATAATTCACGGGAATGAAGAAAGAAGTAATTACGCTTGGAAAACGATAAAACACATGCCCGTGATACGCATGCCCGTTATCTGGTAAAACTTCGATTCGATGAAAAAAGAAGATGGAAAAACAGACAGATCCAAACTATGCGATTACAAAGTCATAAACTAAGAGTAATAAATCGTGAATACTTTAAATTGATCGTGAACATCACAAATTGAAACACACAACGGTACATGGAGCTTAATTTAAGTCGCGTTTGTATCAATTTGAAGGAATGTAACATCGTGCGCTTCAATGCCGATTGCAAATTGTGTCGCAGAGCAACACGATATAGATTGTAAAAAAGCGCGCGGCGTTAAACGTGTATCCGCTCGATTCCGATGTTTTTTTCTCTCTCGGTAGCATGCTGTACCGCTACGATATGTAGATATATATGTATATATATACATATATATATCCAGATCAACGTGGATCCATAATAATAAAAATCGGAAACAAGACGCAGTGTTGACGAACTTACTTGTTATAGAGCACTATATCGGGCCGCCATATGTGATCGGACGGCACGTGCAACATGTGAACTCCTCCGTATTCCTTCGGCTCCCAGCGCAGTTTGTAGTCGTACCATGACTTGAAACAGCCAATACAACAAATATAAACATATTATTGATATGCTTCTACGTGTTATTGAATCGTTAAATTAATGCATCGCGAAATTCTTGAGTCGCGTCGTAAAGATAAATATTTAAGATGGCTCGTGATTTTAGAGATAATGATTATTTATTACGTCAAAATCATTGCAATTCATTTTGTCGGTAGATTCTTGCATAACATTTTTTGCACGTGTAAGTTGAACGAAATTCGCAAAATAGGATATGTGTTTTCTTCGAAAAATAAAAACAGGATATATCGGTTTTCGATTTCGATAGAGATACCGTGGTCCTCAATTTGATATTTTTCATGTGTAATTCGTGAGAGTGTTCTTAACATTATAATAATTGTATTTTTACTGACTTGTAATTGTATTATTACACTTGGCTTCATACTTAATTCATATATTTATGAAGGAAGCTTATATATGCAGTGACCAACTCCATATTGAAACTAGTTTCATTTAAACGCGATATTAATGCGCAGTAGGGGCAACGTGATGTATAATTTCGATAACTTCGCGATCTCGCTCGACTTTTCCCTTTTTTTTCTGGCCGGTTGTCGCCCTAAAGCCCAGACGTAATTTCTTATGATAATGATTTCTGTTGCTTTGTAAAGTGGTAAAAGCCGCGTTCCCCCGACGGTTACCGTCGCGGACTAAAAACTCGAGAGACAGCGCGGCAGCGTCGCACTTTCCCCCACAAATATTTCCCGCCGGAATTTTCCTTGAAAAACCCTCTTTGTCTGTGATTCAAGTGAGAATTTATTCCGTGCAGCGGGTGAATACTCGAGCAAGCTGCTCTCGCCTTTCTCGCATGTTTTCCACCTTCCTTTCGTGCAAGAAAGATTTCAATAACCATCATATTTTCGGACTTTCGGCAATAGAGCTCTCGTCGTATAGATTGCAATCGGTTGCAATTTTTCTACAGGGAGATATTCAATAAAGAAAAATTTATTCCACGAATTAAAATGCTAAAAGGAAAAATCTATTGAAGATTTTAAATCAAATATTAAGAATTGTTGTTGTTGTTTAATTATACTCCGCGGAAATTGGTATTTAACGCAATTAATATATAAAATTCTTTTAGTATTTTTCAAACCAAACGATATTTTTCGTCGGATATTCCACGTAACGAGACGAAAATCTCTTCATCTATATAAAATTGTTTCGAGTTTTCGCTCGATATGAGGAGAAATTGTACGAAACGTCGTGCGCTCCGTACACGAG
The DNA here is from genome assembly GCF_001313825.1 of Dinoponera quadriceps. Classification (NCBI taxonomy): domain Eukaryota; kingdom Metazoa; phylum Arthropoda; class Insecta; order Hymenoptera; family Formicidae; genus Dinoponera; species Dinoponera quadriceps. The sequence goes on from NW_014559163.1 coordinate 220,026, forward strand.
TCACGTATGTTTTCCTCCGCAGACACGTGTGTACGTGCAATTTTGCTAGCGTGCGACTGGGGCGTGTGTGCTACCAAAAGGGATTCGAATTTATCCCACGAAGGCGTCAAGTGAAAATCCGATAGCCGCTTGGTCTTTTTTCTCCTCTCGATATCCTCCGGTCGATCATATACGATTGTATAAACCCTTATCGCATAATAATGCAAACGCGTGACTTGCATAACGCGATTCCAATACGGTTAAATAATTGTGTAATAGTTAATAGCGTGAATAGGGCTTTGCGATACGCATAAATAAAAGTGTAATTTTTACATCAACAAGAATTATAAGTAGCGTACTCTTGTCGCGATCGCACTTCGTGAGTAGATGGGGTATCGCACGAAATGCGAGAAATACACACGATTAATTTTAAAATTTGTTTGAAAATCAGAGCGAGAGAAATAATCAAGAATAAGAACGAAAATAAAGAATCGTTTTTGAGGTTACAAACAGTTTATGATAATTTTGTATGGGGGGACATGTAAAAGGAGAGGGAAGAGAAATTCTGACATATTTAATAGGGAATTCACCTTTCGTCTCGCGTGGGACATTGCGAGAGGAAATAACTGGAGTTGCGGCTATTTACATGTCTATTAGTCACGACATATCGCGGAGCGCATATACACGTGATGCAGCTTTCCTAATTACGCGAAACATTCATCTGGGTTAGCTCAACTCGGCAATGCGTACGGATTGGAGCTGTACGTGCGTATGTGTACACGTCCGCGTGGCTTGGTGGTGTTACACCATCGGTAATATAAACCGCGGTTCAAGCACTATAGCTGGTAATTAGGAGATCATCTATAGATGGGTCAATTATTTCACTATATATACTCGGCGCTCTCTCGTCGATGCCATAGATTTCGAGAGGGAGAGAAATCGCGCGTCAATTCATTGATTATCAAATATTTAGAGCAAACACGTGTGCCCATGAACGGAGCTCGTCGCCTTTTTATTTATTCTTTCGGTACAAGAAAGAGGCGCGATATATAAAGTGTCGCTTTAGGATGTACTCGTAAAAATCAGTCGTTGCATCTACGTTTCGCGCCATGCGTCTTCGTGCCGTCGGCTTGAAAATTTGGCACGAGCGTTTGACATTCGCAGTATCATAAATTATTTCCACCTTTGTGTTAATACCGCCATTAATATATTTAATGCACGGTGTGCGCGCGATGCAACGCCTCGTTATACGGTCTGTGCATTTGGAGGGCCCGTATAGATTATGAAGTACGTTGATTTATGGACCAACGTCCGGCCGCATTAAATAAATATTCATATTTCACACGCATCGCGTTACACCCGTTAAGTATTATACCCGTATGATCGATTGAGTGGTGTGTTTACGCACGTTTTATTAATTGAGTAGCGAAGAGAAACGGGGGATAACTCAAAAGGCTCGTGATAATGTTTTGCGTCACTATTACGTCGCGTTGAATGAGGCAACAAAAAAAAAAAAACGCAGAAAAAATATTACAACACAATTTTGACAATTAAAACGCATTTGTGATCGTGTTACTTCCATCCGTTATTGCGAAAATTATTATGTTAACTCAATTTTGCTTTTTATGAGCATTAATAATTAATGGTGATTAATTATTACTTGAATGTATTTGAATGTCAGCGTCAGCGGCATATACATCCAAATTTGAACATTGTTATTAAAATAACCAATCACGGAAAGAAAAGCATGTTTCCAGCCGGTAATGTATCTTATGATTGTAACTGAAACAAACAGGGCTTCTAAATTATTCAGTCGGAGAAAAGTTTCCGCATGATGAAAGAGCCGACGGTGTTCGATTTTACCGAGCCAAGTCATCAACCTCATTGAGTTCACAATTTTTCCTCGCTCATTCGTCCTTTCTTTCGTTCGTTCCTCCGCGTCGCTCGATTGCATCCGGACATGCTCGCACATACACGCTCACACTGCACCTGCAACTGCACACGTGCACATATTCCACTTACGGGGAGCAACTGGAGGAAGAAACATACGTGCTCCGTATGCCGGAAAATATCGAAGCGGAAAATTGTGCATTGGGATTGCGCGAGATTTCATGGAGTCGCTCGAGAGAAGAGGCGAGTAGCTTTCGAGATGATAGCTCGGAGGACGAGAGGGTGGTAAAGAGGGGCAGGGACGGCCAGTTTCGAGTGAGACGTATCCCTCGATAACAAGAGAGGGGCGAGAGAACCATCTGTCTCGAAATATCCATGGTGAATAGCGTTTTACGTATATATACAGAGTGCCTCGAGATCTCTCGCAAAGTCGCGTGGCACTATAAGACCTCATCGGGCAAATCATCTCCTATTTTTCTCAGTCGCTAGTACTTATTATTCACTATTAATTTCCAGCTCGAGTCGTTTCCCTTCACGGCGATTCTTTGCATACATCCACGATTTCTTGTTCGTTTCGCGAAAGACCGCGCGAAACCGATCGCGTTATACTTTTCACATCTCTCATCGATTTTGTCATCCGTTTATCTTCGGATAAAGATTATCTCGAAATAATAATAAACTGAATCGAGCTGCGAAAGCCTATTATCACAAACCGAAAATTGTCCTTAAACTACGTCAACCCCGTATACACACGTGTACGTCAGACGCGTAAAAGTGCGCTCGTGTTAAGTCCTGGAATTGTCGAAGCTTCCCCTTTCTGGTTTATACAACCGCGACGATACGAGCCGGGAAAAAGCGAGAGACTGAGAAAACTGATCGTCTGAGAGCATCGAGGAGGTTGAAGGAATGAGGTAGTTCAGATTGCCGGCAGCACGACTGATCCCGAAAGATAACAAAGCGCAGCTTTCACGCCTCTACGAATTCATGTTGGATACCGCGAGAATTTCTGCGCGGATTTCTTTTCGATCTTTTTTCACGAGATCAGTCATGTCGCGACAATGCAAAAAATAAGGCGCGAATTCGATTGTAAATTTCGTTTGAATAACGCGCGATTCAGATTACAAAAAGTAAATTTTAAATAGAGAAATAGAATAAAAAACTAGAGGTACATATCCCGCGCATATACTAACATGACTAACGCGTTAAGTACCGTGTCGCGCATTAACGCGTATTAAACCAAACGCTCGCACATTTCACAATTCGTGTCATGCCCGTTCTGGACTGACCGTAAACTACGCATCTGAAAAGGGTCACGCGAAAAAGAGACCGGCCAGTTTTACGGCAGTCGCATATATAAATATCCGCATTTTTTTTCATGCGAAAAAATAGGCAAAATCTCTGGTAGCTGCGTCGGACGCGGTTAAATGCGTCTAAAATCTCGTGGCGAGATCACTATAACGCGATGAGAATATCCGTGCAATGTTACGACGTCACTAAAACGCAGTTGAATTATTTAATTATTTTTATTATTTAGTTAACGCTTTCGCGTGTCTCCTTTTCTAGAATTAAATTCTATGAAAGTTGTTGGATGTGCGATTTATACTTTCTCGTCAGCTGAACTTCCGTGAGATCAATCGAAACTCACGTGATATTAAACCATATTAATGTCTCGCTTCATAAAACGTTAATGCGATTTGTAATGTCGGAAACGTATATGTCGCGTTTTCCCGATGTTAGACAGAACGTTTCAGGATGGAGTAGAACATCGATGCTGGTCGATGGATTCAATCGAGATACGACTCGCTACTCTCCCTACGGAGCACGATGGGAATAATATCGTTCGAGGGGAGTTGGAGGATCCGTCTCTCGCGAGAGATGAAACTTCGTGAAAATTCGATTGCCCGGCGGCCGTTAATTAGCGGCCAATTATCGCGGCGAGAGTCTGCAGATGGGGTACAGGACCCGATGGGAATTTCTTCCAGGCAGGATTCAATCAGGGTAGGAGCGCGAGAGGTCCGAGGAGTTCGAACTCTTTTTAGGAGACCGACCGCGAGAGACCGGCGACGGTAAAGTGGATAGTTCACTACTGATTGGGACGATTGTCTATGTCAACTCTTGGATCGATCGAGCTCGATGCTAAATCGCGTCGATCCTCGCGCGGTTTAGTCTTTGGATTTAATCAGAATCAGGGCGCAATCTGTATCTCTTGATGAGTCGACGTTGAACAGGTTCTTCAAACGATCGAGTTAAAACCCGGGATCGGACTCGAGGCACCTTTAATGCTAAATGCTCTTGAACATTTCAATCGGAACATTTAGTCGGGGGGAGCGAAACTTTAACGTCAACTTGTCTTTCTAATTGAGCACGAAAGAAATGTTATTTATATTCTGCTGTACATACTGCATAAAAACACGTTGACATCGAAAATCGCTTTTTCCGACTTACTGCTTGTACAGCTCTAAATTCCCGCAGCAAAATTGTCAGAAATAAATTCCAGTCCGAGCCACTGAACACGAATGTTTATGCACGAGCTGCATTTTTGTATCGGCGGATGCAAACGTAAATGAAGTTTAGATTTATCTGTTTTCCGGTACTTCACCATGTATATATATATACAATAAAAGGGGAAAATAGGGAAAATGGGAGAAAGAGAGGGTACGAAACGTAGGAGTTGTTTTCGGGAGCGGAGTCGATAGCACTTCTCTCTCATGCGCGATGCGGCTCTTCCCTCTGCGACAATGCAGCTTTTCCTCCCACTTCTCGCTCTCGCTCTTCCACCCCCTCGCAGGGTGGAAAAGCGTATCTATCTGAAAAGTTGCGATCCTGCGAAAGCAATCCCGTCGTATCCCGAAGAAGCCCCGTCGGGAATTTCGCAAGAGACAACGCGGCAATTAACGTTGCCGCGAGTCGGCGACTCGAATTGAATCGGCGATCTCGAGAGAAAGTTACCGAGGATGCGAAGTTTGCGCCCCAGAAGTTAAAAAGCGATCCCGATAAGCGACGACGTTTTCATCGGTCGGCGATTACGTCGGCCGATTAGGACTAGGAGGAGCACGGGTCTAATGGCACGCTGAAAATTGGCACGCTGCTGATAATTCACGATGTTTTCTCGAGGACCAGCCACCTCTTGAAACTTGGAAATAAAGGTCTCGAGAAAATCGAACAAACTCACGGCGGTGGTTTCTCTCTTTTCGAGAGATTTTCGCGACTTGAAAATTGATAGCTCGAAAAGGAGACGGATAAAAAAAGTTATATTTACGCATCCCCGTGCAAGAAAACTGTACGAAGTTTGAACGGCGAGCGTGAAGCAAGGTTTTGAGCGGAGCCGAGACTAGACTAGTTCTCCCTTGTGACTCGCGACGACGAGTCTTGGTTTATTTAGCACCACGATCGACGGTGTGCTAAGAGTCAACGTTCCACGCTGAAAACGGAGGCGGACTATCGTAAAAGTCGACTTCGTAGCAGACGACGATAACCGTTTTGGCGCGGGATGATCGGATGCGAACGTGTCCGCCTGCGAATGCGACGGAAGCGTTGCTCTCGCCAAGAAAACGCGGAAGCCAGCTTCGACGTTTCCTCGGGATTCGCGCGGGATGAAAGGATCGCAAACTTTTGCAGGTTTACACGACATGACGTTGTCGGTGTTGAAATAGCGTCGTGACAATCGTGTGATCTACAGTATTTTCCCCGAGATGCGCAAGAAAAATAATACGTTTCGGACGGGAAACTGCGTGATAATTCTCTCTTCGGAAATATTATAACCGTCTGAAAAAAAAATGAAAACTGACTTGTCGTAATCAATCGACAACGGAAAGTCAAAAAGTGAGTCTAAAGGAGAACAGAAGTGTAAGTGTGGTGCGAAGAGAAGGAAAAACGAAAGGCAACGGAAGATAGATGAACTTAAGTTGGACCTGAAATATGATATCAAAAGCAAACAAGAAGGAAGATAAGGAGAGGCCATTGAAAGTTGAAAATTGTGAAGGGCATGAGGAAAAAGGGAACGTTGTTCAAAGCTTCTGGGTAAGAAAGACGAAGAAGAATAACGTGGAGGTGGAGGACAAAGATAGGGCAAAGATAGATAAGGGCTGATCGTAAATGGAGTCTGATAAGCGTGTAAGTGATACGCGAGCTGCGAGATAAAAAGCAGAGAGAGAGAGAAAGGGTGAGGTGGGGCGAAATGCGAGCGAGGTGTTTGCGGATAACAGGCTTGTCGATGTTAGTGCCGTTGCCTATCAATTTATTCTCGACGTATTGACTGCCGCCCGAGCCGTTCAAAAGAACGCAGCTCCGCGTTACGGGTAAGCCCGCGCCCTGAAATCTCATTCGAGATATCGCTTCCACCACCTGTCGACGGCAGATATAGGGAAAGGAGCTTGAATATCCTCTCTCTTTCTTTCGTAGAATTCGAATTTATGAAACACCGAGGTGAAAATAAAATAATAGAACGATCTCCGCGGGGAGCCAGGTGTGCGTTATTAATAAAATACACGCTGAAGGAAGAACAATACCGATGAAACCGAAAGTTAGCAGTTTTGAGCGAATATATTTCAATGGATTTTCGCGAGAAAGAATGAAATTATTATCTCGCCAGCGTGAATTCGACGCAAATTTATTCGTGTAATTACCCGATGTATCGACCGATCATTTTCCACAGTATGCGCGCATTTACACGACGACACAACCGAAACAACGAGATCTCCCGCCGACTTTGACTAATCGTAAGCTCGTACAGGCTATTAGTTAGATACTTTACATCGCTCAATTATTCATGAGAGTGGCGATGTAAAAATATTGGATCCTAAAAATTACACCGCAATTTCCGCGAACGGATCGATGCTCGCGCGCGTGCAATTTGCGAATAATGCCTCCGGTGCTGCCATTAAAATCGATTAATCGTTCAGCTGCCGCGTCGCTTCGTACCGAGGCTATGTTTATGTCATCTGTTCCACGATATCTTTTTCGTCTCTATTCCTTCATTTTCGTTTCTTTTCTTTTCTAATCGTAATCTCACATTACCCGCACAATTAAGGAAGTTTGCAGGGCCAGCTGGCGACGTACTTCGCTGCGTAGTTTAATTCGTTTTCGTGCTCGAGCAAGGAGAAGTAATTTCGCTCGCGGGCTCGTCGATATGTACGGGGTCGATTTTGTGGCGAAATTAAACCGGCAACTCTGCACGTACAAGGGAAAAGCTCTCCCGTAGGTATTTCGCTATTTCGTCGGAGTAAATCGCGCGGGATACTGGCATGCGCTTCCGTATTACGTAAGAAACTTTACATTTGATATATCGGGAAATGTTACGTGACGGGGATGTCTTTGGATATTTTGATATCTCGTGGCACAGTCAATATTCGTGCCCTACTATTGTCACTGTTATCTTTCCGAAGTAGAGTATATAAGACGAAGTGAAGAAAACGTGTGACGCATATCGTAAAAGTAGATGAGGAGAAGCAAAATCATCGTTTTTATCCTAAGTACTACGTTTGCATCTGTTCCCCTTTTTACTCGCGTCGCACTAGCCTACTTAGGGGAATGTTTAGCGATATAATCAGCTTCCCTATGTATTCATAGACATTTTCGTACACGACGGCGAACTTATCACATACGAAACCTTATCATCGCGTAGACGGCGAAATAAACGCGAAAGGGAGCGAGGATGCGCAAGCAGAGAATACCGAGGGCGGAAATAAACTTTTTATTGCGAGCTTCCGCAAATACAGTCTGCCGTAAAAACTAAGGAAAAGTCTCGTGGCAGTACCATGTATTCGCGTGAAACATATATCTAAAAATCCGTGTTACAGCCGAGTATAGTCTATGATCTACGGTCTATACAGACGTGTCGTTAGTAACGGATTTTAATATGAAAATGCCCCTTTAATCGTCCGTTAATTAAACGCTATTGTCCAGAGAGAAAAAATATTCCGTTGATTTTCGAAGCAAGGATAAAATTGGCGGAAGAGTTCGTAAACAAACATCAATGATCATAATTTTGGAATATTCCACATATAACGGCTAAAATGGTCACATTTTGCGCGAGTAAATGGCTCGTTCCTTCATAATTACGCATTTATTCGTCCGCGAAGCAATTTAATGTTCGATAAATCACTCGTAACTTTCAATCGCCCAAATTCCACACAACCCGTGTATTATTTGCGCATATGCGAGAAATCTCGTATCTCTTTTCCGCTTGTATTTTTCCAATATTTATTCGAAGGAATAAAATCTGAAAGAAATTAAATCGTGAACTACGAGGAATATGATAAGGATATATACGACGAGAGAGACGCTAGCATGTTGATATTAAACGAAAAAAAAAAAAAAAACTATTTCTTGCGCAACGCAAGAGCATCGTGTAGCCGGAGTCTCGTTACTGCGTGTCACGCGTGCAGCATATTGCATTGGAAGGGAATCGGTTGGTTACGTAGTTGCATGTCTATACCAGAGCATCATGAGACCAGGGACGATTGTCAATCCAGGTCAATATCGTTTCTCGTGACACTTCCGTATTGACAGCATCAACGTTACCGGTAGAGCGTTTCGGTTGTACCTTAATCATATATGTATTATAATAATATCACAATATGCAAAGAAAATTACATATCGTTACAGTCAGACCTTCCGACTCGATTTCGCGAACCCTCGTTAGGGAGAATATATTATCTGAACCGTTGGAGGAGTAAAGCGTGTATTTAAATTGCTAACGCGCAGGAACGAGGCTGCGGAAAGTGCCGTGTGTACGAATATACGATTGATAAAATCTTAGATGATAAAAGCTCGCTATCACTGTATTCGATGAATCGAAAGCGACAGGCGACGTAACAGGGACCCGGTGAAGACGGTCCTGAGAAGGAATGGGGGAGAGGATGAGACGAGGCTGCAAGGGTGCGGCAGGGTAACACTAACAGTAGTCGAGGGCGGTAGGATGTGGTCGGTCGCGAGGGTAGAGAGAGGGTGGTTTCGACGTTGAAGGATGGCGCGTCGCTGCGAGACGCGCCGGGAATGCTTCGCCACGTAGTACACGTACAACACGCGCGCAAACAGAAATGCAACTCGCACGACGAGCCGCATCCCCGACCGAGAGACGATCCGCGCGAGCCATATGAATCGCCTCGACGTATGAATCGTTCGGCGACGAATAGCTCTCGATGGGTACGGCGTACTCTCGCCCTTTTATCAGATGTCGAAGTATCACCGTCGCGACGCTCTACACCGAAGTGAATTTTGCGTGAATTTCGTAGCGAGGAAGAGCTTCGAGAAGGAGCTCGACGTTGCCACGAAAGATATGCAATGATGGGAACTCGATTGTGTGTTTCTCGAGTACTAAAATATTTGACTAAACTCAAAGTAAATAAATTAATTTGTAGAGTGAATCCCCCCTTGCCGTCGAAAGAAGGGAAACGGTTTCTATCGATAAATTAACGATTGAATTTCCAAGTATTCTAAATGCTTGACAACGACGTGCAATTTAGTCCGATAATGTCGCATAAACACATCGATTAATATAAACGCTAGAGACAAAGCGTAGTAAATTGAGTGATGTTTTACTAATGCGCTTTAGATGCTCTCGGAAACATCCTTTATTACCGTCTCAACATCTTTGAAATCCGTTAACGAGAATGGGCTTACTCGCGTTGCATCATCGCAGAGAGACGTAATTGTTATGCGTTAATCGACGCCTTAATTATTCTTCAATTACGCTCGCTGATACGCTCGTTGTCTGGTTCCCTCATCGTCTAGCCTCGATTCGCTTCCCACCCCGTCTCGTTCTTCCGAGCATTCTCCGGTAAAGAGCCGCAACGTCACGCAGACGTACCGGCGTAATATAAGTAATTTGCAGTTACTGCACCGCCTGAGTAACGCGAAGTAGCAAAACAGCCGTCGTTTCCCGCGAAGGCGAACATCTCGGTTGAGCCATTAATTTCCTCCCTTCTAAGGTTCGTAACGGTCCAATTACGTGCCGCAACGAATTGCTTCCGATTCTTTCCGTTGAACTTTGCGTGTCACCACGCGCCTCAAACAGAGAACGATCTCTCTTCCCTTCTTTTTTCAAATATTTCACAACTTATGTTAACGATATTAACGTTGTTATTATTCCACACACAGCTCACAATTTAAATTGCCCCTCCTCCTCACTCTCCGCTAAGTCTCCGTTGAATTATGTTTAAAGTTTAAAATTTTTATCTCGCGGCAAGTTATACGCTTGTGAAGAATCTCGGGGAAGATGTAGAAAAAAGAAAAAGAAAGGACAGATAATTTAGAAGTAAATTATTTATCGCTCACCTGTTCGACCCACAGATTCGTCGTCATGATTTGGTTCTTCAAGTTCTGTAACAGAAACGATCGTATGTTGTCTTATTAAGAAGTAAGAATCGTACATTTATGATTAGTTACGGTAATGTGTGTCGAGTTATTTATTAACAGTCTACTCTCTTTCATCAAGTGGTAAATATAAATAGCCGATATCGACACGTCGCGAACTTTCGATGATATTTCTCGCGATGCTGTTCGGAACGTTTTCTGCAGAAAGTCCCGGCTCCGTTGCTCCTTTTTGCAGCTGTCATCGACAGTGCATTGTAATTTCCGGATTCAACGCCGGCCCTCGACTAATTGGACCGACTGGCTGCTGGTCGGGCGCACAGATGGAACTCGGCAGCGGTAATCCCGATTATGGACTGCCGGTATGCGATTTTGGACTTTCCGCTATTTCATGAATCTCCGACATTCACAATTCGGATGTGTAGTGGCACACGTGGAATCCGCGCGCGCGAGCATCTGTGTGCATACGGTCGCGCAAATCTAATCCCGATTGAATGCGAACGACGTGTGTCGGAAACAAGTTTGTCCTCGAATACTTCTGCCATAGTGGACGCGATTACCGTTGACCTTTCGATATGCGTGTTACAAACGATTACTCTGGTGAAGATACAATATTCACTTTTATCGCCATAATATTATAATGGGATAAACACTAAAGCTGTATTAATACCGTATTAACTATCGTAATTACCAGCGTGATCGACGTCGCTTCAACACCGCAGATTTGATTTAACAATACGTTATTATTGCGTGAATTATGACCTAATATTAAGTTATTATGGTATTGTATTAATGTATAAATTATGGGTCAGTGCGCCTAAACTCCGTGAATATTCGCGTCCAGTCGCTCGCCCGTGACTTTTTTTAGTTTCGACTATGGCGACGCGGCGGCAGCAACTTTCGTAAACTGAGCCACAGTTTACGACACATGAATTTTGTCGGAGCAATAAATATGCGCAGTTATGACGTTTCCGTCGTGACGTCGATGAGAAGGCGCCTGACGGGGTAATGATCGCGGGAACATAGTCGCTGCAAGTGTCGGTATTGAATGGATATTCACCGTGAATTATTCTCCGGGCGATAGGAAGGCGCATTGCATTCACATGCAAATGCAATAATACCGATATAGCTTTGCCCTTTCGTGCGTACGTACGTCCCGATGAATCACGCATGTAAATGTAAGGAGGACTGTGGGTGCAATAACATGCGTCAAGAAATGTCGTCGATAATAATATATTCGATATAATATAACATACTCTCGTCGTCGATATAATTATATACTCCGTATATAATTCTTATTTATATAATTATAATCCCTTTTTATATATCACACATATATCTCGTTAGGCGAGCCGTACATAAAAGCATGAAATAGACCACATGTGAGAATGAAGAAATGATATTGTAATGAAACGCTCATTTTGGACGTCTAGAATTATCCAAGCCGTTATTATTGTAATTTTTCAACAGTGCGTATATTTTTTCAATGAATCGGACTTTCAAAATTATCCTCGTATCATATTCAACGTAAGATATTACGACTGTTTAAAAACGACAGAAACATTTGTTTTCCCGGCTGAAGGAAAGGCGATATTTTATATATCGCCGCTCTATTTTTCCTCGTCGTCACCTCACGCACGATACCGGAGCAAATGTCGAATCACCGCCGCGACGAACGAGGTTCGCAATTAGATTGTGTTTTCGCGAGATTACGACGGCGACGCCGCATCACCGTGATTATAAAGGCCGCTAATTAATTCGGGCGCGTTCGATATACCGGAGCGTCGTTCGCCGCGCGAAATTAATGTCGCGTCGATTAATGCAGCCGCGGGAAGCGGAAAATTCCACATCTCGGTTCGAATTTCCACGCCGATACGAGAACGAGCGAGCGTGAACGAGGAAATATAGCCGACAATTGAGGCGATTGTTTATAATAATCTTGCTCATAGTAGCCTAACAATAGAATAGCAAGGATATGTGTAAAACCGATGTGTAAAACGGTAACACAGTAACTCATTGTCAGGATCGTTATTGTGCTGTACTATAATCGTCGGCGATGATACATTCGACGTCACAATACCGTCAGCAACGAATTGATCGCAGCAATAACGCAATAGTGCACTAGCGCAACGTAGTGCTGCTAGTAATTACTTAACGATCGTTTATTATTGTTGTCGCGATTAATTCATTGCGTTAATCAGGCCGCGACACAAACGGAAACCGAAAAAACAGTAATTCCGAACTATCCTGCATCGATTCCGCGACATATCGCGAATTGCGCGAGCGGGTCGAACGAAGGGGCGGGTCGCGGTGTGATTGGCAAATTACTTTACATGTAATTAAACTCTGATTGCGGCGAAACGGTCGCACCATACGCTCTCGCGTGTATCCCCGTGCTCTCCCATTAGCGCGAGCACTCAATATGTTAATTGATTCGAGCATACGCGACGGATTTTGGCTCACTTCGGTCGGTACGCGCGTGGATAGGTATTTTAACATTGTATGTCATGGTGTTCATGGTGGGTCGTAAATGGAAAATTCCTGTTGGCTTCTGCGTGTAGACGCAAGTATGTATCCGCTCGCTCCTAATTAATCCCCACGTCATGCCGGTATCGCACTAGTTAGTTGAAAAGAGGACGAGATCGCTGGTTTTGCTAATGACCGATGATTATTGTCGGACCTTCCAATATCCGTATTGAAAATTGGCGAGCTGCTTAATAATTATGAACGATACGAATCGCTTTGAATATTATTCGAAATCTGACAACTTCAAATCTCTGAAAAGAGTCTTGAGTTAAATTTTGCTGTATAAATTATATTGTTATAGCAGTTGATTTCTTCAGTTACAGCATGATTTCCAGAAAACCTGACGTATCAAGAAATCTAATTTCTCACAGACGTAAATCGTAGTAAATCGGATGAATCTACTCGTATTTATCGCTCGTTACAATATTTATATTTGGAATTTCTTTCTCTCTCTCTCTCTCTCTCTAATAAATCATATCGTGAAATTTACTCCGAAAAACTCAGTTCGTTTATATTCATATTCATCGTCCTTTTGAGAAGTCATTGAAGCGGAAAAAACACTCTACCTCATATCCTGCCGTCTTATATCCGAGTTAACTCTCGTAATGGTCACGATGTTGCAAACGCATCGTCGTAAAGGCGACATAGTCAGCAGCTAGTGTTGTCAGCGAGCGAATCTAATTTGTATTGCTCTGCGACAGTGTAACGTTGATTTAACGCGATTTTGATTTGACAAGATGTAAGGTCTTGGATAAGATTTGCACGAGCTTTTCTCGAAGCGATCGAGAGGAAAATAAGAGAGACGTGCCTTCTAATCAACGGACGCTTCTATCAGGGCAGAATTGGCGCAAATGCAGTAATTTTACCTAGTGCATATATAATGGAAGAAATCACATCCATTTCCGACGAATAGAATAATAAGAATAGTTCTGTATTGCTTCGTAAAACCTTGAATAATTAATGTCCCGATAGTTTTGAAACATACAGAATTTAAATATATTTAAGAATGAATAATAATATATTTATAGTGTCTAGTTTAATTAAAAATTTCCTCCCAATAAGAAGAAAACGTGCGATTCCGATAAACATCTCTCGCTGCTGTATGCATTTTTCCGTTTTTTTCGTGTAAATTCATCCTACGAAGAGGATGAAGTACGCAAATATTATTTTTAAGCGTTGCATATTTCGCGCTGCGGGTTTCGCGTTGCATCGAACACCGTGCGTGATTTTCGAGATTAATTAGTGATCGGGAATCACGCGAAAGCAGAAAACGTTACGAACGCGATTGAGTTACGAAGGTTTCTTTGCGATGCTTGGAAAGTGCGGAAAGAGAGGGAGGATTCCAGAGAATAATTCCTTCGTTTCTGAAGTCGTAAATCAAGATGACTGATTGTAGTGGCAGCTGAGTGGCAAAAATAAATGTATGCTCAGAACGGTTGGCAGCGGGGGGATGAATAATACTCTGTTTTGCGACGTTGAATATTTAAAATTGCTGAATATTCACGAAACGCGCGAAACGTATCGGCGTTACAACATGGAGTTACGCGAGGCGCCATTTTTTTTTTTACGGAAGACCTCGAACGATCGTGAATGATTCCGAGGGGCCGTGGTTTTCGCGTTAATAATATTTTCGTAATCACGCAAGTTTCGCCGGCTCTTTCGCACAATAAGTGCCCGTAGTCGTGTTATTCGCGCAGCTTTGTGAAAATATAAAATGTATTCCGCTACCGAGTGTTCCTTGTTTACGCTCATCGAAAGAAACTCAATATGTTCAGTATTTATTGCGCTAATGAACACGTATTGAACGTAAAGTGCCGATCAGTGCAGCAGACGTGAATTTGACGTGAGCTATTCAGTCAGAAGCAATAAGATCTTTTAAGCGCATTCAACCGCAATAATCAAGAGGTATTTCGCTGATCGCAAAACTGAATTTATCATTATCGATCGACGTTCAATTTCATTCTTTGCTCTTTTTTTTTCTCACTGTGTATCAGATGTAGAAAATGAGTGCTGTGATTTTCCGCGCCGCTTCCAAATATCTGATAAAATATTTTACGCCGTTACAAAATATGCGTTATATATTGCATACGCGCGCGCATGCACGATTTTTTATTAAAAAATATATAAAAATTTCACGAAATAATGTAGTTTATCATTATCTTTAGGGGACATTTTTTAATCATTGTTTCATCGCCGACAATCCTATATTCATTCGAATACTACACATTATGAAATTTGTAATACAACTTAAACGAATATTTATATGAATTATAAAATATTGTACCGAATTAATTATAAAATAGTATTGTATGAATTGTGAAATTTTCATGAAATAATTGGAGGACACCGTCTAAATATGACGCAGCATACCGCGCGCCGTGCAACCAATTAAAAAGAATTATTTCATCAGGAACTCGGTGCACTTAAAAAGAAACTTTTGGGTCATGTAGAAAGAAACTCGTTTATTTAAAAGTTTCTGGTTGGAGCAGCGCAGAAAATCCGCTCGTGTGAGGAGGAATGCTCCGTGCTCTTAGGCCTCCCGGGGCTTTACAGTTCTTGTTGCTTCCAGCTTCCACGCGATATTCGCGTGACGAGTAGAGCGCGTCAAATTTTACGCCGCAGACTTAAACATGCTGTTCTTCTGAACATGTTTTACTATAGGGGTGGCGTACATGTGAATATCATGTGCCTCTCAGAATGCACTCGAGATATGCGTTCGACATAACTGGAGTCCGCTTTTTTAGAACCTCTCTGACGCGAGCACAGGTCGCCGATAAAAATGAGGTCAACGTGTGGTACGAACTGTCTCAAAATAAAATTGAAATTTTAAGATCGCAATTCAGCTTGGCAACACTACAGTTTGTACGCGCGCGACAATATGTAAAATTTGATAAAACCTAGTCGTTGCTACATGTAGATTACACCATAACGTAGTTTTCATTTCTGCTCAACGAATTTCTCGCTAATCGACAAATGTCTCGCATTGTGTTTACATATTCGATAAATATATAATTTGTCAAAATTCTTTGTTTTTAACAGTTGAAACTGAAAAATTATCGATTCTATTATATTTTGTTAAAAAAAGATTTTAATAACTCGTGTAACTCTTATGTAATAAGAAATATATTGAGAAGTCTACGGAACGTGGATGAAATGTGGATCAATCCTTTCGTCGAACCGCGGTTATACTCGAATCGCCGTGCGCGAATCGTAATTGAATATCCATTCGTATCGGCAGCCCTCGACGTAGCCACATTTTTGTAGCACACCACCGAAAAATTTACATATTTATGAGCAAATCCTGGTCTTCGTAGAGCGCGCTTTCCCGTGTGTGTTGCTCGTACATGTACGTAGATGCACGAGTACTCTCGACGAGTACTCGCGTCTGCTGAAGATACAAGCTCGCTCGTTCCTTCCCTCCCTCGCTATTACGCAAAAGTTGCTTGGCGATTTCAATGCATATGTATTTATATGCGCGTTTATCTGCATAGAACAAAACTAGATTGAGCGATGAGACCTCTCTGAGCGCGGTAAAAGATCTAACTTAATTCGCTCGATAGCTGAGAGATTCGTTTTCTCGTTTCGTTATTTTCACTTCAGCCTTGAATGGACACATCGTTATAAATCCCTGAATTTAATCGGCATGCAATTAGTCGTATGCCTTGCTTAAAGTTATAAGATCGAAATTTTTGCCGGTCAGGATAAACCTCGTGACCGATCGCGATCACGGACACATACTGGAACGATGTGGGTCATCATGCTGATCATTATTATCGCGATAACCCACTTGAAGCTTGCGCATCGGTATCACGGCGTGCTGAAGGGCGTAGTTCACGCTAGCGAGTGCTCGGGGTAGTTATCGCAAAGGAATTCCGGTCCCAGAAGTGGGGATAAATAGATAGTGTTTGATCAATGAACGAAGGAGTAGCGCAAAGGGGAGAGCAGGAAGGGTAAGGGCGTTCGCAAAGAGGTCGGAGGAAGAAAAAGACATAGAGTGTCCTTCGCGAATGTTACACGAAAAGCCACTCCAGTGACCGACTTCATGTGTCAATTGAGATACTTGTGATCGCGGCCCGAACACTTAATCGTCGTATACGTCGAGACGACGCAAACTCGAAATCCGTGCAATGTATAGAGAGAACGCGTAATTGTGATATAGCCGCGAAATATGAAAATTGCCGCGTAATCCTGCGACGAAACGATTAAGGATTTTGTGGGAGATCGTTACAGTCGACCCAGAAAGAGAGAGAGAGAGAGAGAGGAGGTATCCTTAGATACCAGGATATGTGAAAATTGTACCCGGGGAAAATGTTAGATATTCGAGATCGGTCATAGATGGAAGATTAATGAAGATCGAAGTCACTGATATATATTAGCGAGCGTGCTAGACAGCTTCTTGCCGTAATTTCACATTCCTGAGTGACGGAGGCGAAACGACGAGATTCATTATGATTTCCATCATCTGTCGTCTGACTCTCGTCTTCGTCGCTCAGACAGCTCGATTAAGCCCAGCACGGTAGTGTCAATCTGGTTGACTCGTCTCTAATCATGTTACGTTCCTACAATTACGAGTTCCCGTATGTAATTTTACTTATCCATCGCTAGCGACTAAAGATGAGTGTACGGAGGGAAACGGAAAGACATAGAGAAAGAACTTGTCGTATCACTAGTAATTTTTAATAATTCAATTTGCGCGTCTTCATTTATATATATATATATATATATATATATATATATATATAATATATATACATGTTCTCTTATTGTAATTTATTACATTTACGTAGCGCCAAATATCTGGACGAAAGTGATAGTGTTGTTATGTATGGCATTTTATAAAAAAATATAAACCTTTCTTCTAAAATATACGTACGCGTAGAGGTAATACTTCTCTCACTCTATGCCAGATATATCGACGTAATTATTAGTTCGCGTCGTTAATCCGACCTAGTATGCGCCTCCCGACGCATTAACCGTACTAGCAGTGCATAATCCTGTCTACGGCCCGCGCAGTATCGTCGTAAGAGCCGATCGGCGGCTTTCCATTACCATTGCGCCGGTCTGTACATTCATCCGCGAAGCTATAACTTGGTCCGAGTAAACGGCAGCCGTTAGCTATTCATATCGAGGCAACATCGTAGGTTTCTCGCCACTTTCGTGGATTAGCGAGCAGTTTATCCCTTTTGATGGCCGACATCTAACGCGCCGCGTATTTCGCACGAAATGATTTTCATTTACGCGGCGGCACGTTCGCGTCTAGGAGGGAGGATTAGAGATAGGATGAGAATAACGTACGCGGCTGATCCACGCGCTTCATTGTGATGTATCATGTCTATACACAAAGGACGGAAAGATACGAGCGGAAAAATGTATTCCTTTCTCCCAAAGAAACCAAGATTCAGATACACACTTTCGATATAAATTAGGCAGACACGGGCGAAAATTTAATTCGCTATTTAGTTCGACGGAGAGGATATCGGAAAACATTGCGTTTCTGCGTCTTCTCAATTGACAATTTACTCATTTTGTCTATTTATAATAGGTGTATCGTAAGCGTGGGCTATTAAAAGAATAAAGAAAGAGAAGCGGCTTGGCGATTAAAAATTCAAGTTTCAGATTGAATGGACCACTGTTACATCGCGACGAGGCAGTTGGCTCTCGCGGATGAAGTCAGCTGGCGATCTTTTTAAACTAAAACGTGATAACCGCAAGTCTTTCTGACGAGAGAATAATTTATCAGCCGAGCAAATGAAGCAGGGCTCCTCACAGTGATAGGAGGATGAGAAGAAGAAGAAATGCGAGAGAATTAATAAATAATTTCTTAATGCAACGTGGCGTTTTCGCTGCGCGGCGCAGTTTAAACGAGCGAACTTTCGAGACTCGGCAAACGAGAAGCGGTGTGATTACGCGTCTCATGGGCCGAAACATTCGGTATGTGCGTCTACCGGCGCTGAATTTTGGATTTTATCGTCCGTACTTGCATTCACTGGTCTTTTCTGTAATGTCTGATGTCTCAACTACATAAGCTGTCTGACATTAAAAAGCAAGAGGGAAAATCCGCTTTTTAAGTATTTGCGAGTTCAATTCTTCGATCGATTTGAAGTAGAGTTTACATCGCAAACGCAATTACATAAGTCTTAAAAATTGGAACGCTTGACGATGCGAGAGATTATTGTCTTTTCGGGATAATTGGCTTAATTAAAGGTATCTACAAATTTCGTTAATAGAACAAGAAATATCTTTTCCGCTCCGTGGTTAGTCTAATAATGACGCATGCATTCTCGGAGAGAGAGCATCCGGAGAAGCGCGATGCAGCAGCGCGAGTGCAGTCTGGCCATAAAGCAAATATCCGGTTCAATAATTACGTAAATACCATGCGCCGCTGTCGTACCTTCTCGCACGGGGATGATGTAGAGATCCGCCGAGGGACTTTGGGATTTGCACGAATAACCCTGTGCAGGCTTTACCGTTAAACGTTCGGCGCTGCCTTGATTTTAATGATTAATGGCTACACGGCTTGCTAATAATCGCCGCTAGGCCGTTTGCGAGCTGGAATCAAATTTCCCCCTCTCATCCAACGCGGCGCACCGACGAGAGTAAAATTGTTTTCAGATAAAACAGCTGAAATCCGAATACGACATTTGAAAAATAATTAAAAGAGTCGGTGTAAACGGTATGTTTTTTAAAATAGATTAACCTAGCAGGAAGAATAATGATACGCGTGTAAAGTTAGCCGTTCCTCACCGGAAATCACGACTGCGTGTTTAACTGCACGTATGATTGTCCGTTTAGCCGTATTGTAGGTTCATTTCAACGATAGTATGAGAAGCGAACAGTTTTTTTATTATTTTATTTAAGCCGTCTCGCATGGTCCGCATTTCGGTCACGAAACGGCCATAAGAATCGGGCGCAAATGAATATCCCGCGCTAAAGTTCCCAGAACTTTCCGCTTCGTTCCTCGCCCGACGGCACGACTTAAGTTGTGTTGTGCGACGCAGGAAGCAACGCTCGCGAAAGTTACACGAGCCAAGTACACCGCGGACTGCCATTAACTCTCGTAAGACGCCCCGGGACTCAGGCCTAATTTGCGAGGTTCATGAATTTAAAATATCCCTCGAGTAACCGAGTTAACATCTGATTAGAACCAATCCATCTCTCTTCGGAATATTAAAGCCGCGGAACGATGTTTTATTTCCACGCATTTCCCTCATCGATATTGACGATAATGCGAACCGTTGGGGGATATGACACGCCCTATCTAAATTGAACGTCACGAACGTAAGTTGCGAAGGAAGAAAAGATGATATGAAAAATTTTCTAATTTCCGAGCTTGATATTCCCGAGAACGAGATCTGGCGGTGAGGGAAAAATCTTCTCGGCAATTTCAACTTGTTTCCGCGCGAGAAATCTTCCCCCCGCGTATTAGTACCATCGTTACGACCGCACCCGATATAATGAGCCGCAATAGTCGTGTGTCTTCATTAACGCTTGATATTAAATATGTTTATGACTAACACTCACGCACGCCGTTGAATACATATTATGTCGCGCACAGGGTGACGCGAATGTGCCGAGGAAATTTAATGTGGAGTCAGACGACGGGAAAGTTTTCTCACGGGGAAATCGTGGTTGCGAGTGGAAGAGGGTCGAGAGAGGTGACGCCGCCATTATTGTGCAAATTAAGGAAGATGTAAATTCTTTATCATTTGCATCGCGCGTAACGCCGGGGAATATTCAACGGCGACGAGCGGGCGGGACAAAAAAAAATGTCGGGCGATTTCTGCCGCGGAACGAAGGTGGTCGACACGCTACGAGGGGTTTTACCAGGGTTACGAGGTTTCCCGGGTTCAACGCGGATGAGCCAAGATATTTGATGCATGATACAAGATATTTCTTTATGAATAAGAAATCTCCTCTTCATCCGAAATATGTTTCTTATGAGGCAATTTTTATGATTCGTACAGAGGAAGAATGGAACATTCGACTTGAACAGATTGTAATCTCAGTATGAAAAGTTCGCTCGGAACGACATAGCCACGATGTAGGACTACGACAAAATCAAAAAATTAATTCAGGATCACACGAGTCGTCTATTTTCATATCCGAACGTGAAGATACTCATTGAGCAACCCGCGTAATTCCGAGTTAACGCATTCCCGAAAACATTCCGCCTTCGAGACATCGTGATTCTTTGTCCCGCGTTGCATCGCAGCCTCAAGTATCACAGGAGAAATAAAATTTTCAACGCGGCCGATATCGCGGTGAATACACTCTTCGAGCGTGTTGTCTTGTCACGCCCGGCTCGATTCATCCTCAAATTTTCTCCCGCACTTGCGCGACTATCTGGTAACGCGAATGATCGATAAATGGCTCCGATCGTCATGTTGCGAGAAAGCTATTCCAATTCCCGGGCAACTCGACAAGCTTGTACTGATCTAATCTGATTCGGGTTGACCTCCGATTTAGGAATGCCGGGAATGCCGGCGGCTTCATATACCCACGCTTCGCCATCCAAGGATCGCCGCGCGGCGGTTTAGCGCGAATAGGCGGCAACACAAGATACACGAGTGTGTCGTTAACGCGCATCGCAACGGATACATAATTCCGGTTTGTTCTGATCGACTCGACCGATACGGCCGCGTCCGTTTATTCTATCAAAGGAATTACGCGCCGGTCTAATCCCGATCAGATACACCGATAATCCGATGCAATTTAGACTGACCTCCAATTTGAGGAAGTTTCGATCGCGTATACTACATATACACTTCCGCGTACACAGCACGGGTAAAAAAGCGTTGTGCGGAATCCATTTTCGGACGGTCTGCAATCCCGAACAAAATTCGAAGGAAATATCAGAAGAAAACGAATTTTATTCGCGGATATTTGCGTATATACATACACGTGCGTGGACAACGATTCCCCTCCAACTAGATATCGTGGAACGAGTCCAAAAGATGCTTATCCTGTAGTGACTCGTTCTAATTAGAAGAATGTTCGTGTAAAAACCATATTAAACGATTGCCACTTGATCAATCGGAATAACGCGAACAAAAATTCGTATCTTTTAATCTTATTACCCTGAGAAAAAAGTGGTAGAACCAACGAAATTTTGCTTAATCAAGCAAAATTTGTTCAAGCGCAACGTTTATTTTTCGAAGTGGAGGAGAGTTTATTATATCGCCCTGGTATTGCTGATTAAGAGTAAACTTTTTATTTTTAGGTGATAATAATTAAAATGCTATTGTGTTATAGTGATTAAATTTTTTTACTTTCAAAATATACTTCTTTCACGGTTCTAGAATACCCCTTTAAACGCGCTTTTCGCTCGCGCGAAAAATTCATTCTCCACGGACTCGGCTATCTGGAACAATAAACACCGCAGTGACGCGGCGGGCTTCGCGCCACAAGCATTCTTTTAATCTAGTCCACTTTTAACATAAATATTCATACACGGCCGAGTGTTACGCAGCACGCCGCCGGGTCGCAGATGCACGCCGCCAGCTAGGAAATGAAAATTGTTAAAGGAGTCTATTAGAGAGGATACTTAATGCCTTCGTGCATTCTGTGGCCGTCTTTTCGCGTTCTTGAAAACTTTCGGTGGAAGTTTCGCCGTACGAGACGCACGGACTTTTCGCGGCAGACATTAAAACGACGCATGCCGGCGATAGACGATTTAATTAAGTTCCTGCGCGCGACACGACGCCGCGCGATATATACGATTCTGCTATGTAATACGTTCTCGACTTTAACGCTCGTCGGTTAAGTAAGGAGTGACAAACAATTAACTCGCGCTATACTGTGGTTTCATATTCTTTCTTTTGTCGCGTGAACCGCATTAGCGTTAAGCTACAGGCGCGCTGTACTTTAATTAAACCTGCACACCGACGTTCTCGTTACTCCTCGACTGCGTTCTGAAAAAAAATCAAACAAAAAGGAGACAACAACGAGGCTCCTGAAAAAAATGTTTGCGTCGTTCGTGTCGCGTCGCACGTGGTTCGCAGCGAAACTTTAACGTTGCAATAGACAGTTGGGTCTCTGCAGCGACCATTAGAGCGAACGTTCTAATAGCGCGGCTCTATCTCGACGCGAACATCGGGTATCGTTTCATCGATCTTGAAAATTTAGCTTTCGCCGTGTTTCAAATACCCTAGAGTGCTGTGCACGACTGATACGCTGCGGCGCGCGGCGTTAATGTAAAACCGTTGTGGAAAATGCTGTAGTGATTTATAACGTTTCAAACGCAGGGACTCTTTTTAAACCGTGTAGGTAACGCTAGGTTAAATTGTGCGGGAAACATTTTATATCGCAGTGAACAAATGTGATGAAAAAAGTATAACACTGTTGCACAAAGAGATGGAGACACATAGTTTTATATTCGTATTTAATCTCCGTTTCGGTTAATTTAGTTCGCGGACAAATCGCGTACCAAATCAAGCGATAAATTAGGGAAGAAACATAATTGTGTACAATGAAATTATTTCTCTCGCGATTATTGCTCCGCTTCGCCGGAAAGAGATGCAGATTTAACCGAGTAATAAATTAAAGAGAACAATTTTTTACACGCCTGACGATAGCGCGACTATAAAATACGCGGCCTTTTGTCATTCGCCGCAATATTGCGTTACAGCGAAAACAATCCCCGGCGAAATCCCACGGCAAGAAAAAAAATTCCATTTCCATGACAATGTGGGTTGCCGAGCGTTACACAAAGAACAGTTTCGCCATGGAAATTCGCGAATAGCGGACCTAGTAGATGAGCAGTCGATCGTGCCGGCAAAATGATATCGGTGCGACGCGCGGCGCAGGATTTAATTAAAACATTAAATTTCGCAGATTCAATTAGCGCGTCTCAGTCCACGAATTTTTGATAAACCGACGGCGGCGGAGAAATCGCACGGTTGAACTGCGCGGAGAGGGAACGTGTAGAGGGGGAGTAATATTTTACGAGCATTCATTACGTCGGAAAAAGCAGGTGACTGCCGTTTTTCAATATTTGCAATGGGGACCGACAATGCCTACAACGGCTGCTGCGCCGGGCCGGGAATGGAATTCCCGATGGGCGTATCGAGCGGCGAAACGAATTCGTCCTCATCCCCGCGGTCGCGGCAAAATCTCCGTTTCCGTTAAACCTCCTTAGTACCGCCGAGAGATCCGACGTTTATTAAACGGAAAATTTTCATTTCGATATGAATCGTCCGGGTGATTATGAGCGTGCATTGTGAGACTTTTCTGGAAAATGAAGCTGAAGCGGTATGAGACGAATTGTTGAATGGATTGATCGCACATATTCATTAGGTTCGGTCCGCCGGCAAACAAACACGGATGAATTATAGGAAGACGGACTAGCCAATAAGAACTTAATAATGGCTGTTGTAATGATGTATTATTTTTCATTATTGTAAGGAGAGATATAAATGTTTAGCGTGTAATGACGCACATGTCGAAGTTTCCGGTCAAACGCACGCGGTGAATCAACCTTCCACACTAAACACACTGATGCAAAAAAATGGAGAGGTCCAGGTTTGACTCCTGGTTGAAGCAATATTTTTCGCAACATGGAATTCGGAATTAAAATATGCAATATTAATGCAGTATTAATTTATTCATTAGTTGGATAAGGTTATAAGAGGATTATAATATTATAAACCTAGGATCAAGGATTCATTTGATGTGGAAGGTTTATTCACCGTGTTTATTGGGCCGGAGACTAATTCGGGGCGCGCGTTATTACACGCATTTACATCCTCTTATAATAATATGAAATAATGTATCGTTACAACAGCCGCGATTTTCATTGGCCAATCTATCTTTGGTTAGTAACGACAAAAGTCAATGTAAATATATAAAATAAACAAATTACTTCGAAATAATTGTCGCATGACACCACATGCGCGAATTTAATTTCGCGTGATAGATGACTCTTTTATGTCTTTCCGCGGAGCGTGAAAAAGAAATTTCCGGCGGATCGACGACGACGAGGTGCACAAAGTATAAAGTCTCGGAGCGTATTGTATTTCCGTTCGGATACTCCTTTCCGTGTAAACGCGCGATAGAAGTTGCTCTGCTTTTTCAGCGCGAATGCTCTCTCATTTAAATAAGTGTTTGCAGAAGATTCTCCTCCGCAGCTTTTCCGCTTTCCCGCTAAGCGCGCTCACGCACGCACCTTCGTCGGAGGACGATTCCGCACGAGCGCGTCAGTATTCGGCCAGTCAAATATAGATTGCAGTATTTCTTTGACGCCAAACTCTCTTCCCGCGCGTGATCGGGGAACGTTATGATACGAAATCGTCGCAAAACACGACGGAATTCCGTTCGCGCAAACTAAACCGCAGACAGAGACGGAAACTCCGCGAAACAGCCGAGATGTCCTGTATTTTTCACACTTAGACCGCCTCATTTCGCCGACGAGCTATTCGAGCGATGTATCGCGAAGACGTGACGAGCCGATGGCGCGTCGCATTTTTCGCAAATGTTACGAGCGATATCTCGCCTGCGGCGTTGATCCGCGCGAATTTCCTCATCGTACGCCGAGCAGGTCGCCGACTTCACCCTCGCTTTTACAAGAAACCCCCTGTGGCGCGCGGGAGGTGCAACACGCCGTAGTACCAGCGTACGCTTCTGGGACATTATTAACCCCCGGGACTTTACATCGCGCGCAGAGGGCTCATTGCCCTCTCTCGTCTTCCGGGAAGCACTTTCGTGAAAGCGCGCGGGACTTATTTCCTAAATGCGCCGGAGGTTTACGGCGCGACGTAGAAAAAACGTAGGAAAACAAAGTGAAAAGAAGGAAAAGAGAGAAAGAAGGCGAGCGACGCGATAGGGCCGTGAATGGAATAAAGAAACAGCGACGGATACGCCGTTATGAATAGAGCCGGTTCAGACCAGCGTCGCGTACGTTATTTTCTTTGGAATAGCGCTCGTTGCATTTATAAATTTCGTATCCATCGAGTCGAAAAGCTTACTCGTTAAAATTGCGTCTCGGGAGACTCTGCAGTATCGTTCAAATGTATAATTACATTCGGACGCGCGGAAGATGTATATGCCGAGTTACACGCGGATTGATCTTTCTATGTAACATACAATTGCACACACCTGGAAACCTGGACGACGTACCGCTACTCGTGTCTTGGCGCCATTTTTCCCTTCATCTTGGCTTCCCGATTTCACATCTTGTACTCCCGACAGTTTCATCGTAACACTGGCACTGACACTAGCACTGAGATCTTTGCGTAGACACGATAATTCGATCGAACAGACTTGATTGTGTTAACGAACGCGATACCGACGGCAGTCGATTACAGACTTTACGAAACGACGAAATATCGTCACGACACGACACGACTTGTAACGGCCGTTCTACAGCCTTGTGCCCACGATGCCAGATCTCGGATCGAGTTGTTCGCCGAATGTAAAAGTTACTAGGAATTCTAGTACCTTTCAAATATCTACCAACATAAATATCACAGTCCGAGATCTACCATCGTGGATACAAGGCTTAATACACCGTCGTTTTCATAAACATAATATATCTATACCAAATGTTGAGGAGTGGGGATCGAAGTAGAAAAAAATACAGTCTGTTTTGTGCGTTCTCTCTTGTTCGCGCGTCTGTGCACTTGGAATTCTCAATTCGGCTCTCTTTCGTCGGCACCGTGTTAATCATAATACGTGTTTCTTCGATCGAATCGTCGTATCATTCGCGTTCTTTTCTATGCACGCTTCAACTTTCACTTCTCAAATAAAAGCAATTTCTCGATTTAGATATACCATGTCTATGGTCGTTGTAACCGTTCCACACCGTTGTTTAATACATGTACTAAACGTCACGGCGTCGCGTCCGGTTCGAGACTTGATTCGCGGAAAAGCGCGCGTCGCGCGAGACAGCGCCACAAAACAGTCGGTAAGAAACATCGAGTCATCCCCACTCTTCAGTCGCCGGACGTAATCGCTCGCGGCCGAACGCTCGCGCGATCATAACAATCAGCGTGTTCCGAAACATTGGGGACTTTCAAAAGCCACGATCTTCACGTGTAAGTGTCGTTTACTTCGCCCATTGTTGCCCAGTGTTGGAATTATATTTCGAACCGGCGAGATTCACACCATGGAATATGTGTTATCGATGTGTACGTTACAATTTACGTCGCGTGATCGTGGCGATTCTTGGAATTCTCAATTCGGCTCTCTTTCGTCGGCACCGTGTTAATCATAATACGTGTTTCTTCGATCGAATCGTCATATCATTCGCGAGTATCAGTGCTAGCGTCAGTGCAACGAGAGAATTTCATGAACGACGGAGCAGCCGAGAACCCAGAATGCTGTGCCCGGGAAGCCATGATGGAGGAAGCAGGATGCCGAGACGTGGGCAACGACGTTACATATTTTCAGGTATGTCAAATCATTCCCTAAATGACAGATTTCTCATTTTAATTGTCATTTGACGAACTGATTGATAGCAATAAAATACTCGAATTGAAATTTAAGTCTGATTACTCATCAATTTTGTTACTTATCTCACGTAACAAAAAATACCATACAGTCTAATAACAGCCATGAATACAAATCTGTAATTAATTATACCTTTCTAATATAAAAATTGTAAATAATTTACAACTATGAATGTGTGCTGGCTTTAGAATCTAGCGTAAATCTTGCGAATGCTGATTTTTGTGTCTATAATAATGCCTCTCTTACGTGATAGTTGAGTAGCGAAATGATAAATTAGCAGCTTACGACTTTAATCACCGTATCATCGTCTGTTACTCCGTGTCTGGTAGCCAGATGTATGGGTTCCACCCTTTGCACGCGACGAGATCACGCAGTGCAGGTTGAAATAAAACGGGCGACTCGAAAGAGAGAGAGAGAGAAGGGTTGAGTGCGTGGATGAGAACGGTGGGTGAGCGAGCATTGGAGAAAATTACTGCCCTAGTTGGAATCCAAGACAAGATCCGTTCCGGGAACGGCCAAGAGAAAGAGTAGGATACGAGGAAGGCACTCGTGCGGTACTTCATGTACGTGACCACAATAAGGCATCGCCGGACCGGTCCATGTATCACACTTCCGGAGCATATTTGTCACGATAACGCGAAGCCGGTTCCGTTATATTTTCGAATTTTCACCTCCGCGAGACGTCGCGACGTTTGAGTTTTTCAACGATGCGAAATGCGGGCGACGATGCGGAACGTCGAGTCAGTCTCTAAAACTCGCACATCTTTATTATGCAAGTATGCGTATCCGCACGCGATACAGTATTGACAGAAAACGATAAGGCGGCAACGAGAATTGCCTGTAACGGACAAATGACTGGCACTGACATAATTAAATAATTAAATTAAACTCGGGGAAGAAGTATCCTTTCATTTTGTTTCGAGATTTTTTGAAAATGAGACGGCAGATGCATTCGTTTAATATCGTTGTATAGAAAAATGAGAGACAATTACGCGCCGGGGAAAAGATGAAGAATCTACTGAATGATGCAGAACGTCGTTGCAGCCGACGTAGTTGTGTGTGTAATGCTCTTGAATAAAAGGCATAAGAGTATAATGCCGAAAGGTATTATGCAAATCTGCAGTCGTTCCCAGACACATTCAGCGCGATGGTAATGCTGCAGGTGTTTTTAAAAACGCATCTTACCGGGCGAGAGGATGGTCTCGGTTCGAAGAAAACACGCGGTGGTCGCGACTACCATCGCGAGTATATACGCTTAAGTAATCTCAAGCTCGCGATCTTTTAGTTATACCGGGAGAAAGTTTGAAATTGAAAGATGCAATTAACAGTTTATTGGTCAGTTCATATACTGTGCGCGTGTATAATGTACTTACTCGTATTGGCTTCTTTCAATATCGCTGTAAGATTTTTCCTTCGATGTCCTCGATTATCGAATTAAAGAGAAAATCCCTGGAGGAACGAGAGAGAACGCTGTAATAATTATATGATATTACGCTGCTCATATAAAACGTAACGCGCCGGGACGCAATTGAAACGTATAATTATAGTTGTAGAATATTTAATGAGTACAATATGATTTTCATTACGATAAATTACGCATATATATATATATATATATATGTGTTCTCGAGTTAACGATAATTCGATGATCGTCGAAAGCGCGGGTCTATATTAGGAAATATAACTTCCGATGATAATAACGTTAATACACACAGATGTATCCCGCGATGAGATAGTTTACGTCTCGCTCTTTTCGTTTTCCTATTCCGCTTACCTGACACATTACGACATTACATTCTTGTAATCAGCGCACAGCTCCGGGCATTCGAAGTAATTCTGACGCCGCGCGCAGCGGTAATTTAGGTCGTACGTGACTCACGGCACGAGACTTCGTTGTTTTTGCTAAAAAAAGAAGTCGCTTTGTATACAAATTCCAACATATGTCCTTATTATATTTTCCTAAAACCGCAACCTATACATAAATACTTTTTCATTTCCATCTATTTTATCAAAATCGCATCTCGCTATCTGCCCGGGCAATCTCGCGAACAGTATTAAATTTAAATAACGTCGAGTGCATACAATGTACCATTGGTTCGAATCTCTCACCCTTGGCCTTAATAACAAAATACAAGGTTGAAGGGATCGCTTTCTCGACCAATATCCAGTATTCGAGAGACATACGATCTTGTCGTTTTCTCTCTCGACGTTGCACTTCCCTGCACGCACCGTGGCCGAGACAATACTTAATCACAGCGGTGCTCGTTTGCCAGAAATAAATTTAATTGCTACGACACCGCCCTAATTCTTATCACCGTCTTGGCGTTTACTGCCGGCGTAAAAATTGGTGCTCGTTTAATCGTCCCTAACACGCGCGATATACACAACGGTATGGATTAAGCGCGCTGGGCGAGATGAGGATGAGGTGAGGGATTAGAATATCCTCATCCCCGACCAACTTCTCAGGTGCGAACTAAGAGGGCGAAGAGGGACTACTCCTACTGTCCCGGATACTCGTCGTTCCCGGCATTACCCCGAGCTTCCGACGAAATTATTACGGGCTGAAGGGGAGTTTCGGCGGGTGCCCGCGCGAAGTAATTAAATTTCGGATATATGTGTGTGTGTGTGTGTGTATGCACAAGCTTGGAACACGCCAAACGACGTCGAGGTAGAGGACGAGAGGAAGCCGAGGATGTGGCATTCGTAGCTGTCGCCGAAAACACGTACAACGAGAAACATGGCGGCGACACCTACATCGGCTCTGTTATTACTGACTTAAATAATCCCAGAGTAACGGAGGCGGTCGGGTCGGCTTAGTTAATTGGAATGACGGGATGTGTGCCTATGCATCCGATATATGTACCGCGCCGTGTACATTTATCCCTTAACTGTTTCATTGAAATATAACGACGCTCCGGTTAGGAGTTCTCAAATGCTGGAAGAAAAAGACGCGAGAAGAAGAAAGAGAAAACGAGGTTTAGCTGGCGAGGAATTTCACTTGCGAGCATATTGATTTGCACATTGTTGAGCGTAAGCGACGTAATAAAATTACGGGGCAATCCTCGTGAATAGATTCACTGCGATAAATAACGTCTGGGATCGCGGAAGACTCTGGCGGGGTAGTTACGGTGTGTGTGTGTGTATACTCGTAAAATTGACATTATTATATTGACATAAAATTGACAATTAGGTAGTTTCCACCCTTCCTACTTTTTTTATTTTTACGTTTCTTTTTCGTTCGCGTTGCAAAGTTTCGGCCTAGGACGATCGTAGGACTTTTATGAGTCTTTTTACCAGATGCGAAATGGACGGACATCTTCTCGCGTCCCTGGTGCGTCGCCGGCGTGAAAGGGGCCGTGCGATAAAACTGTGAGTTGAATCATAGACGTTTCACAGCACAACCGGGAAAAGGAATCGGGCATTCGCGCGATGGTTTTACGAGGAGGCGTCTCTGAGATGTAGGTCAGGAGAAAAAGGGGGAGAGAACTGACCCAACAAAAATGCGAACGCGGCGAGTGTGCCAGCGGTTTGTCGCGCGGAACGAAGAAGAAAGAGCGAGAGAGAACGCGAGAGAAAAAAAATCTATTATACTCTAAAAAAACTTTACCCTCTCCCTCCCTCACCTCTCGGTGACAAATAGAACTGCGCAACACAAACGAAGTGAAAAGTTGTTCTCACACGAACGTCAAAAATATAAATCTCGAGAAAAGCAATTTTACCGCGAATAATATCTCGCTTATTGGAAAACGCGATACGGCTAAAGCACTCTTTATATAGTTTTCGACCGCTATTTCTGTTTTCCGAACAATAACGTAAATATTTCGAGAAATAAAAAGAGAGTAGAAGCTTCATTTTCTTTTTTTTTCTTTATCGAAAAATCGCTCTCGATAGATGGTTTCGCTGGGATGAAAGGAACATCGTGTCGCATGAGATCCGGTAGCGAATCACGATGTTCCGCCGAGGACTTTCGCGACAGTCCCGGTAGCTCGAAATTGGAGACGTGAGCTTAACGCGAATGTATGACTGCGGATAGCCGATGCTCATTGGCCACGTATTATAGCCATAATTCGTCCCGGATCTTCCACTTAAAACGATAAGTGTCGTATTCTGGATAATTTCCAAGTGGGACGACAATAATCTGGTATGTGCGATGAGCCACCACATGGGGGTGGGCGATAAAATTCCCGGGATAGTAAATATCTACGTACGTAGTTCCACGTTTAGCCGCGTCCGCCGTGGCAACAGATGCGAAATGGACGAGCGTTATTGCTATTGCAATTATAATGGTCTGCCGATTGGTACGAATACACTCGTACCGCGGACGCACACCTGGCCTTTAAGCCCACTGTGGTCTATGAATCTATAATTTTCCCGACGAAAGTTGGAACGGAGAGAAAGAGAGAGAAAGAGTTCTGTGGTATTCCACGTTGATATTAAATACCGAGATCACATGAACAATATCAATTTCGGAATGAGCGATTTTATCGCGAATTATATAACCTGGTTATTGGGAAAAAGTATAGAGAGACATAGCGGAAGCGCTCTCCTCACAGCTACTGAATGGTAAAACACACGGATCGACGGCGGGTGTAGTCGGCGAGCCGATATCCGTCGGGTCGTAATGATAAACCCGATTTGCATTCCGCGACTGCCGTGATTTAAACGATTCTGCCGGCTCGCGTTCGTCGTCGAGCGATTCGGCGTGTTCAGCCACCTCGATCAGGTAAATAAATGTCGGCCTGGCAAATTGAACGGATATCCCCGCTTCGATTTCTCGTGCTAACGCCGAACGATTGCGCCGAATTTGAGCGCACCGCAACGTTTGCGACGCGTGTGTCGCACGAGAGAGCTCGTCGCCAGTGTTCTCGTTAACGGTAATCGAATCACTTTGATAACCTTTATACTTTTACAGAAATTGAATCGTATGAATAAAAGCGAGGCGAGTAGCGGACGGTACGAATAGTGGCACGTCTGTTTTCAAGTAAAAAGAGAAAAGATATCGGCGCGTCCTACATTTCATATCGGATAATTCCTTGCTTTTATTTTGCGAGTTTCGCATTTCCGCGTATCTCCGTTCATACGTCATCGACGTTAGGGCAAATATCGATGACAGCGTGGCAACGCGAGCATTTGCAACATTGCAACATACAATTCGTGCATATTGCGCGCATCCTTTATGCGGACGAACGCTTTGCATCGAACATAAATGAGCGCTTCGCTATCTTTATTCATATCTCGGAGGCAGAGAGAGCGTCCGCTTTTCGAATAAATAACAGCGGAGAGATTCTCGATCCGGTTTATTTTATTTGCACAAGCCATTCTGTACGTGGATATTATTAGGAACAACGAGCCTCTTCTCCCGTTGATTACATGTTCGTCGGCAGGCGCGTATTGAATTATCCAGAGTTATATTTCGGCGTGCCTCTCCTCGAATTCTTTCGCGTCCGAGCACTGAAATGGGATAGCGACGTTCAATTATCACTCGGAACCGCCGTAAATCAGCTCGAACACTTATACATACGTGCGCATATGTGGACATGTCACATATCCGTTGCAAACGGCACGATGCATCGAAGCATCGAGATACGTGGCACCGCGAACGGTATCGGGGCCAATCGAGTTGGCCGGTCGCCAAACATGGAAATATATTAACATACGAATAAGTTCAGATATCCGCCAAGCGGCCGAATAACGTGTTTTATACCTCACCGCGTCCGTACACCGAGCGGACTTCCGATCCGAACTGCGTCGTCGATCCCTCCTGAACGGCTGAAAGCACGAAACTTCTTCGTCTCGAAATCATTTGCGAACGACGCTGTTGAGCAGTGTCCGGCGATCTCTGTGTTTACGATCCGACGAGCAAATCCCGAACGCTCTGACGAAAATCGGAGAATGTTGCCGCGAATTTTTACGAGAAAGAGGAGATGGTAGAGGACGTTGAATATCGTGCTCGCGAGTTTTCTCGTGGTATATTCCGGAATACAATGTTAGCGCCATAATACGGGGAAAACGCTTATCACTTTTAAGCCCGAAAACAGAATCTGGATATTCATCGTTGCGAAAAGTTTTGCAAATCCGAAAGGATTTGAAGGCACTCGTGGAAACGTGAAAAATAACGAGGATCGAAGAATCGACGGGTAGCTTCGGCGGATCTAAAAATACCGAGAAGAATTAAACCAGATACGAAAGGGAAGTTGAGAATAATTCCATCTCTCCGATACGACGTGGAATTATTTATTTAACTTCGATCACTCCGACTTTGCTCAATTTATGTAACTTTGGTTCTCTCGTAGGAATTCTTTTGACATTACGGAGAACATTTAACTCTATTAAAATTATAAACCAACTTCTCGAGAGTGAAGTCGAAATTTTCTAAATGACCGATGCAATTATACGCGTGCGGAAGTTACGCGATTTAACTTCGACCTCTTAGTTGTGGAATTGCGTTTCGTTCTTCGGTTCGCATTACCTCTGGATTTCCGTCGAATTCCCTGAACGGAGAGAATTCCGGGCGAGGATCGTCGAATCTTTCGACACGTCGTTCACGCGTCTACCCGTAAATACGTTCTACCTTCTCGCGAGATACGTTGTATTCGTCGCACATAAACATACTGCCTATAATAAGGTTCGCTGAGCAGACGTACTCGCAACGCGAGTTATATCCGCGACCGCGAATGAACGAAGCTACTTTGCGTTCACTTTATCACCGAGGACGAGCGGCGTCATGCGCGCGTTAATGATGGGCTCTCGCTCGCATCGGCTGTGCAAACTTACGTTTCAAACTGTCGCGAGATTCGCGTAGGACGGTATACAAGGTGAAGTTACATCGTGACCGCGGTAACTTTTGGACGTTCGTTGTCGTCGTCTCCGAAAGCTCCGTAATAGGCTTGCGAGCTCTTATCGGCGAACTGGGTCGTTACCGAGACGGGGAAAACTTACGATTTACGAGAACACGGTGAGTTTACCGAACGGCTTCGCCGAGCGGAACTCGCCCCTCGTCGACGCGATAGGGTAATTTCCTCGGCTCCGAGGACACACGAGAGGAGAGCGAGGTTGATTTTCCCGCTACTTTACGATACACACCGGTCGTTATTCGCACCCACTGACGACGGGCTTGAGACGCATCGAATCACTTTGAATATTCCAGCGAAATGATCTCGAATAGTCTCGAGTACCATTCGAAACCAGAAATTCTCCAAAAGTTTCGAATATTTTTCCCAGTCAATTCCTGTCGCAGTAATGAACCACATGTATCTATTTGTACATCATCGTCAAATACAGTTGTAAATGTAATCGACAAACGATATAAGGGAAACCAAAAATTCAAAATACCGACGTTTTTCCGTAACGATGGACCTTATCCGCGTACTTAATATCGCATGCGATCTTCACGTACGTGCAAACTGATCTAAAGTATCCAAACGGCCGTAGGAAGCGGTGAATGTCTAGCGCGAATTCGGGCCAATGACTTTAATGCGCGCCTTTAAACGGCGCTCGTGTGTTGCATAGTCAGTGAAATGGCTACGGCAGATAAGCCCGAATGCATCGAACGTATAGATAAATAGCGTTAATAGTTCACTCTGATGCGCCTTGATGCGAGCACGATTTAACCGTGATTTATCGTAATGATGAGAATAATTCTATTCTTATTTGTGAGTATTTGAGATAAATGTGTTTTTCTACTTGATAAGCCCGCGATCGATAATGCGGCTTCGTAAAATGGACACCGGACACTCCGGTTTTTGCTCGTTAACCGACAGATGATCGTGTAATTTAATCCAATCGCGCGCTATGTTCGCGATGAAAACGAATTATACTCTCATTTATCGAGTAACTTTTCGAAATAGCAATTTCCGGTAAATTTTACAAGTCCGTTTTGTCACTGGTCGTCGACCGACGTTATCGCGTAAACAGACTTATTTATTTCGACGTGAAATGCGCCATGTGATAATTTTATCTTCATTTCCGGCAGCAACGCGGGAATAGTCGCTTCACCCTTCGCAATCGGGATCGTTGAGTAAAATTATTTCGATTAACTATTCGATGATCGGAATCACAGGCTGCCGGACGTGTCACTCGCGCGACGTGGATCGTAAACCCGATGTCACAACCGTACCATCAATCTCCCTTTCCCACTCTATACTTTCAAGACTTAGCCGTCACTCGATTTTAATCTACGGCTGTCGATTGTTTCTTCCTCGACGTTTCATCCCTCGCGCGCGCGTATTTTTTCTTTCTCTCCACGGCCGCAACGTACACAAAGGGACGCGTTATATTGATGGCGTATCGGCCGAGTTAGCCATCTTTCACGATAGCTCGCAGCATCCACAAGCTACTCTCCGCATTGTCCGGAGAGATGCACCCTATCGAAAGATAACTCCCGGTTGTTGCCGTTCGGAGAAAGAAGGGAGAAAAGGAAAGAGAGAGAGAGAGAGTTGTACGTATTGTTCCGACCAAGAGCGATTACGTCCTAGCATTGTCTTTCCGCGCCAGAAATCGGATGGCTTTGTGACGGAGCCTCATTTTCCGCGATAGGACTCCGTCCATTTGCAAGTTGACCCTGAGGAAACTTGCAAACGACGCTGCGGCGGCGGTATTGATTCCTAATAAGCCGAAGTGTCTAATGGCCGCGGCGATGGGCGCGAAATACTCGCTCGTTTATAACGATCTCGTTTATCCAGTAATCTGCAGGAACTCGATAAACGTCGACGAGCCAACCGAAGCTTCTTATAATAGTTTCTCCGAGTTGATTGGATCCGCGATTTCCAAGATCTCGCCGAGCTGAGATGCGCGAATGACCGGAGTAATTATATCGATTCGTGGAAGTTGCGAACAATCAACCAAGATGCGACAAAACCGTAAAAAGGGGATAGTAATAAGTGTTAATATCTATAAAAGATATTTGGGAAAAGTAATCCAAGCAATTTATCCACATGGGTGAGGGGCTCGTCAATTTTTTCATCGCAAATCACAAAAAATGGGGAATGCGAGTCCGTGCACCTTTAAAATATCATGGACGGAAACGGATAAATTTGTACACCCCGAGGCCGAAATAAACTCGCACGAGTCGAACGTAGATTTTCGCGGTTTTGTCTGTTGAGGGATCTCGCAGGGAAAACGCGAGAGAAAGAAACGGTGGGAAAATATATTTCATAGGGTGAGCTCGAAATCCCCGCGGACCATAATGGATTGAAATCTGCTGAGCGGAGACGCGCGTCGCGGTGAAGCAGCGCACAGTAACCGTTGCTTTCGTTCGTATCGTCGATAGTTATAAATCGATGGGCAACGCG
Source organism: Dinoponera quadriceps (assembly GCF_001313825.1). NCBI lineage: Eukaryota > Metazoa > Arthropoda > Insecta > Hymenoptera > Formicidae > Dinoponera > Dinoponera quadriceps. Next base: position 256,469 of record NW_014559163.1, read on the forward strand.
CAAAATTACTATCGGTCGGATGTTTTCGAGCGGATTTGCGAGTCGTGGGAAAAAAGGAGCTGTGCGGGCGCACGTTAATCGGATTCACGGACGATATAACGCGCCGAGACGCTTAGCCCCGTCCATGGAATTAATCGTTCGTTGGCCGAGACAGCGGCCAGAAACGGCTCGTTCATCACGGCGATCCGACCGCGGTTCGCGATCAAGTGGATTGTTCCGATCGGGTGGCCGATGAGAAGTCCGGTTACGACATTTCGGGTGAAAAAGTATCACGACCATCCGAAAAATTGCTACGCTCTGCGCAATTCATCGCGGTCATTTTAAGATTTCATAAGAGTCTCGCGCGAAAATTTGCGCGAGCGAACTTCGTCCGCGCAAGAACGTCTAATTATAACCGCGGCGCGATCGATAAGAAGCGCGTTGACTCTCCGTGAATCTCGCCTCTGTCGGAACAGAGTTCACCCCGACGAAAAATATCTTCGCCCGCGGCTAGCGCGTTTCGTCGTGTTACGCGAACCCTTACCTCGTAATTCTTTCGCTCGAAATAGAATCGTAGCTTTGCAGGGATTACATTCAATACCGCTTGATATCGATAGCTCAGAGGCGCGCCGTTGCACGCCCCCAAATTCAACTGACCGGGAATGGATCCGTCGAGGATTTGCTCACGGTCATCGTGGCAAATCATTGCCGTCGGTCCGCTCCTACCTAACCGAAATAGTCCGTGAGCAGAATTTAGTGTCTTCCGAGCCATTGACCATGCAAGGCGGGCTCAAAGGCGAGCTCAAAGGCGGCCGCCGGAAAGAGTAACTCACGACGTTCGCGTTAAACTCTGCTATTCATCAAAGAGTCATTTCATTCGCAGAACAAATTGATGCGAAGCCAATTCGCGAGTTATCCCGGGATTAACGAAGCACGCGTCGGGCTAATTCAGCGCCCGCCGAGCGCTCTGCGCTTGTTCCATTCATCTTCGCAGTTGGCATGTCTCGTTTAAGACATCAAATGTCACGCAGATGTCAGATGGATGAGATATAATTGGAATGAACGTAACGATTGAATAACGAGTGAAAATTTCGATGCATTCGGCTGTCAAACGAATCGTGAAGCGTGTCACTCGACGAGTCGAAGAAGAGGGCGAAGAATATTTCTGTCCGTTTCGAGGTGGCCACGATTCGGGTCAAATCGCAGGATCGACCAGATATCGGAGAACAATGTGAGAGTACGTGAGGAAGAGGCAAAGAGAGAGAGACGAATGTGCACAGAAAAGATTACGATACCGAAAGACGTTTGTTCGAGGGAAATGGATATCGAGATCTCTTCGATGCGCGCACTGTGGAAATTTCTATTGATTCTCAGTTAGGTCGGATTCCCAACGTAGTTTCCCATACCTCACTTCCCCCTTAAACTCCCCTAGCCTCCACCGCGCCCTTCGGCAGCCGCCCTCTTTCTCTCTTCTCTTCCTCGCCGTCCTTCTTCGCGACTCGCTTTCTCTTTCTGTTCGTCGATATCTCTGCCGAAAGGGTTTCTCGCATAACGACGCCTTTATCTGGCGCATACTACTACCCTCTCCACCTCTTCCGCTCTCCTTCTATTTTCCCGAGTCGTCGAAGGAAGGGTCGAAGACTGTTCCGAAACTCGCGCAATAAAGCCTCCTCGCCGTGAGTGTCAAATAAGCGAATCCCACCACGGTAAATTTCAATTTCCGAAGCGTTTGCGTCTCCCGGTTATCAAGTCGCGACGACAGTCAGGGGGTGAAATAATTGACACCGGTTCGCTTCGCGCCGTGAATCACGCGGATCGAACGACTTCCTAAAGTGTAGCGATAGCAGATAGAGTCGTCAGTTGTCGTAAATATCGAGATATGTGACGAGACAAACGTTCGACGGGAGTGCGTTTGTCAATATCGGCTCCACCGGAGCACTTCGATGCGACACATTCCCGACTCGCAAAATTCCACCATCTCAGCCGCCGCGCGTACCCGTCTCGCATAGTAGCGCGACGCTTCCGGGTGTTATCTCTCGCTGCTCGATGCACCGCGAACGCCTTCGGCGTGTATGCACTTCGTTCTCGGAAAAGCCGTTCCGTCCTGGTGCGCGACGCGCTTCGTTCGTAGTCGCGCATTCACACCTGCGACTGCGAACATGTTTTCGCACCGGCACTCACGGCCGAGGGGGAAAGAGAGAGATTGCGAAAAACAACCATCTCGATCGTCGCCGCTACATGCACCGAACCGCCAACCGATATCGATGATAACGACGCCGGTAGCGATATTAACATCGACCGTAAAGTACTTGGTAAAGTCCGTCGCGTGGATTTCACATCGTTTCGGACCGTCGATACTTTCGCTTCCCTGCGGTATCCTCGGTCGGAGGCTAAATCGCCGTTCTTTCGCTTTGCCGGCGATTTCTCCATTCTTTTCGGCTCTCCGCGCTCTCGATAGCGCGCCTCGGTGTTGTCGAGGGACTCGTCGTGAGTAGCGACGACGCGTCGACACCGGTATTAAATTGGATTTAGAGAGGTGGCTCGAATATCGGGGACGAGAGTTTGTTTCTGTCCGTTGCGCATCGTCCCGAGACTCTGTTTAGTTTAAGAGACCGCTCTGAAGATACGTCAAATCTTTGAGAATTACCTTCTTTCCCTCGCTGGCTCGTGCCTCGATAGTGTTTAGAAATCGCTGACGAAGCAATTAATCGCTCGAGCTTATCTCTCGAATCCTTCGTTGGCTCCGGACGTTTTTGTTTTCCGCCGGACGTCTTTTCTCCGACAAACGCGGACGGATTTTCAATACGAGACATCATCAAAATGGTTTAGGCTATTAGAAAATCGCTGGAAAGACATCCGACCAAAGGAAGATTACAGAAAATTGAATTATTTTCTTTAATTTTTTACATTTTGCGTGTTGTTTGCAAAATGGTAGAAAACTTTGTCGTTTATTTCAATTCGTTCCATGTTTTTATAAAATTTGTTCTTGTTAATTTGGGACACCCTGTATATATATATATATATCTGAGTAACTTGAATGAATTCGACCGCCTTCTTCGAAGAGCGAATACAAGCGATGCTTTTACCGCGAGGCATCAAAGGAGGTGACCCGCGGATAGTTATGTCCTGTTTATTCGCCAAAGCTTCATAGCGGAACGGTTGATATAACGTGTATATCCTCAAGCAGCATAATACCGTCGAGCAAATATGAGCCGCAGTGGAATGGGCTAAAATGAGTTAATTAACAAAACGCGATTAATGTTTTGCATGCGGACTGCAGCCGGGTGGTGCGCGAAGCGACGGTGCTTTTTCGGAAAACAGTATATTCATTATTATCCCGAATCGTTTTATAAGAGGACGTGCTTCGCTTCGCATGTTGTTATTCGTGACGTTGCACGGATAAAAAGATAAATTGTAATTAAATAATACGATAGGTATAACATCAAGTTGTTTTAATGCGGTTAACAATTTATTCGAAATAGAGCCCACGATGGCTTCGTAAGGGGTAATACGAAACGAAAATACAAGTCCGAAATTACGTGGCGCGTTAACGTAAAAATTCGTTAGAGATATTACGTAAAAACACGTTTTGTTATCCTTCCAAGGGGAATAGAAGGAAACGTCGTCGCCTGTTCTCCGTCAAGAGTAATCTTCATACTTATTCATATCTTCTTTCAGGATCTCCTTCGTCTTTAAACGTTTATAAGAAAAAATCACGGTGGAACGTGACGCAATGTGTCGGAATTAGGACGCATTAATCCGGATTACGTGCCGTCGTACGGTGAAACAATTAGTCACACGGTTACCTACGGTGATGGTAATTAATGAATGAAATTAACCCTTATCCGGCTTCCTTGCAGCCGAAGTCCATACGCGCTCGTAATAAAGCAGAAAAGAATTCTGCGGGAGGAGGATTCACCTTTTCGTCTTTTATCCGGGTTTACGTAACGTAACTCCAACCCGCATGACCCTAATCGGGTTTCGCACGCGTGTATTCTCTACCTTGCGACGTGGAGTTTCTTCCTTTTCTTTTTGTTTTTCTTCCCTTCAGCGCGGAAACGACACGCTCCCGCCTCTCTCATCGCACCTCAGTCACGACACTCTTCCTGTCTCGTATCCTTAGTACCCCGGGGCGCTATGATGGGATACCCGGCTATTTCCTCGGCTCGTACGAAACATTTCGAGGGCGATTTCGTCCCGACGGACTGTGCTCGTCCTTGTTTCTCTTCGCGGAATGTATAGTGCGTCCTCCGGGAAAAGTACGAGCGATTTTCGGAACAGAAGACGCGTAGGACCTTCTTTCAAAAATTCCACCGTATATCCGACGTTCAACATTGATGCAGGTATATCTTCTCGTACGAAGGACACGGGGGGATAGTACACTGACGGAAAAAGTCGATGGTAAGGTCGCAAGTCAAGGATTAAGGGTATGAGCGAATGAGTTATACGAGATCTCTCTCTCTCTCTCTCCTCTGTTTTCTCACACTACAATGTGCGCGAAGGCATTACTTAAATTAATTACACAAGAGGCGAAATATTTCTCGCCAGTGCGACGTGTGGAAGAAAATGCGGCCAGGACTCTCGGCGGCTTAATTCTTGTGTAATTGGGGAGCGGAATAATTAGCGGTCGGGTTTTTCCTATAGCGAGTAGCGGTATTAATGCCGTTAGACAATACGTACGTACCTTGCGATATAATGCGAGGTCCAAGCAGGGAAACTGCTGCCGGACGAGCCGCTTTAATTGCGAACTAGAAGCCGTTTAAATAATCAGAAAATTATCTCTCAAGCCCGAGACGAAGTTATATAGTCTTGAACCTCCTTATCCTTGCTACGTTCATACGAGATTGATGTATCGACGTAACAAATCAGAACATTTACTTTTTTGTTTCAGATCTACCAAAGCTTGCGGTCACATAGTGGGTGCGGTTTCGGTGGACGCAAATGCCATATCGGAGGAGCCGATTCGGGCCGAGCGAGGTCGGCTCGAAGGTAGGTTTATTGACTTCCCGTGCTCTCGTATTAAACTCTTTGCGATCGAAAACGGGAACGTATTTGTTGAAATTCCTTCACAACGGTCGTAATAGATTAACATATTCGTACTTACGCGTATTTTTCTCGTCAAGCTTTTAACGCCTTGTATCTAATCGGCAAAAATTACATTTTTGTCTCAGATCTGTAGCAGAATGTGGCTGACCCTGAGTTCTCGGTATTTCGGTGAGTGAAAAAGTGAATATGAAAAGTAAAAGATATTTATTTTCTGTCTCATAATTGAAATATATAATCGCGCACAGCGACGCTCTGGACATTCGGCCAGTAAAGCAAATAATTCGGCTTCATTTCGCGTGGTTTTCGTAGCGTGAAAAACACGTGTTAATTTAAAAGAGTAATGGTTTTCGAACGATTAATGGGTTTGCGCTGTAACGCACGTGTGCGCGCACACCTGAAACTTTTGCCGATCGCTTTCTCCGGACCGGGCCGGTAGTCCCGCATTAAGTGCAGTTGATTTAGCAGTTCGCGGTGAAATTTGGAAGCCAACTTCGGGAAACGCGAAACAACCGTTACGCTGCTAGCAGCGTAAACGTGAACGTCTCGCACGTATAAAGCGCAAAGCGGTCGGTCGTGTTCTGCGGTTACATCGCAATTTGTTCGCCGATGCTTTTCCCCAATATGTAGTTAGGAACTTTTTATTTGTAATAACAGATAGTAATAAAATTATCACGCAACGTGGGAATCGAATCGCGTTCGCGTATTAACTGCTACTCAACCCGATAAGATAACGTTGAACGTCGCGTGAAATGCAGAGGGTATGCACAATCGAGAGGCTAGGAAAGGATTTGGATCTTCATAAAGAGATGTACACTGCGCGAAAATTAATTCACGGCTTCGATAATGGTCGAGCTCGGCAGTTGCGTCGCGCGCGACCGATAAGCTGTTACGGCGAGACTACGACAAGAAACATTGTCGCAGTCGTGGTAATCGCGGGTCTAAAGCACCACTACCGTCACACTCGATCGTATAATCGACGGCTTACGCTTCCGCATTAAGTCGCGGCTCGCCGCTGAAGACTCAGCGAGTTTGCGAAAGTTGCTCGTCGGATGACAAATTTATCGGATCTGAACTCTCATAAGCGCTTTTCGAGCGCACTTTGTTCGCAAGGCGATTTGACATATCGGCGGATGCTTCAAATTAATACTTCAGACTATGTGTAAAAGTAACAATGTATTTTAGTATGCAAAGAAGCTCGAGCGAACTGTCGCTCTCTTTTCTCTCCTCCGCCCTTTATATTTTCCTTAACGAAGATATATCGAAGCACGTTAATGATGCCTTTTATAATAGCTGTCGGTTCGTTCGTTCGCTCGCTAAATCGATTCGCAGCCTTATCCGTCACGAACAAATTTCAGAATACTCGTAAATGATCAGATGGAACACACAAGTATTACGGTTCATTTATATCGCGCAGTTAATGACGGCCATCGGGCACGAATCCCAACGGATTTATCCTTTAATGATTCGTGTCTAAATTAATCGGAGACCGCTGAGGCGCCTGGCTACGTCCCGATGGATGTCTCTTACGTTCGCGGTTTACGAGAGCGAGCACGGAGAGTTTCATATCAAGTAACGAAGAGAACCTCCGCGATCGAACCTGTACGACGATCCGATCCGACTATTCGTTATTTTCCCGCGGGGATATGAGTATGCCGGAAGAACCGTCGCGTATTTTCCGACGAAGAATCGATATTTCGGAGCCGATCTCCGAAATTGCGCATAAAATGATATCGACACACGAGAGTCCTGTCGGATTCTCCTTAAAGAAAGGACGAAGGAAGCTCGCGACCCCAGCTGCATCAGTACTGCGTAATCCTTACGTGAAACACCGCGAATCATAAGACGGTTTGTTGGTTGCTCCACATTTTTGCCTTCTCGAATAAGAAGGGAAATTTCGGCGATTCTATCTCTCAGTGCATTATTTCGTAGCAGAAGCTCCGGGTTGAGGAAAGATCGTTGATAGAAATTTGGATCTTCGGTGGGAATATCTTTGTCATCGTCCTTGGAACGAAGGAAGCGAAGTATCGGGCTTACCGGAGGACTTTTCGTCGCCGCTGCGGAAACGCACCGTCGCATTTGCGATATTCTCGGGGTCACGTACCGCTGGAAAACTTTCTCCATAACCATTGTTCATTGAGAGAGACATGTAGTCCGAGAGCCCTTGTTTATACTTCCTCCAAGCGTTTCGGTCTTTCTTCCTTTGCATGCATTCGTCTCTACTTTCATTTCTCTCCGTCTCTCGTTTCCTTTTATACTGCCATCTCTCTGATTACCATTGACTTTAATGTGATTGAAGTTCTTGGGACGCTACCAGTAGTCTCGATACATAAAGTATTTCAGATGTCGCGCGCGTTTGCTTCCTCTCAAGCCGCGGAGATTCTCTCGGGCGGATTTTTATCCTCGGCGGAAATTTAATTGGATACCATCTTTTTCCGCAACTTCTTAAATTAAGTTTTCGGAAGAAGACGGAGGCCGCGCGGAATTACATGAGAAATCAGTTTCGGCCGCTATCCGCGAGAATGAAATCTAATTCGTGGAGCCGCGCCAAGTGCACAACAACACGAAAAATCTCATTCGCTGATTATAACCCTCGAAATTACTTTTGCATGTGAGAAAAGTAACTCGATACGAAACGTGAATAAGACCACAGTTTACAAGAGACTTATGTGTAATCTCGAGACTCCTCGAGTTACGATAAACTAGTGTCGATTTCCGCACTACCCGCCTCCATTCGGAAAGACAACTCGGTTAGACGGTCGATTTGCAAAAACGTCATGGCACCATCGACGAAAAACGCGATGGACGTAAATTCGCGTCGACGCGGTCGTGCGCGACTTCGCTCAAAGTTTTGCGAGATCGTGCCAAATATCAAAGTGAATGCATCATGCTGCGATATAACGAGGCCTTCGGCGCGTTGTTATGAATACGAAAACAGCGGATGCACGCCTATGTTGATAGGAAGAGCTCGAACAGGCCCCAGTAAAGGGCCATACGATCTAAATTACTCGCTCGTCGGGCCTGTCCAGCGTCATCTCTTCAAGTTTTCGACGTAACAGCGGTAGCTGCGGCAGCGCGAACCCTTCGAAATGTTTACAACGGCTCGCATGTGAAAATCGTTGTATAGACATTCTGTCGGAACTTATTTACGAGAAATTACATGATAATTTTAGAGATATGTATATTCTATATGCATATATGTGTGTGTGCGTGCAGGTCACAATTCGAATTACGATTATACATAATGGTTGCGAGAGCAAAATCCAATTTCGTGAATGCATAAAATTACACGCGCACACCTCGTGCGTAGACGTATGTGTGTGTATTTTTTCGCTTCCACGCGCAACGTAACCGGATGACTGCGGCGGACAACGAGCCGCGCGGCTTGATTTATATGCGCGACCGTATTAAAACGACACATTCATATACTCATATGCACGCACGCGCACTTCCGTATGCAAATTCCTCTGCCGCGTATCGGCGGATGGCGAGTAATTTATAAATTTATGCGCGGATCGAATGGCCGGAGTAACGACGGCGGCGATGAAATTATCTCGCCGATGCGACGCGGTGCGACACGACGTCGCGTATCATTCATATGTTGGTGCACGGCGAACAATGCATTTTTTCTTCCCTCTCGATACTCGATATTACGAGTGTGGTTCGCGTTTCACAACGTTTCGATAACATTGGTTCAATGTGCGACCGAGAGGGGGGAGAGTGAAGGCGGGCGAAGGTACGGACTTTAATTCGCGTCGCGCCGATCGATTCTCGTCAATGTGAAATCTCCCGCATGCACTTTACACGACTAATTAATCTCAGACCGAGCGGGTTATTTACGAAGGATATGCGTGCTGTACGCGCGTCGCCATTAAAGAACAATTAGCCGCAGAGCGATTATCTCATTCCACGTTTAATTTCACCGTCTCGCGCTTGAATTCTTACCTCGGGAAAAATCCAAATCGATACTCGCGAGAGACGGCGTCGCGGCGATTTAACGCTGAAATTTCCGGTACGATCATCTCCACTCGAAGTGGATGGATCGCCTTGCCCGGGAGGCCTTCGTAATACGCTTTAATGAACTCTAATGGAATCCAATCGGCAGTCCTCGAGAACTTCGGGCTGCCGCTTCGTGCCGACACGTTCGCACCGGTAATACCTTCGTCATATATCGCGGCCGCGGCGCGCAAAGTGCACTGCTTATGATAGATCGTCTCGACAATGGAGGCAGAGCCATCGCGCAGTATCTAAGCCGAGGTCGTAAATAGTAACGTACATAGGCGCCGGTACGTATCCATTTACCGTGTAGATATGTATGTATATACGCATGGGCGTATGCGCAGGAGGCGCGTCATCTCCCTTAAATTTTGCTAACAATAGTTTCTCTCGCTATTGTAATTTGAATAATTTTTACAATGAAGTCCAGCTATGGTACGTCTTCTGGAAAGATAAGGAGAAAGTGGAACTGAAAGAATTGAAACTAGCAGAGGTATTAAAAGAAGCTCAGACTTTTTTCCTAGCTAGCACCATTGAAAGGTCTTTTAGCACATTGCGCAAGGTGAAAACCTATTTGCGGTTAATAATGTCAGAAAATCACTTCAATGGACTACGTATGCTAAGTGTATACGCAGAAAAATAGTGCTCGCGAAAAGACAGAATTTGTAAAAAGAATTATTAAGAAAGTTCACCGAAGATCCTCGAAGATTGACTTTAATACAAGTATGGTAATAAATTTCGTGCGAAGATAAATTTTACTCCCCACTGACTGAAGTCCTGGGTACGCCCATGTATGTACGATGTGTGCGCATTCGCGCTCGCGTCGCTACGTGAAATCCAAAGATTTCTGGCATCCCTTCCGGCCTTCTGTTCGCGCATTTCGCGGTCTCGCGAAAGCATTTTGCTGCTCGACGCACCCCCGATATGCAGGATGGAGCTCCGATACGTTCAACGATCTCGGAGAAATCTAATTGAGGTGTTGGGCGCGAGAACGTCAGCCGAGATTCGTGATGCTTTAAGCAAGGTGAAATGATGTCTAAATGATGGATCCTCCCCGAATAGAATTCCGCCGCCCGTCTCTCCCGAACAGAGATTTCGCGACTCCGCGTGTAAAAAGCAACGAAAGAACAACGAAAATACTCGACGAAAATAACTCGGCCGCATCGGTAAGAATGTCCTTCTCTTCGCCGCGCTTCATTTCGTACGAATGGAAGAAAGTCTTCTGAAGAGAGACGCGTAGAAATGAAACTTTCACAGGGCTCTGTGAAAGCTCTCGAGGAATTCCTCAAGACGTCGGCCGGGAACGCTCGTGGGTCTGGCAGCGCTGATGGATACGCCTCTTAAGTCCGATAAAATCGGGATGCAATGACGTCCGTGCGCTTGATTTTTCTCTCTTCTCTTCTCCCGGCCGGTTAACTTTCAGCGTAACCTACGATACTCACGCCCTCCCACCCGCGATATGCTCAGGCCGGAGAAAATTGGCCGCGCGCCTCGGCTCGCTCGTAAAGCCCGGGCTACCCCGGGAAAATGAGAACTCGCGTGATCGCGCTTTGATCACGCAAGAAACCGCGGCGTTGATCGAAGCGGTGCGAAAGCATCCATCAGCGACTCGCAGCGCGGCGAAGTATCGATTCGAGGCCGTGCACGAGGGGGTTTGCGCGCTTCATGTTGGCGTTACATTACGACGGCTTTTCTTTCAGCGGCAACGACTGCGAAGCCGGATCTTCGGGAAGAGACGCCCTTCTTATCATCCGTGTCTGTCCCGTCCCACTATCGGATTAACCGTTAACGGCGGGTTCCTTAAGTAAGTTCGCGAGAAACTCGCTAATACTAATTTGTCGAGTTCAGCGATAGTCCGTTAAGTTATAATCGGTTTTCGATACTCGTCGTCGTCGGACTGGGTCGACTGTTTCGCGATTTACGACTCGAAGTACGTGGCATTATTTTCACTTAAGTAACGCGGCGCGAAATGTGCGCCGTTTCTTTCGCACGGAAGACGTCCAAGTACGATCGTGGAATTTTACCGCCATGAGAGGGGCGTTTTACAATGCTGGCGGTCACGTAAATTACTGTGTAATTACGCACCGCTCGCGGAAAGGGTCGGGAAATATAATTACTGCCGAATGAATCGCGTGAAAATTTCTGTGACACGCGCGCACAATTACCGTGTCTATTTGTCGGACGTCTAAGTCAACCGTAGAGGAGCCTCGCGTCATGTGGATTTACCGAGTTCCGGGCAACGGCTTCCCATACGATGGCTCGTAAATGCGAGAATATCCCTTTTCGGAGAATTGCATTTGCGTATCGCTCCAAAATTGCGCCGGAGGTTAGCCGGAAGGGCACGAAGAGTTACGAGGGGTCACGCAAATCGACCGTGGAGATTTAAATAATTTGGATTTTACACCGGAGTAAATTCCAAACGCGAGTTCTCCCTTCGTTCCATCGAACGAGGGAGTTCTTATTGTCATCGCTCCGAAAGGAATTGTCCGTCCCCGCATTGCGTTGAGATCGCTATTGTCAAACTTTAACGAAATTGTCGCGTTTATTTTCCGATAAATATACTTCGCGCGAATCATACCCTACAATGATTACGACGAATCGTAACAGGTATTACATACTATAGTTTATTCATCCCTTTCGTTATTTAATCCTTCTCTCGTTCGTTTTTCACGCCATCGAATCGTGATAGATCGCAGGACGCGAGAGGGTCAAGAGAGGCGACGCGCTGAACGAACGCTGCTTGACCTATCGTTGTTCCGTTCTCGCGACCTGTGTTTCGTTGCGGTCGAAATATCGTTGGAATTTTTCCCGAGACGACACCGAATGTGCATCCCGTGCGCGGTCATCTCTGAGAGAGTTAGTTGCGGTTGGGAATTTCAAGGAATTGCCGCGTTGGTATACGTCCTCGTGAGACTGGAGTCGCGATATTATTCTCCACACAGCCCGAAATGGACGCTCGGTGTTATGCCGAGTATATTACTGGCGGCTCTCTCTTCGCCTCTCTTCTCTGCCTATCTCTCTCTGTATTTGCAAATTTTATCGCCGCCAACTCGTCCGTGGAAATTTTCAGTTGTCCCGCGCGATGTTTTATCGTCCGACACTTGAGCTTGTACGCCGCGATAAGCTCTCGCGATATTACACGTCATGTCGGATTCCACTTTGGTCGAATGACCGAATTGTGAAGGAAGGATTATCCTTATAAAAACTTTAATAAAAGCTCATTTTCGTCCTGTCTCGCGTATTCGTCAAAAATGTATAATTTTTAGCGGAGAAACATCGGGGAAAAACAGAATCACGATATCCGCGCTTGTCACACGTTTCATTCGTGACATGTTGATCATCGCTCCCATCGGCAAAGCTCCGCATCATTAGGTAATAAATGCGAGTTTAGAGAGTGAGATTTGCGGTTGCTAAAGTAGCGATGTTAAATTGACGATAATTTACTGTTTGCTCAACGGGTCTCAACAAGGCGCGACTCGACGGTTTAGCTCATTAATTTATGCGCGCGTTGTTGGCCATAAGTGCTTTGCCGTTGCATTGAGCAGATGCGGGAGCATTAAACGCACGATATGAACTTGCGCCGGAGTCACTGAGCAGGAAGGTCTCGCGTTCACCGACATTTCGTCTCTCGTAGTCTCGATCGAAGACAGTTTCGAGCTTTTCAATTCGAATTTCGCGCCGCGCGCCTCAAACTCTTGTTTGAACAAAACGTCCTCGAATGACGCGTACGGTAATACGAAATCAATTATTATCGCAGTAGAGTACAACCTAATAGGATCTTAAATGTCGCCTTTATCCTAACTTCACTGGCCTAACTTTGCCAAGCACAGTCGCAACACACCAACTGAAATTTCGTCGAAGTTTGACTACGTAATTACGCCAATTACTCAAGAGTTTCGTGCCATTTTCCTCCCCTCTGCTCGTCACGACAATTTGGATTTCCACGATAGTTTCCGGGAGCACCTCTTAACCCAAATCGTAAATTAGCTATCGCGAAATATCCGCTGACTTTATAAGTTATTGATTTTATATTGGTTGTATAATGCGCGATATAATACGAGCGCGAGATTAACCACCGTTTCACTGGCTACAGCGATATTAGCAAAGTTTGAAAACATTTTATATAGATACCCGGAAAACAGATAATCGATATTATTCGGTGACTTCGAAAGTAGAAGGAAGGAAGGCAGGCAGGAAAGAAGAGAGGAAGGAAGGAAGGAAGGAAGAAACGAAGAAAGGAAGGAAGGAAGGAAGGAAGAAAGAAAGAAAGGAAAAAAGAAAGAAAGAAAGGAGCTCGCTTCTTCGGATCGATCCACCCACGATTTTCGTTTACGACAGAAATTAGTTTCGCATAATCAACAACAAAAATCCAAGTATAGCTCGAAAGAAGCGAATCCTTCGTGAAGAAGAGTCAGGTCAAAATCGCACAGAATCCTCTCGCTATAGTAGACTCGTCGCACCTTCTCGGAAGACACTCTAATCCGCATCGATACATGGGATTATCGAATATCCTGGCCTGAAATACGTCTACGCGATAATACATCGCGGCTAGCTCATCTCCAGCCACAAGCACATTCCGATCGACGATAGATACCTGCCAATTATCGTGCCAATAGGTCCTATAATCATTTAGGACATAGCCAGCCGTTGTCGACTATTGCAACATCCCCTTGGCTCACCTAATGTGTGTCGTTAACGATAATATACGCTAGGTAACAGTAACGAGCTCGGAAATTCGCGAAGATGGTACTTTTTTTTTTTAATTATAACGCACCCTTCAAAACTGGCGTAGATAAAATTTCATCGTTCGATGAAGATCCACTCGAGGGTCTCATTATCTATTTATTCATTCGAAAGTCATCTTAAGCGTCCTCATCCACGAAGGACGTGCCAATTACAACACGGATGGTTTCCGCGGAAGTTTATCTGTGCTCGATAACTATCGGATTATCCTCCCGGTAATCACTGGTGACATGGACAACCGCGTGCGGGGTTCTCGCAATGACAGAGCTTTCGAGCTTCGCTCTTGGAGATGATTTCTTTTTTGATTCTTTCGCACGGAGGGGGGAAGGCCTCACTTACCACATCAATAAGTTGCGAGAGTTTGAGTTTGATGCACACGCGCAGCACGTCCGAGGTGTTCACCACGGGGCGCACGAGCTTGTTGTAGTTAGACAGCAGGTCGTCGTAGAGGCGCTTGGCGTCCGGATTCCCGGCGACGGCTCCGTGGACGACTAGCGCCGAGAGGAACCACACGCGCAGTGTTTCCCCGATTATGGGGGGCATCATGGTCCCCTGATTCCTCCACTATGAACGACGCGCCTAGCCTATTTGTGCCCTCTTTCTCTCTTTCTATCTCCCTCTCTCTCTCTCTCTATTTTTCTGTTAACCGCGCGAGCCACGTATCTACGTGAAGATAAATCGAAGATCAACCGTTGTGTCCTCGCAATTCGCATAGCGCATTCGCGAGCACGAACACCGCTTGGGAATCCCCCGTACATCGCGAATTTTATTTTATCTCTATCCCTAAGACTCTCGTCTCTTGAATTTTCGATTCAAACGAGCCACCTGAGTATAAAACTAAATAAATTCCGGATGCAAAACAGCTTCGACTATCGAGCTGCGAGGAAAGTGTCCCAGAAGTCACCCGCTTTCTACACATCGCGAATATTCGAAACGCGAAATTAAAAGGTACCGCTATTCCTTTAACGTCGCGACATTGGTTCGCTGTAGGCGAATGTGCAAGTCGCAGAATTTCGCTAAACCACTGTAGTCGCGAGAGAAGACGATTTCTCGTTGAATTTCCAGCCGGCGAGAAATCTGCAAAAATTTTTTGCCTCAAGACACGTAAACGAGAGAGAACACGCGTAAATGCCGGAATACTCCATAGACTAACACATAAGCGAAAAGCTCTAAGCCGAGCCGCTATATTACACCTTGCCAGACTACACTTCGTTACGGTATGTGCAATTCCCGGCATATAACATACCATGGACCGGGAACGATACAACTTGGTCCGCGGGCGGATTTATGGGTACAAGTAACGAGTTCAATCTCTCTCTCTCTTCCCCATATTCTTGCCTTCGAGCTCGTCGAGCGTCGCCGCGTAAAAAAATTTCGCTGCGCTGAATATAAAAATGATATCGCGCGATACGCGCGCTCTCCGCTGTCGCACGAAAAATTTGATCTATATTTAAATGTAATTTCCTTCTGAATTTCTTTTTTGCCTCCGCATGCGCGAAATGACGAGACGTTTCGCCTCGGTAGATTCGAGGGATTAATCCATCCGGTGATTAACGTCGTGACAAAGCCCACGATATCGATAACGGGAAATGCAACGGTAATCGCGACCATGTATGTGTAACTACGATGATACGAGCAGCAAACCGGAAACAATGACGGTGAACGATCCATGATCGCGAACCGCGATGTGTAACGACGTTAAAGTGTTCGGGCGGGCCGACACTTGGCATAGTCGGCCATTGATTTTCGACGCGTATTAGGGGCGCTAATCCGCGGCCACACATCGCGCCGCCGTCCGTCGTGGATCGGATTGATCGTTTGCTAGCAAATCGCGAGGCAGCGCATTCCATTCGCCGGCCGGTATTTAACGGAGTCAAACGAATAGAACGGCTGACCACGTCATTACGCGATTTACATCGCGGCGATTCCGCCGTGAACGCCACGATTGAGCGAGTTAACCGGCCAATTTTGAATTTGGACGTGGCGGCTGGTTTATTCCCTCCTCCCTTCCATTTCTCTCTCTTTCTTCCTTTTTTTTGCGTTGCTGTACGAGCGATGATGCTGTACGGTGAAATTGCGACAATTACGACGAGCCTGTGCGGTGCGCGATGGTCGGCACTTTTAACGTTTTACGATCGGACGCAACGCGCACGCGCGCGCTGAACACTGCTGATGTATCACGTTAAAGAGTTAAAATCGGATTTTTTGCATAATAATGACTGTAATATACATATTGCATGTAGAAAGAGAGGATCACTGTGTATCGAGGACTCTAAATTGTATTTCCACGAAAAGAGCTACGAAATGCAAGATTTTCAGTGTTAATTTCGTCACATCCGCAATTCAGCCTACTCGAAGTGAACGATAAAAAAAATTGGTGAAATTTTGACGACTCCTTTCCAATCATTTGAAAATGTTATCCCTGTGCGTTGACGTTCGGATGTAAATCCACGGCGATATGCGACGTCGTTTGATTCGTTTGTCGCGCGGAAATCCGGCCCGGGATTAGTGGATAAAATGCCGTCTCGTTTCGACGATTAGGATTATCTGCGCGGATTTTGCTTCGCTCTTCGCGAACTCATTCGGCATATCGACAGCTACGTTGCATCTCGCTGATATTCGCGTAAATGGGAAATTGATACTCGACCATTGATGCTTCGGTTAGCTAGCCTCGAGAGCGTTGAGATTTCCGCATTGCGGGTCACGTAACTATAGAGAGAAAGAGAGATAAATCCAAATTTCTCACGTAATAAATTCCGCGCGGTACACGCAACATTTATCCAGCACGTGTTAGTAATAATCGCGTTATTTTTATCCTCTGGTTCGGTTGTTACCGAGCGAAAAAGATCGATAAATCTGAACGGCTCGAATCGTCGTCGTTGAGATTCGGGTACCCGCAAAGTGATCGAGCGGGCACTTTCTCTCACCTGCCGTCAGGTGAGCGACTTCGAGATCGTAATTCACGTCAACGTCGGCGCACGCGGCCGACACGGTGCGGTATGAACGGCAGAATTTACGCGGGTACATACGCCCGACGACAAGGAAGGATCGATCAGCGTCCTGATCCCACCTCGTCTGCCACCGTGCGAATGTCTAATTGCTGTTGCCGCGCTAACTGGGTCAACGGTATATTATTTCAGATTAGCGGCGGAGCGGCGAAGAGCCGATCTCGCCGCGTTGTCATCAGCCTCGGATCTGCGTCTTAAGCAAAGTAGTATTTAACGAGAGAGAGTCGCTATTCAACATAAAAACCGACTATCAATATTGAGTCCGACAATTTTTAATAAACTAATGTCAGAGATAATCTGAATTATTAACATTTTATTCAATCACGATAACTTTATGAGAAAGACATTTTTGTTAAAGTATTTCTCTCTCTCTCTCTCTCAATATTTACAAGTTTCGTAACTCTATCAATTCTTAATTTTTACGAGAAACGGATAAATTGATTAAAACGGATGTCTCGAATCAATCTTACATCGAATTCAAGTATACCGAAGACAAAGCTTTACGCGTCGAAGAAGCCTTGTTTGCACGAATGTTACTGTTGTGTCCCAGAATATTTTCCTCGCATTGGAATCTACAATGGAAAATTCGTTGACTGACCTCTTGAAACTCGCATAATTCGCGCATCGAGCAATCCTGTGTCGTACGGCTCAAATAGATCTGAAACTGCTCCGGCCGAGCACAGATTAAACTCCGCTCCCTTTCCTTGTACCGCTTCTCTCTCTCTCTCTCTCTCTCTCTCTCTCCCCCCCCCTCTCTCGCTTCCTTTCTGTTTCTATCGGGAAAGTAAATTACTTTATAGCGCTCTTTGTGATCGCTCGAGTGCTTCCGAATAAGGACTGTTTCATGTGCGCGAGCGAATTCGATGGAAATCGAGACAATGAACTCGGGTCATCAGTCGATGCCGTTGTTGGATTAACGATCGACCCGTTTAATAGTTTTTTTTTGCCTCTATTTACATTTGCAGTGAAAAATTTTCAATGTAACTTTCGCGGTTGAAACACCATCAAACGGTCGACGTGCGCTGACGTTCCTATAGCGCCCCTAGCCTTGCATTACGATAGTTAATCACCGTTCGGATCAGAAAACGTAACCGCGATCGTATCGTCTTTGCAGCGAGACGCGTTTCGCACGAGATTACCGCCGATTAAGAAAAAAGTTATCAAGTGGAAATGGCACACAATGTAACGTTTTCAGCGACGTCCATCTCCGAAACTGTTTTAGCTCTGACGAGAAGGGTGAAGCCGGGAGGTTGGGCGGAAAATAGAATTGAAAACATTCGATCGATCGTACCGAGCAGCGAGCCAATGATCGCGAAACCGCGTGAAGTTTCTATTCTTGACAATCCATTAGCCTTCGGCTAGAAAGGCTCGCACACGGTATTGCACATGGGAATATTCGATTCGAACGCATAATTGAGAAGATCTAGAACGTACTTCACCGACGATGAAAATTTAAATGAGAGCCTGTCAAGTGCGCTTTGTCGATCAATTCGCCCAAGCTTTTGTGCGCGTATCGCGTACGTGTGCGCGTGAAACTTTTCATAATTTGTTATTCTAATCGTCATCAAATGCGAAATATATCCGCAAATTGACATATTAAATTAACGTGACAGATATTAAAGCTCATCATAATTTGACTGGGGCTGCCGCACTATTGATCGAGATAATGAACGATATGTCTCCATTTTCGAAAGCTATATCGAGAAAACCGCGTTGACGAAAATTAATTGGAAATAAATCTCTGCTGAATTTTTTTTATATAAAAAGAGATTATAAAAAAATGTTTACTTCGTTGGCACTTTAAGTAAACGATAATATAATTGAACGAAAGAGAGGGAGTTATAATAGCGAGAGAGTATGGAAGACAAACGGCGAAGAATTGATGTATCCTCGATAAAGGCTGCTAATATAATCAAGAGAACTCTCGGAAAGATGGAAGTCGCTCGCTAAATCATCGAGCGGATATTCTGGATTAGAGCGTTTATTAAGCTTCGATAAAAATCACAGCGCAATTCCAGCTCGGGCGTCGGGTGGAATTTTGCATGCGGGCGCAATGGGGAGGATTTTGCACGGCGCAGGATATTGAATCTGGTGCGCGCGCGAAAGGTGTGGCGGGCGGGAAATAATAAAAAGAACGCCACGCGACATCGCGTGTCTCCGTCGAAATGTCTCGACGATCGTCGCCAAGTCTCGATTAGATAATTTTACTTGTGTAAAAATCGCGCCCCCATCTCCTCGTCACGTTGTCCGCGCTTTCGGCGATTAAAGTTTACGCGATTAGCGCAGCAGCTGTCACGAGGGAAGGAGACAGAGAGAGAGAGAAAGTGCGAGCGCATGAGGCGAGCTCGTAACTTCGCTTTAATTATTCGCGATAATATCTCACGCGCGATTAAATTTTCGTGATAAATTCCGCAGTATTATTCACGCGCAGAACCGCAATCGCTCCCCTCGCAGCCAGGAGAGCGGCGTTCCTCTCCTCTGCACTCGCGATTCATTACATAACGAACTTTGGACTCGGCGCGTAAACATTTTCGCGAATCACGCACAGGCTTTCGATACGTGTCATAGGCGAGTTTTTACATCTGTCGATCAGTGGATCAACTTTCGCAAAATTTCGGTGACACTGCGGGAAGCCCGAACCACCCTCCGAAATCCCCATTTCCCGTTCATTAAAGCGGCGAAAGCTAGGAAGGTAACCCCCTCGCGCCTGCCGGCAAGCACACTCGGGAGCCCCGATGAAATCCCGGTCGAAGGGGCGGATAATCCGCGTTCCCAAGCGGTGTCCGCGGACGGAGGGCGAGGACGAGTTTAGCTCGACACTGACCTAACCCTCGCGCGCACTCCAATCCACGCCGGTCTCTCGCAGCAGCTCTCGGGACCGCTGCACACTCGCACGCACTGCACCCACGACTGAAGGTGGGTACCGCGGCTCTCTCGTGGTCGGCGGGGGTGCGCCGGGATCTCGGTCGCTTGGAGGCGCCACCGGGTGCGCGCACCACCGGGCGCGGTGAGACGGACGGAGGGTTGGTCTGCCAGGATAGGGGCGGCGAGGACTCTCCGGGTAGACTCGCGCGCGTCAGGAATTCGGAGCGGCTCTGCGCGCGCGTCCGTCGTCACGCGTTTCCGAATCGCTGCCACGGCGAATACACCGTTTAGAAAAAGCGTTCTGTTTGCTCTTGTCGTGAAGAGCGGTTTCATCGCGTACGAAATAGATTATGATGGAATCGTTGATTCGTGTGTTGGGAGGCGCCGTTAACAGCACGACCCCATCTCGGGCGGCAGTTTTTGGAAGAAATAGCGTTTTATTTGGGTCGTACAGTTTAACGCGTCGGCATCCTTAACAAGCTCAGGCAATTGTCTTGTGACGTTAATTGCGCGATTTTTCAGGATTACCGTGGGACCTCGCTGAATACTAAACCCTCCACCATAAACGCGATGCGAAATGATTAATCATACTATCGCCGCGCGGATAATCTCGTTGAAAAATTGGCTCGTTTGCACGCGGCGTTGTTGCCCGGAAAATAATCCGAAACAAGAGTAACGTCGCGCTTCTAACATAGAATATCGTAATTTTCCATAATTATACTGTCACCTCGAACATACGTGAGCTCGATCGTCTCGTCTCATCAGTTTAATCTAAATTCGCCATGTTGAGTCTCCTTCGGGCGACGAATATGCCATTCTCGCTAAATATGCAGCCGATACCGATGCTGGAGATACAGTTGACGACGCCGGGAGAGATAGCGGATCTCTCGCGTGAATTTAATTTAACGTCGTTCTCGTGTGAGGCCCATAACTCCATCGTTTTACAGCGCAGGACTCCAGCCAACTCCTGCGAAGAGAAGCTCTAGAAGCGTAACGACGCCGCGGCTGGTTTCTTAGCCGGAACAATGTATCGGTAGCGTCGTATAACGGAGCGTATTAACCGCCGCAACTAAGCTTCCGACGAGTATTGATGAATTAAGACGGCGATAGGGTAAAGCGAGTTCGGCGTGGCTCTTTCGTGAGTCGAAGACAGACCGGATCGCAATGAAACACAAGCGGCTGGGGAGGAAGGAGGGGGACGAGTCGTTTCGATTCAGAGTAGCTCATTTATCACCGGACTTCGGGCGCTAATCCCCCTCTCGACGACTAAGGAAAAAACGGGGGTGGATGGGAGGTATACGCCGTGCCGGCGGCAAACGGAATAAAGCGGGTGAGGGTTGTTTGCCAAGAATTAAACTCTTCCCCCTTAATTCATCGGACAGGTCGTTATGGTGCGGACGCTTCAAACGGACGTGAACCAGAAATCCAAATCAAATCGTCCGCCGCTTCGTTCGCGCTCGAGATTTCCTCTCGCTGATCCTTACGAGCGCCTTGAGTATCGACCACCGCGAGAGATATTTTTTCCCGAGAGAACGATTAAATATTCCGGTGTACGATGAATTACGATGCTTCCTGCGCGCCCGCGTTTCGCACGATCATCGTTCTTAATCGTCTCCGAGGGAAAAGTAATTGAAGGAAGCGAAGAAGAAGAGAGAGAGTGAGGGACACGTTCCAATTAGGGAGATGGATTTCGAAACAACTTACCGCGGAAAATTCGATCGTCGTTATATCGCGCGTATCACACTCGATGTGACGTCACTTTGTGCCGAAAGCCTCCCTTTTGCATCTTTTCGCGAAACGTAAGCTCAATTCCGTCGCGTAAAGCCGCGACGACAAAAGCATCACCTGCTTTTTTCAGCAGGCCGAGTCGATTTTTCTCTCCAGACCATTGTGCGGCGTTACACATCCTGTATCGGGCGATCGGAGTGAGGCGGGGGCGGTGATGGTGGTGGGTTGACGTGGGAGTTCCATACTTGAAGGGGGTCTTGGCGAGATTCCAATAATCTCCTCGGATCACCACCATCGGCACTACCTATTCCTCGCGATTCAAACTGGGCACGTGAGGTCGCCCGACCGATTTACCGCTGTCCAACGTACGTGTGTACATACGTGTGTCGCGTGCACGTGTACGCGTGTGTGATCACATCGAGGTGAAAAATGTCAGCTGGCGTCACCGGAATTAGAATCCGGGAAAATACAAGCCGGAAAAGTACGCGATTGGGCCATCGATCTTGCGCCCGTGTCTGCTTACGTGAAAGTTACTCCCCCTCTTTCCTCTCTTTCTTTCTCGCTCTTTTCTTTCCCCTTTCGCCCTTTCTTTCTTTGTATGCGAGTGCAACGCAAAATAAAAAGAAATCCGTCGACACAAACGATTACATTTTAGCAGCTGTATGCTCGGGTTAAGTGGAATGCAGCTCCGAAATGTAGAAAAACATCGTCGTGGAGAACCGTTTTCTCACTGTTGACGCTAATGTAGAATCGCGCGCGCGACATGTGAAGAAAATCGATCGCGCACAAAGGAACGAGTCGCTCTGAGAAGGCTGAGGGATACGCGATTATTAAAATCGACAGAGTGATAAGCTGGAAATTTTGCACGACGCGACAACAAAAAGCTGATATCACGCGCCGTTGTTACAATCGATCGTTCGCATTCACGATTACAAGAAGGGAGGCGCGAACGTTACGAGGAGAAAGACGGGGGGTGATCCATGAATACTTTTCAGGGTGCGTCCGGTGACCCGGTAAAAGTTAGATATCCAAGACGACGGAATTTAAAGCTGGCTCGCTCCGGGCGTAGCAACTTGATTGGAGTCAAAGTGTCCTCGATGGAAATTACCTCTGTATTACCGTCGAGATTTTGCTTCGTATATGTAGTCAAAGCACTCAGCGGATACGCTCGCGAACACAGAAGTTACTATTAATTTCAAGTCCGACACAGTTCGCGATGTTTCAGCGGCAGGAGTTGATTCTCAGTTTAAATCGAGTTATCGCTATAGAATTTCCAAACTGTGATCCGCGCCACTCTCTCCGAGGCCACGGAGAAGATGAAGGGATATATCCCTTTTATTGAGAGAGAGAGAGAGAGAGAGAGAGAGAGAGAGAGAGAGAGAGACAGACAGAGCGTTCAGTAGATTATAATCCGCGACGTGTATCGCTAAGCCTGATTAAAATTCGTCCATTATCTTGGCGAGGGGAAAATTCCTATTCGCAAGTTGTATTTTAATTGATTGATAGCGCGCGCAAAACATACATATTGAGTAAAAATTTCGCACGACAGTATAAATTAATGGAGCACGCGAGTGCAACTTTCGTGCACGTACACACGCAAATTGGACGAATTGATCCTTCGTCTCTGCGCTGTCGTTAATTATAACTTTGAATAGTTATTTCTGTAAATTTCGTTGTGTCGCGCAATCGATGTTGTTTCGTCATCGTCGTTGTGGGCACAAGGAGTTGGTTTTGTTTCGCGATGTCGAAGTAGAATCTTCCCCGAAACTTTCGAGTTCTCTTTGACGGCTCTTTCGGGCGCAAATCTGTCAGAATCAACAGAGGCCTCGGCGCGAGTTGCTGCCGTAGGAAAGCGTACTGCACACGATGTTGATTCAGGTGTCTACCCCTGGAACTTTAGTAAAGAAGAATATATCTTCGTCATATATGTTCCGGCAAATATTTTACAGTTTAACGCAAACATATTTCTTCGCCATCATTGCGACGCCGATCGGCGGTGCTCAACTCGTCCTGTCGTCGCGAGACCACCGATAATCGCGCGGCAAAATCGTTAGGATCGTTAGGATCATTCTTTCGATATCAAGAGTATTAACGTCCCTCCTCGCAGTAAATGTTGAGCGCGTTGCGAAAACTCGCGGCAAGATAAATTCAATTAAACGGAAAAACGATCGCACAAACATTCAGCACGATCGACAGTTTAATTAAATTTATTTTGCATCCGGCGCGAAATCAAGCGGGCATGCTTGATTAAATCTATTTTGAAAATCCGATCGCGCATCATTAAAATTCAACCGGTCGAAAATTTGGAAACCTTCCCATCTTTATTGTCGAGAAGACGTGAAGAGTTCCAAGCTCTCGATTGAACGGTAATTCTAAATCTAGCGGTAACGTGATTAATGTAAACTTGCGTCTGGCTCACAATTCTCACAATACGTTACGCAACAATATAATAAAAAAATATTAGTTGTCGTTACACGACGAAAAGGCAGGAGAGGGTCGAAATGAACACGTAATTTTTATTTTTCACGATCAGTATTTAACCGTGTCGACGTATTCTCGTCTATTTTGTTGATATCACCTAGGGTTCTCCACTTGGTTTCACGTATGAGCACATAAGCACGTGCATATGGCGAGAAACGGCCGGAAAGGGAAACAACGATTCCGCAGTGATTCGGCAATCCTGGAGGACTGCAGTTTGCTCGCATTCAGATGCCAAGCGAAGGCGACTCGACAAATTGTGCCAGTAAGCTTGGACGTCTGCAAGGACCTCCGCTGCAAATTTCAACAATTCGACGGCAGTGCCAACCTGTCGTCGGCCAGGGTAATTCCCCCGAGAATTTTCCGCGAGGATTCCAAGCGTAGTTGATATTCGATCATTGATGATGTATCCTCGGTTTCTTTCGAAAAAGTCATTCTCGCGATCGTCCGCAATTTTGTCAAAATAAACACGAGGCAAGCGTGCGATACGTTTAGATAATCGATTTTCACGATTCACCTAAAATCAAGGAAAAATAACCAAATCATCGAGTTATTATACGTATAATGTAACAAGATGTAACCGCATTAAATTATAACGGTAGACAATTAATCGGTCATACAATAGCGATAATAGCGATAATAACTAGATTCTATTCAATTAGCTTTCTATTCAAGCAAATAATTTCAATTGCGTTAGATACTTAACGATTACGGTTACACTATCATCCGCGTTTAATCAATACGTAAACGCATCGTCTGTATTCGAATTACCGCGACTGTTAACGTGACTTGTTTTAAATTCCATTAGAATGTCCAACCGTGGTTGGCGCGTAAAAATTTAAGTAAATTAGCACGGCACGGCCGATTAAAAACACTGCTTCTTGCAATTTGCGCGGTTTGTTTGCACGGCTTTCCCTATCTCTCTCCCTCTCGTTGGAGCTTATGAATTATGAATGTTCTTTCGTAGCGGCTAAAACATTTTCGTGCAACTCGTTATCTCGTCGTGCGAAAGCACTTTACCATTTTTCTAATAAAACACTTATGAGTATTTTCTTTGAAGTGAAAAGGCCGAGAGAGTTATTTCTCTTAATTCTCGGCTCCAAAGTTACATTTTTCCTATCATGTGAGTTACATTATTAAAAACGCATTTAGTTCTATCGCAGTTCGCGTGCGAAAAGGTTCAAATGACATTACGGATGCTGAGTCTTTCCATTCACGAATTTGCTTTTATGTTTTTAGAGTTCGAGATTCTACATTGATTAATCATACAATTTTATTACATAGAAGAATATATTTCTTATACCTTTACGATAATATAAACATTGAATTATATTATATTATATTATGTTATATTATATAAACATTGAATTATATTATATTATATTATATTATATTATATTATATTATATTATATTATATTACTTAAAAAATGAAGGTTCTTCTGACCTGCGTTGACTCTTACCGCAACTTCGATTTGTCAGTAAAAGCAGTGACGGCTGGTAACGAGGACTTTGAAACTACGTTCTGATATAACAGCCGATCCTCTAAATGCGACTAAATAGACCACCTGGTACCATCTAGCGGTAGGAGCCAGATAAAAATGCCCTGTAACATTTAGTTATGAGAAGTCTACGAACATCATATAAAAAAAACCTATCAACACAGAGATTAATGGAGTTTAAAAATATCGAGCAGATAAGTAATCCTTTGATAAGAAAGAAGGAAAAAGATGAGAAAGAAATGAGTATCGATTTATCGATCGTATATCACACTCATCTTTGGTGCTCTTTTTGAAAAACTCCGAATGCATAGCTTAAATAGAAGTTTAAAACAATTTTGTCATCATTGTATTGTAATCTGCGATAAAAAAATGTGCTTTTTTTGAACGCGTTATTTTACCTTACTGAGTGCAGATAACGTAGAAAGTCCTGTGCTACCTATTTATACCTCAGTAAGTCGCGCTTTTACCAAGTGAAGTATAGTCGGCTTTCACCAGCTGTTATGCAGCTATATATGCGAACATTACAGTATTATGTCTTTTATCTTTGTCAAAAATGTATATAATTGGTCGTAGAATTTCTAATTATCAGTGCAAGGAAAAATTTGATTTGCGCCGTCATGAATTACGTATTAATCTACTAAAAAGTTTTATGAATTAACGAGATAAATAATTTTTCCATTTTTATACAAAATATATAAATAAAACAAGATCTGAAGTGCCGAAAAATTGAAACTGTGGTCGGTGTAGTGTGGACTGTTTCGTTGGCAACCGAAACCGAAATGGCACGTGAGAATCGTGAGAGCCTCGGACTGGGTTATTTCTGTAATCGTACTGGATTATTATTTCAACGCAGATACGGACGTATACGATATAAGTGTACAGCACGCTAAATAGTACATTGCCCTGAAGAGTAGAAACGATTAAACGCGTCTAATTTTACCTAGGTTAAAGTCGACGAAATTGATGACTCGATAACTTTCTATTTGTCTTCTGGCCAAATTGTACCGGAGAACTTCGTGAATGTCTTTATAAACAGGCGCGCGTACGCGGAAGTGAAGAGAGAGAAAACACAATTTAGATCAGATCAGATGCAATTGATCTAGGCAGTTAGCAAATCTTGTTATTGAAATTATTCTGAAACAAAAGACATGGTTACGATAAAAATACAACACATTATCCATGACACGAAATGTCACTCGTCGACGAGTAGCAACATTTTTATTTCCGGACGATCGTACAAATAATTTTTGTGGAATGTATGTGATAATGCACGTAAAATATCTTTTTGTCTATGTGTTTGCGCATCCTTTCTCGGCGACGTATTGTAGGCTCATTAATTCACCGGACCAAACATTATCATAATCGATAAATTAGGTAGCAGCGACTGTACGCTCTCGGTAATCGGAAGCACAATTATTTCGTGGTTGACATGTCCCATCGGATCGATATATCTGGCGTTGTACAATACTCGTGTCCACATCCGTCCTCATGACAAACACTTCACCGGCAGTTCCATAAATTCCCGTCGTCTTCGCGCGAATCCGCAATAAATTAAACGCAAGGTGCCGACATTGTTTTGTTTACGATAACGTTATGCAAAGATTTTGAATGCAAGAAATTATGGATTTTACAATTAGCAGAATGGAATATTACAGTTCTTTCGTTCGTAATTTCGCCGTTTATCTTCGTAGTCTCTATTAACTCGCTGATGGGGACGATTTCTTTTCTAGCGTTTCTAAAAGTAGAATTATAAATTATCTTCGTGATATATGTAATATTGGTCGCACGGCAACAAGCAGCTACTGACTACGAACTACAAACTAGAATGTACGTTATCGCTGATATCCAATCGCCAATAATCAACATCTACGAAAACGTTTACACTAACGGATTGCCACTTTCGATACGATAACGTTTCACTTCTCTATGTTTATATAATTTATCTCGATATTTTCCTTAGCAGAAGTTCCTCTTGAATTAGAAAATCGGCAAAATTATACCAATTCTCATGACTTGTAATGTTATTGTAAAATCCATGTTCGTATAACTACGCAAATAATCTCGGCATTATTCGCAGTTTCTGTGATGCACCTCTCCCTCAATCCGTAGGTTCGGACCTACAACACGTCACCATCTTGTAGTGAGCCGCGTCCATCGCGTGGTTCAGCTGTTCTTTGAGCTCTCGGGCTTTCACGTATACGTCTTCCTTCATTAAATTGTAGCACATGGCAATAAGACCCATTCCCAGCAGCAGGTAAACGAAATTAATGATGAGCTTTGTCTGGTTGCTCTGTGCGGAGTCGCCTTGCTTCCAGCCAGGCACCAAGTCGCCCAAACCGATCTTGCAGAGCGACGTGACGCAAAAGTAAGCGCTGTCCAGGTAATCCCAATCCTCCCATTCGGCGAACATGATCGAACCGGCGAGAATGTAGCCGAATATCACCCAAAGACAAGCGGTCGACGGTACGGTGATCCTCTGTCCGGGTTTCCGTTGGCCGGTGCACTCGTGCAGTCGCGTATACAGCCAACGGAAGGTCTGCGCGAGCACCTTGCCCATGTTGAGGAAGTAGAGCACGTAGAGCGGAATGCCGAGGACCGCGTAAACCACAGTGGCGCCTTTGCCCCACTGGGTCTTCGGCACCAGGCTGCCGTAGCCGATCATCGTGAATACCGACAGGCAGAATATCAACGCCGCCGGGAACGTCCACAGATCGACGGCCTTGAGGCCGCTGCAGTTGACCTTGTTGCGCTCGTTGGTAGTGATGTTCTCCTGGTAGCGCAGCAGGATATTGTTGGACACCTCGCAGAAGGCGGTGCGGTTGAACACGTTGACCGATTGATTGCTCGCGGTGCCGAACCACAACTCGTCCGCGTACTCTTTGCGGATGGCTTCGCGCACGCATACCACCTCCGGCTCCTCCATAGTCTCGATCGTCATGAAACCGAAGGCTCCCACGATCGCGTAGCCCACTACCAATCCACCCACGCCCACCTGGGTGCACATAAAGGCTACCAGCTTGCGACAGCAGTCTTTGACGCGTTCCCGCGGATCGACGCCGGTCGACGTCGAGGACGAGTCTCGGCTCCTCAGGGAGGACCTCATCATCGGGACGCCGGAGCGCGGCATATTCCGACGCGAACTACCAGCGACGAAGGGACGCACATGGAAAACACCACCACCTTGATGCTGATACTCGGCGGCAACTCGCGCGCCGCTTTTCTATTTCTGGTTTACGGGACGCCCCTCCGCGCGTAGATTTTCCTTCTCGTTTTCTCCTCCGGAATTCTGCTCTATCTACTTCTCGGCCCTCCCCCTCTCTCTTTTTTCACTTTTCTTTTTTTAATCGTGCAGCCCCTACCACGTTGCGTGACTACATTTCCGTGGACCACTCTCCTCTCACGGGTCATTCTCGCGAGATTGGAATCGGTGTGGTGGCTTGGAATTTATCGTTGGACGCTTATACGAAGAAAATATACAAATTGAAAGTCGAGACGTTAGCTCTTAACTATTTAGGATTGAATTCAATCAATCACTCATGGATAAGCTGCAATTATGATGGACTCAAGCTTTCGAATTAGACGGGAGAGTTATGTGATATATATATATATATATATACGTCGGACTACTTGAGATCGCATACATTGTGAGCTAATGCTGCCGCGTGTTATTTTGACTAGATTGTTTTAATTCCGGACGTGACTTACTCCCCATCGACGACGACACACGTCCGTTCGGTGAAAGAATAACTCCGTTACGAAGCGGTTATTCGCACAAATGGACTCTGTGAATTTTACTATTTTTACCGGCGCGTCTACGAACGCTGAATTCGTGGGAACGCACGGTTTGCGTGGAACTTGAAATAGTTACACGGCTGTGACGCTGCCAAATAACATTTCGCCGCGCGAGGCCGATGAAAAGGCTTCTTTAATCACGAATGGAAATATAGCACAAAAGGTTATAATAAGGCTGGCGTTGTGTGAAAGGATTGCAAAGTAGCTGTGTGCGTGTGTGTGTGTGTGAGAACGACTTTAACACGATGTGTCATCGTTCTCGGGATTCCAATCAGCATCACGAGAATATCGGAACTTCGAGGGGGAGATGGAGAGGATCGTGTGACATAATTAACCGCATCATCGTGAACGGGGGAGAATTCCCCTTTGTCGAATTGATTTTCCCTTTGTGAAATCGCATGTGTGGAAACCAGACGTAAATTTAATAATATTTCCCGAGCTGACGTGCTGCGCTATCGTTTTGATTTTAACGTGGATGCCCGCTTAAATGGACTTGTGCAAATCTTGTTAGAATAAACTTTACGACATTGACACTCGCGACATGACTGTCGTTCGTGTTCTGAAGCTAAACGAGATATCTCAGGGAAATATATATTTTGTCTCGAACACCATGGATGAGAATGAAAGAATCGAGCGGAAAAGTTTTAGAATGAAGATTCCCGATTTCAGACGTACAATTTCGTGAAACGGGACTTCTCACGTAAGTTCTTTTTCTTTCTTTCTTTTTTTTTTATTACCATCTTTCATCAGGAGAATGTCAAACTCTGGCGGAAAATTCGTTCGCAATCTGCCGCCGATATCGATTGGAGACGCGCCTCTCAAATTCACTGATCGAGAGTTTTAAGTGAATTCGAGGGGTGGATACCTCGTCAGCGTCTCCTCGAGAAATTTGCTATTTAGATCAGTCGAGTGGCGATCGTCGTTCGAGTTACATCTCGGCAAAATGACGCTATGTGCACCACGTGTGAAATTTGACTTAGGTCGTCTGCTGGTGGTTACGTTAACATTGCTTTGCACAGGTAATGAGAGCACGCATCCTACAAATTTTTAATATTACGCCGGTTTCTTTTTACTCGTATGTCGCCGTGCCGCTTCAGACTTTGCTTCTATTTTCCACTAATTAAATTTCTGAAATGCATATATTCATGCGTTTTCTAAAACATCTTTATATGTATTTTTTAAATCTTCGTCAACAAAAATATCTATATTGATCGCTTTCTTTATATTATAAAATTTATTAAGAAAAAGTTAATTTTAAGAAACCTTTGATTATTCTGATAATGATAGAAACATTTGCTTATATCGGAATTATCTTTTTTAATACATCTTCTTTTCTCCAAAATATTTTTGGAATAAAATAAAAATAATGTTTAGCTCTCGCACTAGTTATATCATAAATCTCTTTTGATTGCATTAATATGGAAAGCGCTCTTGTAAGAATGGTAGAATTACTTATTTTGAGCGAATGTATAAGAATGACGGCAGCTGCACTCGCTCGCTCGCAGACCAAATGTTTCGCACGATCGACCGATGAACGTGCAATTCGCAAACTGCGAATCTAAATTTAAAATTTGAGTCGTGTTTCGTCCGCTCAAGTTTAATCGAACAGTCGTTCCAACAACGGTCTGACAAACACGACAACATGATGTAACGTGTTTAGATTTTTCTCTGTATTCTTACCGCGACTTGCATATTCTTATCATTCGCTCGTAATAGAATAGACATGCATGTCAAAGATGTCAGTAAAAAGTGATTTCTTAATCGCTCCGACACCGATAAGCCGATCAACCGTATCAACACAGACCAATCGTGAATCAGCCGGATCTCCTCCGCATCGTTACGCTGCAACCATAACGATGCCCTGCCTCACCGATGCGTGCACGCTAAATCTCGCGCGATAGCTCTTCGTGTAATCACTCGGGGTTATCCAGTTAGATTTACGCCGGGATTCATCAGTCGTATGCTCGTCGTCATCGCGCTCGTGTGTTATCCATCGCGATCGTCTCTTCCTAGGTGGGTCCCCCGTGATGCATCTCCGCCTGATCGGCCTCGCTCTTTTAGGTAAGGATCTTCGCGTGCTTCACTTGGTTGATAGCTCATTTCCGCCGCGATTACCGTTCCTTTGCCTGCCGGACCGCTGACACTAAATATTAGTATAATGGTCGGAGGATTGCCGGAGAGAAAGAAAAATCCCCGTCGGTCTACGCCGAAAATCTTGATGGATACATTTAAGTTGTTCGATCCATCGCGAATTTTTGCGAATCATCGAAGATTTTGAGTGCAATTGGTGCAGGCTCGCGCAACACAGTGAATAATGCGATTTTGCCCCTTTCCTACCTGCTTCCGCAATTTGCGGATATATTCGTCTCGCGTGCGATTATTTATTTTAACAATCTCTCCACGTGATTCACATCCAGTTACACCGACTTTCGAGCCGAAATGGAATTTCGTGCTCCTCGTTCCCGGCGTATACTTTCGCGACGATCGCTCGGCGCATGCATTTCTATTTATTTATACCCGTGCCGCTTCCGCTCTGTTTATTTTCTCTCACGGCTCAATCTTGGCAACGTTTTTCCTTTCCTCCATCTATCTCAAACGCGCGAGAACAAACTGCAAACCGTAATGTGTAAGTGTACGTCCGATATTCCTATTGTTTGACTCCTTCGTTCGCTCTCAGTTTGCCCTCTGACAATTGTATCACAACGATATTTGTTAAATGATCGCCGGAAGCAACGCATAATCAGGAACGGGAAATACGATTTTTTTCCTTTCTTGCCTCCTTTTTTTCTTTTAATGTGTTTGATCAACGTGTATTACGAGAAAGTATGGGAAATACCAAAAGTCGATCTATTCGTGTTCTACGATCTTATTTCTAACTACCGACGAAACGAAAGCATGCCGATCGGAGATCGCTCGCTATCCCTATAGCGGAAGTGTGCATTATGCTCGTTAAAATCTGCGTGTCGTTTGAGGGATTCGACCGTTGTTGCGGCGCGCCGATCCAGAAAGCGCCGGCGTTTATCCGCTGATTGTGATTCAGTTGTCGACGGCGACGAGGGCGCGAGGACGCGATCTCTTTCGACGACGACTTCGCCGTCGACTTTTCCTCGAGCGTTGCGAGATCACGCAACAGCATTGGTAACAAGTGCGAACGAATTCGCCACGACTTGCGCGGTCAATGAGGTCAATTCTGTTTCCTGTCGCGCGCGTTCAATTACCGATAGAGCCCACCGGAGACCCGAACATGCTCGTGCCGGCGTGGAAATAATTATTTTATTAGCCGTTCGTGCGAGTTCCGGTCAAATTAATACTGCGAGAACGCGGTCGGTGCATTAAAAAACCCATTTAGTTGTGCGAAACGAAATTTGGCTACCTCAACTCTATATCTCTTTTTTGCCTATGGGCAAATAAATATTTTAATTAATATGACAAAACAATTTAATTGGAAAATTTTATAATACTAACACAACACATAAAATTATGGTTTGTATGTAATTAAATTTTGGTTTATACTCTAATATTGTCTCCTAAGTCAATTGTGTGTTAATATTATTAAAGTTTCCAACTAAATTTTTATGTTGCGTCAACCAGCAATTTTTGATAGCCACGTTCAAATAAAAGATTTAGTTGATTTAAGTGCAATTTATTCAGTGAAATCGGTTCCCCTCAATGTACAATACAGAAGGAAATGCATAAATAGTTAAAAAATAAATCGTTTAAGTATCTATCATGTCCTTGATATGTAGCGCAATTCAATGTTATTCAAAGGTCCAAATAAGTAGTATAGAATGTAATAAGCCATAGGAAGAAAATGCATTACATGAAAGTTACACTAATATATGTCACTTTCGTATCTTTAAACTTAAAGTCTCTCATTTATAATATACAGTAACAATTTTATTTCGAATAACTAGCATAACGAGTACAGGGTGTTGCATCAACATACGACTCATTACGACGGGTTGCCTGCCCAAAGGCGCGCAGATAATAATTCCTTGTCGTTATCGACTTACCGATATAGTCACTCGCATACTTTTCCAATCAAGTTCTAGTGTTTCTAGCATCATTCACGCTAAAAGTATATTCTGTTTGTATACAAATGCGAATGCGAACGTAGCAATTTGTTAAAGTGAAAAATTCTTTCTCCGCGAGACATGTACTGATCATGGTAACTAAGATTGCTTGCTTTTTGTAATGTTTTTTTTTTTTTAATAAATGTCCACTAAATTTTATATAATCAGTCAACAAAATAGTTCAAACAAGAAATTTTCATTCAACTAAGTGGGTTTCTCGGTGCGCCGGCTTCAGACAGTGAACTCGTTACGGAGTGCACGTATCCATTTAATGTCGCGGGGACGAATTTTCGCTGTAACTAATGCTACAGAATCGCGCGCGAACAAATTACGGTAAGTAGTGGTGGTGCTCGCACTGTGTAATGTTAACGATAATCGCATAATTTCCACCCATGCAACATAAGAACAATGAACATTGCATGTGTTTTGTTTGTAGGGCTACATGTATCGAAAGCGAATGACTGGGGATACTGGAGTGAAAATGGTAATTAACAATAAAACTTACATATAAAGTAAACATACTTGAAGACACATAGAGATGTTTTATCAGAAACGTAAGATTTATTTTAACGATGATACTTTTCAAGAACACAGGTAAAAGAAATACGAGTGCCGATAGATAACGGACGGATAAAGAGTATTCTCGCAATTTTATACGATCTCAATGTTTCAGTCGCGATAAGCGATACGTGCGGTTTCCTCATCCGGCTTACATGAAACTTACATACAGGCCATTAGCAATCTAACAATCGCGGCCTTGACTGTCAATGGAAGGTATTTAGAGAACAGAATCAGTTTATTGATGAGATAAAGGGATCTTTATTGTTTAAGTAACCGCATTGTTCGCTCATAACACACGCTGTAACACATAAATGACTCGTCTCGTTGCAAAATATTGGGCTGAAAAAGGGTCACTAAAATATCAAAGATATAACATAGAAATTGTAACGCACGTGGATAGAAAATGCAAAATTATGAATCAGGAGACGCGATAGCGTCTCGCACCAAGTATATACACAGGATGTCTGAGAAAAAAAAGTAAAAAAGAATACGTTATTGTACGATTAAACGATAGCACATTCAATCACCGCAATGGCTCTATCCGTGTATTAGTACAAATTTGTTTAACAATTCCACAGGACCAGACAACTGGCCCGGACTGTGTACAGCAGGAAAGAAGCAGTCGCCGATCGATATTGTAACGGAAGATACTGTAAGATTCGATCTTGGTGCACTCAAATTCGACCGATACGACTTCGCGTTTTCCGGCATGGTAATTAACACCGGCCACTCCGGTAAGCTTCACGTCTCGTGATATTAAATACAAAATAATCTTCGGCTATCATAAACAATGTAGATACTCGTGTTTTCGAAATATTTCTAGAAAGAAAAAATAAGAAAAGAAACGCTAATTATTTGCAATTCAAATATCCTGTACGAGTGAGAATATATGTTCGAATCACGTGCTGGAAGGGAGAAGAGGAGGATATAATATTCTTCCTTTCTTACCGGCTTCGATATAATATATAATGTTCTTTTCGTAAGAAGAGAAATATTTTTGAAACACGGCAACAGTGCAAATTACTTTGGACGGAGTGCCGATCCACCTGAGCGGCGGCAGCCTGCCGTCGATATACGTTCTGGAGCAGATGCATTTTCACTGGAGCGCCGAGCATACCGTGGACGGTTTTCGTCATCCGTTGGAATTGCATTTCGTGCATTACGACGTTCAGTACGCGAATTTCAGCGTGGCCGCGGAACACGAGAACGGTATCGTGGTGGTCGCTGTGCTGTTCGAGGTGGGAATCGCGTTAATATTCACGCGACATTCATCGCGAGCTCGTCGTCGCATAGAAACGACATTAACGTGGATACCTTCGTTGTAGCTGAGCAACGAGGACAATCAGGATCTGGCGGCGATTCTAAAGGCGACGGAGTTGGTGTCGCAGTGGGTGGGGAAGAATATGGTGCACATAAGAAAGAAACTAATACCCTATCTGCTATTACCGAAGGACCACACTACGTATTACCGTTATCAGGGATCCTTGACTACTCCGGGATGCCAGGAGTCTGTCATGTGGTTCATCATGACCGAGAAACTCACGGTATCCGAAACGCAGGTGACTCAATAAATATCGATAAAATTTTCCCAATAGCTCAGAGAGACGTTAATTCTCATATTAGAAGAAGAATATTTATTTAACGTGGCAACTTAAAAAATTGAAATAGATCTTTGTTTTATAAGAAAGCTATGCAGCTTCTTTTTCAAGAAAGTTTTGTTACCTCTATTTAAGTTACCTGCATTCTCGCGCACAGGTGAACGTGTTTAAACGCGTGATGAGCGGCGACCACGCCCTAAAGTCCAATTACAGACCTACTCAAGATCTCGGCGACAGGAAGGTGTATCATCGTCTGGAAGGATATTCCGGAACGTCTTCGTTCTCTTCGAGTATAATCTCGAATATCCTCAGTATCGTGCTAGTCAGACTGTTGCAGTTAAGCGATGACTTTTAAAGTTAATTTTTGTTCGACGCATTTGCAGTGTATGTTACAAGGGAGTTCTGTAATTATATCATCTGGTGTTAATATATAAAATTTGACATAGGAAGATCTCTTGCAACGTAACGCAAAAAAATACCGAACAAAAATTTGTAAAATTTTGAGACTTATAGTCCTTCTTTAAATTTCGTTAATGTACAGATCTTTCAGATCTCCAATTGTTGGACTCTTAGGTGTTTTAATCTATGTACAGCAATCTTTTTTATACTATAATATTCTTTCATGTATTATAATTAACATACGTAATATTGTCATGTGAAAGCGCAGGTGAACGTTAATGTCAAACGCCCGACATGTCGCCGATTTGCGAGAACATGCCAAAATGAGTATCAAATAGAGCACAGTGCATTTTTATAAGAATTATTAATTCCTTTTATTCATTAAATTATTTTTTAGTAATATAAATATGCCATAATTGCTGTTTCACTAACGTGGATTACAAGAAAGCTAATGATCACGTCTGTCCCCTCAATAAACAGATTAACCCTTTCGCGGCGAACAGCGCCTTTAGGCGCTCAGCTATAGATGCTCATTCTCAGCGAACAGCGCCGTTCGGCGCTCAGGCAAATTTACCCGCGGCGAACGAACAGCGCCAGATGGCGCCCATCCGGAGCCGCTCTCTTCGTACGAAGGCGCTGTTCGTTTGTTATCAACAACTGCCATTAATGTCCATTAAGTTGTTTTTGACGTGCTAGCAGCATACGCTTCTTGTGCAAAGGTTTTTTTTACATAGTCAAATATTATATACACACTGCGTTCGGAACGACTCGCGTATTTGGTCCGCGCGGTCGATCTGGCATCGGCTGCTTAGAGCGCAACTCTTTCCAGAGCACTCCGCCGCGAAAGGGTTAAAGAGCATACTTATACATTTGCCGCGTTCGATGGATTGTCGTGCGGTATCGTTACACAAATTGATTTGCGGAATTTTATCTCTTGAAATTGTCGTCCATTCAGACGCGATACTAATGTGAGTCGGGAGGAGAAACGGAATTGCGAGAAAACGAGTGAAGCACGGACACGCACCAAATGAAAACATTATCGGCAGTGCCAGAAAGTGGATGTAGCGAAATAGTTCCAACGTCAAAAGTGGATGCAGAGGGCGTATCAAGCAATCGCGTAAAACGGTATCAAGGAAAATGCCGGTGTGGCCGCTTTCAGGTTTCTCTCTGCAGTCACGTGTGGTTACTCGCGAATTGTTTCAATCATTGAAGAAACATGAAAGTAAGGAAAGAAAGTACGGTATCCAAGGAACCAGTCTTGAGGAAGGTTGCCAAAAAGAAGCGAAAGATATCGACGCCGAAAGCAGGTGGCAGTCTCGAGAAAGCGATGAAAAATGTTCAGCAGATTTTTAAGGTTAGATATACCTCCGACGGAGAGTTTGTGCAGAGATACCTCCATCACTTTCATCTAATTTCGATGATATTCTATATTTATCAAATTATTTTATCATGTATATGTTCTTACTTATTTGCGTTATCTTTTTGCTATTACTTTATATTATTAATATCAATGTTTACTAATAAACATTTGTTTTACTTGCTGAGATAACCGTTTTTTTTTTTTTCAGGAGAAAAATACAGAAGTAAAGGCTAAGAAGAAATCTGGTTTAATTGAACCTAAACCAAAATCCAAAACTATATCTAAATCCAGAGAAACTAATGCTAAGAAATCTGATTTAATTGAATCCAAATCAAAATCCAAAACTACATCTAAATCAAGAGAAACTAAAGCTAAGAAATCTGATTTAATTGAATCCAAATCAAAATTCAAACTTATATCTAAATCCATAGAAGTTAAGGCCAAGAAGAAGTCTGGTTTAACTGAACCTAAATCCAAATCTACATCTAAATCCCCATCTAAACCATTACGTAAACTTAGAGAAAAAAAATCTACCGACAAGGGTATAGTTTATATCGGACATATACCTCATGGATTTTATGAGGAACAAATGAAAGACTATTTTGAGCAATTTGGGAAAGTAACACGGATACGAGTAGCAAGATCTAAAAGGGTACGTATATATCTTAAGTACACTGAATCATTTTGTAAATATATTGTTAAAGTAAAAGTTGTTCAAATTGTCTCCATAGACTGGAAAAAGTCGTGGCTATGGCTATGTTGAATTCATGCACAAGGAAGTTGCTAAAATTGCAGCGGAGACTATGAATAATTATCTCATGTGTGGTCGATTGTTGAAAGGTATCGTATTCATTTAAAATTACTTCAATATATGTCGTATAACTTGATATTGCATGGTTAGTGCTTTTCTCATTTATATGATATGCGTAGTCAGTTTCAATATACATTCTCTTTTCAGCTACATATATACCACCTGAGAAGCAACATTTTGGATTCTTCTCGGGAGTAAACTGGTCGATGGAAAATTATCCCAGACTCAAAAATAGACAAAAAGTAACATTACAGAGAAATAGTATTCAAAGTGCGGAGGACCACCAAAATTATGTCAAGAGCTCGCTCAGTAAGCTGTCTGTGTTAGAAAGTAAACTGCAAGAAAGGGGAATTAGCATAAAATTTCAACCCGTAGATGTACCGCAATCGTAGTAATTTCACTTTGCTTTATTAAGTACTTTTATAATCGATTATTTGTGCGGAATAAAGAACGGTAATTTGTCCAATGCGACAAATACTTCGTTTTTATTTCCTTAATTTCCTATAACACTAAGTATTGTACACAAACTTTTAAAGCTTCTAACCGTGCTGATCTAGTTTAGACAGCGTTTCGTGTCCGCGCAAATCGTTATGTACAATCGTATCCCGATGCTGTGTACTGAATTTTCGTCGCAATTGCGAGAGAGATACGTCACGACGCGATAGTCGCATCCTGCACATTAGCCATGCCGCCTTTCGTCCGTTTCCATTTCATTCGTCTGTTCTGGAACCACACTTTTACCTGGAAAAACCACGGTTGAATAGAATAGTACGAAGACGTACATATGCGACGCACGATTGATCTACCTGACGTTCCGTTAAATCCAATGCCACGGCGATCTCGTAACGCCGCAAACGCGTCAGATAGTTGCTCTGTGCAAATTCGTACTCCAGGTGTCGGACTTGCTGCTTTGTGAACGCTGTTCTCTCCTTCCGCGGCTTCTCGCTTGTCCTTTTCGTCGTCTCTATAAAGGAGTGATCGAACAAATTGCTGAAACATCTGTTCCGAGTTAGGGTTTCCTGCCTTTATTTCTCTCGTTACGCGAAAAACAGCGGTGTAATTTTTGTAAAAAAAAAAGCACAAATGTACGTTTGCGAAAAAATGATTTCGAGGAGATCGCGCGGATCGTGGCGTCCACCTCGACGACGGTCTCGCGCCGCGCGATTTCCCGCGGCGAGATTTCGCGGCGGCTTTTTGCCGCCGTCGGCCAGATGAAAATAACCGTGCGTACGATGCGTCAGTGCGGTACACCATCGCTTGCGAAATGCCGCTGGATGCGGCTTCTAACACACGGCGACACGTGCAGCGCTCGCTTTCTCGGGGCCCTTAACTTTGCTTCCGTGCCGCTATCTCGTCTCTAATTGCTGGCTGACGTCAATCTCTCTCGTGGTCCGCGGCTCGCATCGATAGCCACTATCGAGTCACTTGAGGTCTACTCGGATGAATTTACACGAACACACGAACTGGAGAATTATCAGAGTAAAATGTAATGTTTTTTTTCCCCGCGAAGAATGTTGCGATCCGTACGAGCGTCTTGATGTAATAAACGCGAGTAACAGTATGCCACGATTATCGTAGATTTCATTTCATTATAGATTCATGGACACGATGGTAAACAAACGAGATGGAGATTTCTCGACTGGGAAAATTCATCGATTATTCGATCAACCGCCCGTGTGACAGACAGAACGGATTAAAATTGAACAGTGTGATGACACGCGAGGCATTTATTACGCAAGATGCACACACCAGCTCGGTGCAGATAGACATCCGATAAATATTTAGCTTGCACTGGGCCCGTTATGGCCGCATTGGCGACGCTGAAGACATAAACCTTCCAATCATATTATCAACGATTCGCGTCGCGGAAATCTGCGGTAGTTGCGATCGGAAATGTTTCCAGCTAACTTCTCGCGCGCAGTTGGAATTTCTATAATTAGATCTCCTGCGATAACAGCACCGGAATAATTGCCTTCTGATGAGCCCTTCGGGATATTCCTCGAGAGACTTGTCTAATTAAATGTCAACGAATCCTCACCTGTAATTAATTTTCTCCCAAATAATTGGCATATTATCCGGTATGATTTTGATTTCACTTTGTTTTTAATATAGGTAGAACGCGATTTTCAAGACAGGACGGGTGCTAATTAAGGAGCAACGCGTTACCTCGTTCTTGCGGGCGCGCTTCCTCCTCGCGGAATAAACTCGCGTAGCTCTCCCTGTGCTGCGGATCCTGCCAGGATTGACACTTGATCTCGTGCTCGCAGTCCATGATCGTATCCTGCAAATGAGGCATTTGCCAAGCGCGAAATGTCGTCCCCGCGCTCGTCGTGGTGGTTACGCAGCGATCTTGATTCGCGTACGGGAGATCCTCGCAGGATACGCACGGAGATCTCGGACCCTCCTTTTCATTCGATTGATCGATCATCGGACGACTATCCGCGGCGACTTGCTCCCATCTCGCGAGTGGAAAATACATTGCGATAGATTAATATGTTAATCGACGGAATCACATTGTGAGAATTTCTTTTACGTTGCGTCATATGTATATTGCACTGACCAGTTATGATTACATTTCAAAAAATTATATATTCCAGATTTTTCACACACAGAAAGAG
The DNA here is from genome assembly GCF_001313825.1 of Dinoponera quadriceps. Lineage (NCBI taxonomy): Eukaryota > Metazoa > Arthropoda > Insecta > Hymenoptera > Formicidae > Dinoponera > Dinoponera quadriceps. The sequence continues at coordinate 297,022 of NW_014559163.1, forward strand.
GTACCGATGAAATCTTACCTGCAGGTGCGATAGTTTTGATTGGTGTCGGTGCTTTGAAAGAAATTCATAATATAAGGTGGAGTGAGGAAACGAGCGTTCTCGTCCGTCGCGACGTCGAATGGCGCGCCGCAAGGATTCGACGGGCTGCTCCAGGACCACCTGTGGTACCAGGATGCCTCGCAACCTGTTGCCGATCTCACGTTTTGCCCTTCTGGGTGAAGAGACGACGGGGTCGGTGGTGTCGGTGGTAACTCGAAGTGATCGGATATCCGATGACTGGTCGGAATCGTGTCTTCCGACCACGACGACATCGTGCGACTAGCAGCGAGTAAAAATCCAAGGACTTACTCGGAAGAATGTGGACAATTTGTCGAGCTGTAGAGGGACCCGATAAGATATGGTCCCTTCAGATATACGTTTTTTTTTCTATAGAGTAAAACTTCGGAATTGCACCCGAGAGATACTTGAACCACTGACGGCGCGTAAAGTATCTATCAATTGTCACTGTGTTACACATCGACGATTACCGCAGGGTTGACTCCGCGCGCGGCTCGGTGCGAATTGCGTTAGCGCCCACTCGGAAATGTCAAACGAGCATGTGTGACGGCGTCGTCATAGGGCCGGGGGAGCGTCACGGAGAACGCCGTCGTGGGAGTAGGGCCGCGTGGAAGCTTCGGAATCTTCCTCTGCGTTCCCCTCCGCTTTTTGACCAATCCCCGTACGTGTCGTTCCTCGCGGCCGAGGCGACTGGTCGGCGAGAGAATTCGAAACGGTGACACACATACACACACATATACGAGCTGTCGGGTTTTTTTCCTTTTTCTAAATTTTCAGATAAAATTTCAGGATAGGGTAACGCATCGCTCTGTATTCTTGCGATCTTCAGCAACTGCTGATTTTCAGCGATGCAGTGAAAGTCTGGGCAACGACGCTGAGAGAGCTATTTTTAGCGCGCGGCACGTGCTTATTGTAACATTCGAGTAATTTGAATTGCATCGAGGTGTTTGTTTGCGTTGGGACAAATCCAACCGCATCTCACCCCGGCAATCATGGGTCAAAACGTGATCCATATTCCTTCCACTTTGAAATACGACACTAACTTCCGACTTCGGGAAGCGTGTCATGCTATGTTAGAAAGGAAGAAATCATTCGCTTCGGTCACTTGGAGATTTCGTACATTCGTTCATCGAGTTTGTATCTTATTCTCTTTCTCACGACTGAGACGACGGAATTTTCGCTCTCTCCCTGATTTACACGGATCGTCCTGATGAAGAATCGATTCAACGTCAATCGCAGGCACGATCTCGCGCTACCGACGGAAACCGCCCCCTAGGGTGAGGAAGGATACGGCCGGCCGTGGAAGACAGGGTTGTTTTCCTTGTCGAGCCGATTCATTCACAAATTCGTCGCCGGCGTTTCATTGATTCAGGATGGCCATTACTCCGTCACGAGGAGCGTAAGTCAATCTCGGGTGGGGGCCCACCTAAGAAAACACGCAGGAGCGAGAGAGCGAGTGGACCCCGGCCGGTGTTTCGACTCCTCCTCAAGGGTCGCGCGTCTCCATTAGTCATCGGTATTGTTTGGCTTCCTCTCTCGCGCCCCTTCGAGCCTGAACGCCGAAAGAGCGACTCGCGAGAGACCCGCCGGCCACTTCGCACAGGAAGAGGGATTCCCTGAAACACGAGACGTCCCTCGAGCGGTGCCGAGCGGTCTGCCGAAGACGGCAACGACCGCGCGGAAACCGCCGTTTCTCGCTTTGCGGTGGCTTCGCGGGTCGGTTCTTCTTTTGCTCGATTAAATATGTATCGCCCGTCATATTTTCACTGGCGCATCAAGGGGGGCCTATTTATTATAAATTTAGTTATTTATCAAGCAAAATTACGTTCCTCATACATTTATGTCACTACTTAAATAATAAATATTAATTTGAAATGAAATCGAGATATGTACACAATATTTTACATATCGAAAAACGAGTTGAATCAGTTTGAGCAGCGTTTGTTCAAGCCGACGTGTGAACAAACGATACTTCGAAAGCTGTCATCAAGATCGCCGTTGACTTCCCTTTCCCACGAGCTTTGTTTTTCACGGCACGGTACACTTAGAGCGGACAATATCTCACAAACTGCGGCTTTTTGCCGTGAAACCGAACTCTAAATTCCGTGGGACGTCGCGTGGAAAGGAGAGGGGAAAAAAAGTGAAATCCCACAATGAACACACTTGTCGCGGCCGAGTCTTCTGTCCGAGCATAAATCCGTGAGTAAGTGGCTGGATTTCTCATCAGCGGTGCCAGAAGGAGAATTCTCATGCGAGTAACTCGAAAGCTAGATGCTGACGCCGACGTAGTCGTGTCCGCAGCAGATCGAGCGTAGGTATATATTAGACACCCACGTGTCCCTCGCGATTATCCGATAGTTCGCTATCGTGACATCTTGAGATCAACTGTTCGCTGCGCGGCGGTTGATTGCGGGTAATGATAATTCGATCATGGCAAATTGGCGCGGATTCATTTGGTAATTTCGGAAAAAACACCTCGTTATCAATGAAATGTCCGGGTAGTTTCACAGATGTCGACGCTACGCCCACGGCTCCGTTTCCATCAGCTGATGGTCTCGAAATGTGACCTTGACTCCCCGCAGTCTCGGCGCTTTACCGAAATTATGAGCGCGCGATCACAGACGCGTCGGCGATCGTATATTCCCGGCGACGATGCAGTTGCGTAACGAGAGAGACTCGACGCCCGCGAAAAAGTTACGGGCTAATGGTGATCGGCAATAAACGTCGGTGTAAAGCACGCGGAATGATGACGGCGCACGGTGTGGTGCGTACGAGTGCTTCCCGATGTATTTTTGGCGGGCGCATCTGGCCAAACGCGAGCCCTTGACAAAGACGTCTTCCGCCTTTCGGACGCAGTAGTCGCTAGTTAACCGTCGCGGCAATGTTCGTCCGGACGCTAGATCCTGCGGGAGTTTAGCGCACCTGATTAGCATGGAGAGACACGGCGCGCGACGAGGTAAAGCCGGAGTTGTCGGAAAATTTATTCGCGCGCTGACAAGTAGTAGCGGCTGTTTGAAAGTTTTCGGACTACTTTCGACACGTGAGGATCCTGGACGGAAGAAAGGAGTGCCAGGTTCAAGTAATTACTTCAAAACTCCTTGGCAAATTTTTACTTGGATCGAGTAACATTTATCCCGAGTACGAATTTACTGAGGAGCATTGGAGTAATTATTTACTCGAATCTAGCGCTTTTTTCTGTGTGATCATTTCGAAGAATATCATTAACATCGTGAGCAGACATTCGCGTGTGTAACATCGCGTCTCGTAAAACATTAGAAATCACAAGGAAAATGTTAATTTTTGTAGAAACAAAATTATGATGTCATACGTATCAATGTGATTAATTGAAGTTACATTATGCATGGAACAGAGAAAGAGAATAAAACGTGACAATCGTCGAACGCGTTGAATGCGAGAAATCTCGTTATATTAATTTCCGTTACTTGCGATGTTGTTCGTCGCGTTACTTAGGTGATTTGTCCCCATCTCATCGGACGACGGGCAAAATCAATGCTTCAGGATTTCCGGACGGAATTCGCGAGGCTTGCGTTAAACGCGACGGGCTCTGCAAAAGGAGCTCGCAATGGTGGCGCACGAGAGCGAGAATCGCGATGACGATACTGATCTGCGTGTTCGTCAGTGCGATGATCATTTACTGGTTTGTCAGTTCGATCATAGAGAATCGACGGGACAGTAGGCACAGAGGGTCGTCCGCTGGGAAATCTCGTAAAACGGCTTATCCCGAGAGACTGCCCGATCACGTTCTACCGCTGGAATACACGTAAGTATCGCGATTCACGCGAACCAACAGCACGGTCCATCTGTTACGTTGCGCAAACGGCGTGTGCGATTCTTCTCAATTCGACCTTCGTTCATTTCGGCGTCTCACAAAATGTGATCGTGCGAATTTAAAGATAGAACGGAGCGGAGTTGACAGATTATCCGGGAGAATTCACAGAGCCGTGAAATATAATAATTCTATCGTTGCGTCTCTCGTAGCGCGATTCAAGATAACACGGTCGTGTATTGAGCCAAGTGCGCGGTGTGTATTTACGCGACGACATAAGTTCAAAGCAGACAAGATTTCGGCTATAACGGTCATTCTGATGAAGTTCTGGGTAGGTTTAAAAGTTTTCGCGGAGCATGACGAGATATCACAAAAATAGAACAGACAGCAAGATCTCTGTTCGTCTCTTTCTCTCTGGAAAAAAATTGCGTTCCAGTTTGAAGATACTGCCCATACTGGAAGAGGGAAATTTCACGACCATCGGCGACGCGCAGATTCAATTCTATTCCAAGATCCCGACAAAGCACATACGTCTTCACGCTCACAATCTTCTCATACGTGATATCAGCGTGACAAAGTATCACGATCGGCCGTCGAACACGTCGAAATTGATGGATGGGTACGTCCAGCAGGACAAAGAAGATTTCATCGACGTGCTTCTGCTGCAAATGCTGATGGCGGGCGAGACTTACGTTTTACGCATCAAATACACGGTCCCGTTGCATCAGAAGCCGAAAGGGTTTTTCAGGAGTTCGCACGTCCATCGCGATACCAACGAAACCAGGTGACGACTTGACGCGAAGACGACGCACATCAGACGATCGTTATTAACTTTATCATTGTCGTTCCGTTTGTCGAAATTTCTTACATTCAATCCTGAGTATTATTCTTCTACCACACTTATTGTAATGGAATAGCAATCGAAAAGCATCGTTCTGCGGCTCAACGAGCGACCTGTCGTATCGTCGATCATTGAAATTGACTTAGGAGCGAATGTTTCCTTTCAGATGGATCGCGGTGTCAAACTTCTCGCCAGACTTCGCTCGCCGGGCTTACCCGTGTTTCGATGAACCGTGGATCAAGACACCTTTTCGCATCTCCATCGGCCGAAGATCGAACATGCGATCTCATTCCAACTCGATGCGCAAAGTCACCGAGGAAATGTAAAAAGAAGCTCGATACTTAGTCGTTCTAAAATTCCCGATTTATTGGCGGTGCCTTCTTTTTTTAGACGCGACTTGCCGGGCTACGTGTGGGATCATTACGAGAAAACTCTACCGATGCCCACTTACGTGGTCGCCTTTATGGTCACTGATTTCTTCAGCTACCACGTCAGCGTCGCCGATCGACCGTCGCACACGATCTTCTCCAGGAGGGAGGTCGCGAACGACACGAAATACATGGCCGACTTGGTGCCGAAGGTGCTCCGATTAATACAAAACTTCACCGGGTTCTACTACGAATTGGACAAGCTCGACGTGATCGTGGTCCCCAAGCTGATGTATTCCGCGATGGAGAACTGGGGTCTCATCTCGATTCGGTGAATACGCCGACTCCTTTCTCGACTATTTTCATCTGCCAAGTGCATCTTGCCTCTCGGGTTTTCCTCGGAAAGAGTTTAAAGTTGCAATTTTATCTCTTTTCCTAGAAAGTTTGTTGAGGAATTTTCAGACGACAATTTTAGATCGTATCTTTCATTGACATTTTCAGGGAGGACATAGCGGTCATAAAGGAAACTGGAGGTAGTGAGAACGCTAAAAATGTTCTCGCTAGTATCGCGGCGCACGAAGTCGCCCATCAGTGGTTCGGTAATCTAGTGACTCCAAGATGGTGGGACGACGTGTGGTTGAAAGAAGGACTCTCCTCATTTTTCGGATTTTTAGCGCTAAGCGTGGTAAAGTGAATGAAAGTCAGTTCCTTAAATCGCATTAGAGCCTTGTTCTTTTTTATCGAGAATAAATGTACGCACGCTATGAAAGTACAATCGTAAAGACATTCATCATTCGCAGTTGCTACTTTTGGATTATATGATTTTCCGCGTCTCACAACGTGGTTTTACAATGACCAACTAAACAACTAACTAGATCATAGTGATTAAATTATTGGATCGTTCGATAAGTCGGTGCGAACTTTTACGAGGAGTTCTGGTACTTTTACAGTTGGATGTCACTTTACTCAATAACGTTGGCCGGTTATCAAAGAAAATGAAAACAATTCAACCGACTATGAAGATATCGGCTTTGAATTTTGTCGTAAAAATCCGCACCATCGCACGATTTTGACCTGACTCGATCCTGCCGCAGCTAGAGCCGGCGTCTTGGGACCGGCAGGCCAGCTTCCTTACCGAATGCCACGACATATTTTACGAGGACGCCAGCGAAACGGCACACCCGTTGCATATTGATCTGCGAGAGCTGAGCGGGCTCATCGACGTCTTCGATTTGACGTCGTACGCCAAGGGTAATTGCATGGCGCACATGATCTATCATTTTCTGGGCGAGCGGATCTTCCTCGCGTCCGTGCGCCGCTACATGCGCACGTATTACTATCGCAGCGCCGATCAGGAGGATCTCTGGAGCGCCTTCCAGGTGGAGATCGACGGAGCGAGCGACGGGTTACCGGCTTCCTCCGGGCTGCGTATGAAGGACGTTATGCGAACTTGGACGTATCAGGCCGGCTTTCCTGTCCTGCGCGTCCGACAGAATCACGAAACCGGTGCGATCGAGCTTACGCAGGTGTGCGCGCTCTCTGCCCGATCGCTTATCGTCGGATCGATTTTCAAGCGCGTTTCTTCATCTTGTTCCTTCGGCGACAAATTATTTATTTTTGTGGAACGCGCGTGTTAATCATCGCTGGTGTAACCGAGAGAAAAGCAAAAGAAGGCTCCTCTCTCTCGGTGTGGTTTTTGCGGTCGCGAATAAATTACGCGCGATGTCCCTGGATCCTCTCAGTCACGGATCTTCCGATTACTCTGGAATCGATTTCTTTTCCTCTTAACTCTTCGAATTAATCCGTGAGACAAAAATTCATATATCTCTCTCTCTCTCTTTCTTTCTATCTGAGGATTTGATTAATGTGAACTTCGTGCGATGTTAAATACGGTATGAGACGCGTTCGTACTTATTTCACCGTCGAATCATCTCCAGTTTTGATATTACGAATTACAATGAAGAATACAAATTGCACGTGTCGGGTGAGCAAACACATTGCAATTTCATTTTCGCCGTTATACAGTAGACGGATAGAAGTAAAAAAAGTGTAAGCACGTGAAACGTCCGCGGCGGCGGACGTTGCTAAAAATTGCTCGATTATGCGATGTTTGTGTTTCAGGACCGATTTTATCATTATGGCCTAAATAGTACGAGCGAAGAGTTATGGCACATCCCGTTGACGTGGACCACCGAAAATGAACAGCAATTTGGTAATACCTTGCCGAAGGCATGGATGGTCAAGAAACGCATGAAAATTAACGACACTGCTCTGAGCCGGGCGAGTTTCAGCGACCAGTGGATTCTGTTCAATATCAATCAAACGGGTAATATCACTAACATCCGCCGATCAATTAAGGAGATAATATCCGAAGCAATATTTCTGCTGACAATAACTGGTGCCGGTCAATTTGGAGACAAAATCGTCAGCCACTTTGTAATTTTACAAGTTATACATACACTTTTCCCGCAAAGTACTCTCTGTCTCGAATTAATTATACGATTATTAATGACGTTCAAGTTGCGATGTCTCCTCTTTGTAAACTCGTGCGAAATATCTGATAGTTTACCTTCGTCGCATTCTCTCTCTCTCTCCCTCTGCAGCTCTGTATCGCGTCAACTACGATACGGAGAACTGGGAACTGTTGGTCAAATCCTTCGGAGCTCTGCCGGAAGTGGCAAAGGTGCAATTGCTGGCGGACTCGTTTGCAATAGCCAACGCCGGATTGCTCGATATGAAAGTCACGTGGAGCGTCCTCGAGAAGCTGGAGACGGAGAGCGGAGAGATGCTGTGGACGCATGCGATGCTCACGTTGGCCACTGTCAAGGATTATTTTTGGGATTCGGACGTGTTTAAGGTAACACCACTCAGAGCCGTGGTGTCTCTAAACAACAAAATAATCGCTGAGGGTTCTCACGTACTTTGCGGAATCGCTGGTGTAAAAACGTCCGATCACTCTCTCGCGCGAAACACACGTAGCGTGTCTCTCACGAGAGGAAGCGCGCGACCTCGACTCGGGAGAGCAGGAAGAAAAAAGAAATCCACAGAAATCGGTCCCTAAATTTCCGCGCAGCGTTCTCGCGAAATTCGCCCGCCCCACCTCGGTCGTAGATTTGCGTGAGATTGCGAGGCGAAGGCGAGCGCATTTGATTTTATTATTAATTTATACGGCCGCGCGGTGCGATAAGATATGCGAGATATAAGCGGCGCCGCCTCGCGGTCTAAATCGTTCGCTATGCAGTTCTGCCTTATGTCGTTATTACGTGCAGTTAAGGCTTAAGTATGGCATTATAAAGCGTATGATTATCCCTGGGACAGATATATAAGCGATCATCGGCCCATCGGCCGTCGTTACGATTCGACGTTCTCAATTAGGTCGGAGGACTCAATCATTATTTGCACCGAAATACGAGGCACGTAACATTTAATTAAGCACTCGCGCCGACCAATGTTGCCGTAACAGTTCCCTTTTCACAGAAGCCATTATTGCAAAAATATAAGAGAGGTAGGCCTGTGTGAGCCGCGCGCGAGTGGAGAGGCGGGCCCCACGGTTTCTCTCCCGGGCTTCTCGCCGCGTCCGTAAACCTAACGTGCCAAATTAAATAAATACGCCGCGGCGTATCTCCGCGTTTTAATCCACCCGGTTTATTGCTCGTAAATTCTGAATAAATAGAATTACTCTCTTGCTCCTTGCGCGCGAATCAACCGCGGATCTCCATAATGTTGCGATAAATATCGCCGCCTCTACCTTTCTCTCTCTTTCCTCGCAATTTCACCAGAACACTTTGATGTTTTTGCAAAAAGGAAAAGAAAAGGCAAAACGGAAGAGACCGAGGGGAGAAGGACACTCGGTTAGCCCGATAGACTTTTCCTCGCACGCGCATAGGTGAACAAAAGATTAAGACGGGAGAGAGGCAACGTTCGAAATTACGTCCTTTTGTCCGAATGTATAATTATTACGGATAGGAATTCAATTCGACTTTCGAATCTTCGAATTTCGCCGTTAAATGTCGAATGGTATTGTTCCTAATAATTCATGAATCGACACACACTTTTCCGTTTAATTAACGCGTCCGTCTACGCAGGGACTGAGGTTTTCCGAAGGCGAGTGAAAAACGAGATTCCATCGTCGTAGTGATCGTCGACTTCTTCCTTTTCTTCTTCCAGTTCGCGATCTGCAAGGTCACCGATCGGGTGTACGCCGAGACGATGCGGTCGCTAGTCCATACGGATCCTGCGTCGTGGACAGGATTCAAGGTGAACGTAATGAAATGGGCATGTTCGGTGGGCCATCGAGCATGCTTAATGACGGCCCGCAACTTCGGCCGAAAAATGCTGCGAAACGAGTCGTCGAGCTCGTCGTACGTAACGCCACACATTATTTGAGGGACACACACGCGAGTAGTCTAGGATTGTATTCGCGAAAATCAGCCGGCGAATTATAGCGTTCCAGAGGCATTCCGTACCTGGACGTACTGCGAGCACGTGAAAACGGTCACGGGGGAACAATGGCTGGCACTTCTCGAGAGATACAACGAATCGACGACGGCGCACGATAAGGAGAGCCTCGCCTTCGCATTGGGATGTCATGTTAACGCCAGTCTACTGCGAAGGTGAGAGATAACCCCGAACGACATCGCGCAAATTTCCCACACTGCGAGACGCGAATTAGATGAAACTTACTTTGTTACATAATAAACGCTTCCCAGTTACCTGTCTACGACATTTTCGCAACGGAATATCACAGGATCGCACGCGGAGGGAGCTCTGATGTCCACCGTGATAAATCCGCACGGGTGTCGCGTTGCGGCGGACTTTCTCACTGAACATTGGGACAGGTTCAACGCGAAGGAGGAGGAGAATAGCGCATAGTGAGTAAATTAGTAGTTCGCGACTGAGAACAAGCTGCTTACCGTCGGGGAAATTTATCGATGTATCGCTTCTTGTCCGTCTCACGACGTCACTCATCGCGCTTTCTCGTTGCCACATTTGCAGCGCAAACGTTATCCTGATCGGCACGTTGCGTGCCTTCGCGAGACGCATTCGTCAAGAGGAGGACGTGGAATGGGTAAGAAAATTGCGCGAAATTTAACGAGGATCGGAAAGCGAACGATAGAGTTCCACGAAAACCGATATGCATACTTACCTCGCGGCTACAAAGAAGCGCCGGATTATTATGTAATGCTCTTTCTCCCTTTCTTCCTCAGCTACGGCGGCTGAAAGGCAGACACGGGAAGTATGACACTGTGATCGGGCAGGTTATTAATAAGGTCCAGGCCAAAGTCGCGTGGTACAAGGAGCACAGGAACGAAGTAAGACCGCGCGAAACGTGTTTGACAGCGCGAATTATATTTGGTTCTCTCGTGACGATCATCCCTTCTTTCGTCGGTCAGTTTGGGAGATGCGATTTTTACGTGTATTCTTCCGCAGGCATTGCGAGCACTGGAAGAGATTTCCGCGAGATACGCCGAGACGAAGGATTGTAAAAAAGGATTGCAGGAAGGAAGATTAACGCCACCGCGTTAAAGATCTGTGCGAATCGAGGCTGCACGCGAGACCGGGATATAATCGTAATAATCGCGAGGCGATTACTTGACTCGCGCGGATTTTAACGACCCTTTTTCTCAGGACACAAGAAGCTAAATCTCGAAGTAAATCGCGCTGTCACGAGCGTCACGCTGTCGATGAGAATGTGCCTTTTACAGCATCGCTGAATAGAGGATATTTTTCTAGAAAACTCCGTACGAAATATTTTTCAGCTTTTTCCTAAGAACAGAATTAAAAAAGAGAAAAGGAAAGACTGAGGGAGCATTGAAATATATTGTAGAAAAGCGTCTGTTACACGCAGGGGATTAGAAGAGCTGTATCAGAGGCAAAATGCATTCGCTGCAACCACATTGTTCGCTGTAGCGCCTTAGTTGGAGTTCAACTAATAAATTTAGCTGCGGTAGCAACGATATTAGCTGTCCCTAATTTAGCTCCTATGGCTAATTCTTTCTGTGCGTATCAACAAAGAGTCATGCGAAGAAAGTTTCTCAGATCCGTCCCTCCCCATTCAGAGTTGTCGACCTCGAGTTAATACCATTCGAGGCAGAGCTATCAACGACTTATCGATACTGCGGCGCTCGGGGTATCAGGGCGTCGTCCAGCATCCCTAGGCACGGGGGAGCTGGAGTTGTTGCCGCGAGAGAAGTGCCGCGAGAACGCCGATCCCTAACCGGGCAATAACGAGCCCGGGCTTTCGTGTGGTCGGAGAATGTTGCTAAGTAAGGGATTGATTCACGGGCAGTTATAATACCGCCAAACCGAAGGCCCTAATAGATTCAGGTCAATGCCACTACCGTTCTTCGAAGTCGTTCATTATGTGGGAAGAGCGGGCCCCGTTCTCATGCCACACAGGTCGCCGGTAAGCTGTGTGTGCGGCGGGCTCCTCCGCGGCGGCGGCGGCGACGGCGGGAGGAATCGAAGAGGCCGAAGTCGAGATAGAAGGACCCACCGTGAGGAGGACTTCTATCCGCACGAATCCTTTTTCCTCCGCGTCCCGCGATCTCCTCTCGCTCTTCTTTTTGTTCGCACACACGTGCGTCGGCACGACCGGCCAATTTCTCGAGTTACAGATTCGTGAGTTCCGCGAATCTTTTTGTCGTTCTTACGTTAGATTCGAATTCGATCGCGACCGACGATCATCAATGGCGGCGGCTGTTTCGCGCGCGCGATTTGTTGTTTCGCTTCGGGAAAACGGTGCCGCTGATAGTTACATATGCGCGTTCTTTCTTTTTTTTACCGATTAAGGTAATAAAAGGCTGTCGAGGTAAGTCGATTGGCAACTTTCTCACGCGCGAATGGTTCGGGAAAGAACAACGTCTCACACGTCGAGCTGTGTGTGTTTTGACCGGCGTAGCCGCGCGCGCGCGCGCGCGTGCGAGTGGCGAGTTCAAGTTCATTTTTGAAGAATGTTTCTAGCTCAGGTCACGTAAGACGTTCGAATGCCGATCAAGAACGTGGATCGATGTGTAAACGACCGCTATTTTTGCTTATGCGAAATATAAAAAAGCGTGGTGAAACAATTTCCGTAGCGGAAATCCCCGTAGCGGCTGAGAGAAAACAACAGTCCCTTCCGCCACATCATCTCGCACGATATTGAAATAAACACATGAAAGAAGCCCCTGTACGTTGCAGCGAAATGTTCACGCGGGGTCTTTGTTGGCCCGATCGACGGCCGTGCCCGAAACGGTCAGAAGATTAAAGGAGGAACCCTCTTTCCCTCGAAGAAAGAGGGGTCAAAGAGCGCTACCGTGTCCCCAGACGTGTGCGACAGACGCGCAAAAGAAAGAAAGGAAGGAATAGGAAGGAAGCTCTCTCTTTGTCTCTCTCGGTTCGGCTCCCTCGCGCGCGCGTGTGCTCCTCGCGCGCGCGAGCCAGGACCCTTCCTGAAGTTAATGATTCGGTCATTGCGATGGGTGGCGGTGGCGAGAGTGGTGGAAACACGAAGTGGTGTGGGCCCGGCGTAGAGTAGGAGAAGAGTGCGCCAGGAGGGCGAGAGCAGGAGAAGAGGATCGCACAGGAAAGTAAGCCCGATCCCCAGTTCGAACGCTTCGGCTCGGTCTTACGGGTTTAGTCTTGAACGGCGGATTGTTACCGTTGACGGTCTCGAGAAGATCGGGAGCTGAGGGATCGTCGCACAGTCGTTATCAGCTGATAGCGAGCGGCCGCCATGCGCCGTCAGCCGTGTCACCTGTAGGATCCGCGCAACGTCACGACGAAGAAGAGGGTGTACGAGAGATTGACGGGGGGCAGAAGCGGTTCATACGAATTTTCACGTCCCGGGAGGCACGATGTCGCACACCGGTAATCCGACGTTGGCTATAACTACGAAGAGAAAACCACGGAGGCAGCAGCTACTACCGGCCACCCTCAGAAGTACGTATGGAGATGTACTACACGAGGTTGTAGGGGGTGGAGGACGGCTCGTGTGCAAAAGTGCACCGAATGAGCCAGGTTGGAAACATCTAATTAATTAGACTCGGACGTATTCATGATTGATTCGTCTCCGTTACGCTTCATTTTGCCGTGAGAAAGACTTGCGAGGCGAGACGTTTAAACTCAGCATTGTTCGGCGCGACTGACGTTTCTATTTATCGCTGAACGTTCAATTGCAATCGTGCCTGATCTCAACAAATGTCGTTGTGTAATTCCTGTACGTCTCGTTGGAACCTTGAATCGCGATTTAAATGGCCAAGTTTGTATCCTTGCGATTGAGATTTCTCCTTAATCGAGACGAAATACAGTTTATAGGTGATAAGCGATAGGAGACGGGGATAACGCGCGTAGGAAAGTTCGCTTAATTACGATATAAAATATCCCAAGGAGATAATACACCGCGAGAGAAATAAGTGATTTCGCGCATTCGCGTGAAAAAGCTAAAGTGGATTGACAAGAACCACTTACAGGCTCCGGTCTTGCCGAAGTACCGTTTTAACTCAAAGATTCTCGCCGGTATGCCTTCGGGATGTATACTCCTTCATTGCGGAAAGTCTAAAATTAACGACGATTCGAGTGCGCGTGTTCTATGCATGCGTGCCACGAGATATTTATCAAGGAGCAATTGTAAAAATACTTTATATTATATAAACAATACCTTACGTCTCAGATATAAGGCGTGACAGGCTTGAGCGTGAGGTGCGTCGCGACGAGTTTCTTTATCGTCAAGATCAGACCCTAGGAATAAGTCCGGCCGGCCTTAATCCGTAGCATCACTCGCACCGTTAGATAAGATCCCACAATCTTGCATTTTCCGCGATAACCCGATTGTTGTTGCTGCACAGTCGAGCGCGCGAGCAACGTGGCAATTTAATTTACGGCGGTGCGATAAGATTGCACCGCGATCTACATTCAGGCGAATGAGGCCCTCGATATTACGTTAGCTGACGTGCGGCCAGAGCGTGGTAATAAATTCTCAATGATACATTTTCTCTCGTCCTTTCTGTCGCACATAGTTCATCGTATTGTTCAAAGAGCGCTTCACGCTCGCGAGAGGAAAGAAAAATTCGCGCGCGCGCTCTCGCTTTCCTTGCCAGGGGATGTGTGACACTTTTTCGTCGAGTGCAAGCATTGAAATCACTGATAAACCAGGCTCATGGCCGCGAGGAGCCAAATGCATCGTCCGCTGCGATTATATATTTTGCCGCTCTCCTTCCTCCAGTTAAATTTGGAGTAATTATAAATTATGTGGTGATACAATCACTAAGTGGAAGAAACAAAGTAAACAAACAAGCAATTTAAAGTCAAACTTTAGGCGCACACTGCAAACGTAGACTAAATTTAATATAGTCACTAATTACACGAATCGTACGTTTCGGCACATTCTTTGGACCATTTTCGGTGTAACGTACGATTTATGTAATATTTATATAATATAATTAATGACTAACAAATTTAGTCTATGTTCATGATGTCCATCCGACATTCGGCATTTGACTGTAAATTGCCTGTTTGTTTACTTCATTTCTTCTTCTAGTGATTGTATATCAAGAGTTTTACATATTATTATAACACAATACCGTTATATATAATAAATATTATTCAATATTATGAACAATCGAGCGAGATCGTTCGCGTACTTCGCGTCCTCTCTCATTAGCGACACGCACACGCACACATAGGTGAAGATCGCGGGAAGTACGTCCGCTTTCTTGCATTCGCGGATCGATCGCGATCGTCGCCGTGCTCGCGATTCGCATCTCCGTCATATCATTCCGGTCTTCGCATTTACGTGAACGGCGAAAAAGCGGACGCGATTGCCTGCCTTCTTCGTCGACGAGCCCCAATCGGAATTCCGAGGAGGCGCGTGGGATCGGCACAGGTAGCAGCGGCGTGTCCCGCGATCGAGCGAGTGCGCGGCCACGTGAATCGTACTTTTGCTAAAACGGAGAAACAATCTCGGGCGGCGACGCGTCGCGAATAAAAAGGAGGAATTCCTAAGACGAGGTAAATGGCGCTCGGAGCTAAATTCAGCGGGTAGTGCGCTAACGACATACATACGTATCGCGTCGTGGGAGGTAACGCCGATAGAAAACGCGCACGAGAATAAAGAAATTGCTTTGCGGGTCACACCGGGGTACATATCGGCACATATAATTAAATAAAAATATTTGGGGACTCGTTCGATCGTTATATAGTTTTACGCGTGCGAAATTACGTATCGCCGTAGCGAAGGATGTTACTTTGAACGTGCAACTCGGAACACCTGGTACGTAAAGCGCTACGCGTTCGCGCGCATTATGAAATAAACGGGGAGGAGAAAAATGTGGCCGTCTACCTGGAGATGCTGGGCGCGGTAGAGTTAATAATACGATGTCACTTTTCGTGCAGAGTGGTGGCCGTGGTGGTTGCTGCTACCAGGATGTTTGGCATCGTGGACGCGATACGTCGAGGAGTACGACTCCATTAGAGTAGCCAGGTGCGACGCCCGATGCGGGGAGAACCATCCTGACGAGGTACGTAGGATGAGAACATGTTGTACGAGCGAGATTGTGTTATCTGCATCTTTATGTTGTCCCCTTATTGACGTATTCGTAACATCGTCGTTAATAGCATGATGATACGATATGCATATTTCGCCTTGAACAACGTCGCGACAATTTTCTACCGTTAGTTTAACACAAATTGCACAAGTTACACAGAAAATATGAAAGTTTGCTCTTGTGTAACCATATTCTCGCTACAAGTATTTCTTGAGAGAGACAAACGGTATTATTACAGGCCGGATTATTAGCCGTAAGAAATTGGCCAATCGATTGTTCCTCTCACATTTGACTGTGATTGATCAATTTCTTACGGTTCAAAGCTTACCACGCCTATCGCAGACCCGGTTTATCGCGCACTCTCGTTTGATTTCATTCTTATCAATCTCTCGCGGGATTTCTTACCGAAATTTCCCAAATTCTACTATCGCGAAGTCCAACACGATCGCTGCTCTCTCATTGCGTTTTCCAATTGTGTCCGTATTTCGGTAAACGATTCTCGAATTTACACACGAGCATTAGAGCGATATAAGAAGTTATTTAATAGGCATCGCGTAGAGGAAGAACCGAGAGCCCAAAGGATTAACGTTAGGGTAGAATATTCGCGTCGCACAAACAGCCATTATTCCCGACATAAGTTTGATCGTTCTTGGCGCTTGTGGCATCGACCCGCGCGCGTCGCAATCAGCCGGAATAATCGGCTCGATTAATCAGCGCGCTACATTGTACCGGGGCCCGAGTGGAGATCGATTTTAATTTCGATGGCCGATTCGACACTCGATAGCATCGCTAAATAAACTGGTTCCCGTAACGCTTTGTCGCCGAGTGTCGGTAGAGAGAGATAGAGGTAAGGATAAAAAGAGAGAGAGAGAGAGAGAGAGAGTCGCGATGATTCATCCGGGCTTGTCCGGGTTTTGCGGGTTCTCGCTCGCGTGTAATTAGTTATGCGAATCCGAGCGTCCCTGAGTCCGTGCCCACTTGAATCATCGTCACGCTCGACGATTTATGGGGATACACCGTGCCACGCCACGGTGGAGTTGACTCGAACGATACTAATTCGGCGATCAGCCTCGGCGGACCGATAACCGTATTTGGGTCGTCCGTCCGAAAAAGATTTGCCCTTTCGAAAAGCCGGATCAGATGGGAAAATTTGGATCGTTCGATGATCACGCCCCGTTCAGGCTATCGAGCGATCGCGATTTTTGCGTATCGTGAATGAAAATGCAAGCACGGGCAACGGGAGAGGTTAAACATTTTAATTGCCGTCGGCGGGACGATAACGTCACGACGAATACGAGCAACGACACCCATTGACTTACCAGTAACTTACCGGCGAGCCTGCCGCTTTATTGCTGATATTTTTTGCCGGCGTGTATACAAACGTCATTACGGCAAACGGCCCCGAAATGATTCCGGGGGGCCGTCGATGGGGTGAGGACGGGGGAGGACGAGAAGGAGGAATGACGAAGAGATAGCCCTCGAGCTCTGACTGGCGGCCGGCAATAAAGTCCCGAAGTAATGGCCTATAAAAGGGTTGCGCGGCAACACACTAAGTCCGGATGCGCGCCTATGGCGCACTAGAAACGTATCTTCCGACATTATCGAAAACAGGTTCTTATCCCGAAGCACCGACGATCAATCTTCCCGGTGGCATTCGACTGCAACGCGCGGCTCTCTCGCTCTTCGGGAACTCCGGCGGCGGCGAACTTCGCTCCTGACTTCTCTCTCGAAGGTGCCCTTTAGCACGCGAAATTAATTCTCTCTCTTTCTTCCTGGCGTTTCCGGCCGATTCTCCGCCGCCGGTTGATCGACAAGAAGAAGAAGCCCGCGACACTCCGCACGTCTTCCGTCGTTGAATCCTGCAATTTACGAGAAAATTATCAATAAGTTTGAACGCGAGAAGTTTCGATGCAACTTTCGACTTATAATGAGACTGCTCATTTCATCGTTGCCGCATTCCTGCCGATTAAAAAAGACAAGTCGCTCGTCGTCGAGACTTCACCTCGCGAGAAGAGAAACGCAAACGGAGGATCCTGATGAACAAACGAATGACGCTTTCACTCATTCGACTATATTATCGCGCGCTTCTCTCTCACCTCGCGATTAGCGTAAAATGCATCCGCGCGAAGCGTATCGTCATTCCAGTCGGAAGCCGATTTTTTTGCGCCTGCACTGGAATTTATCGCGTCGTATTTTCATCTTGCCGCGTGACCCGTTACGTAACCTCCCGCATTCTTTTAATAGCGTCCGTTGCTATTACATTTAACTGACGTAATCCTGTGCCCGCGGAACTTCGCTGAAAATGTTTCATCGGCGAAGCGTTAATAAGACGTCGCTTTTTTTTATTTCGCCCGTTGATCGTCTAGCTAGTAATAAAAAGAGAATCTTACGAGTGCGGAAGAGAGATATAGATAGGTAGATCGTTGCTTTTATTTTCGTTCTGCAGTACAGTCCTCTAAATCGTTACAATAGTATTTTATTGTTATGGCTAACAATTTTCTCCATTCTGCTGGAGAGATGGATATGTTTATTTTTACACCCTTAGGCTGATCCTTCTGCCACAGGAAGAAAATGCGGAGAGAATTACGTGGCGAATAGAATAAGTGAAAAATGAGAAGGAAAAAGAAAAATATACATAAGTAAAGATAAAAATAAAAAATAATAATGAAAGAATGAGAGAGAGAGAGAGAGAAAGAAACAATTAGCATTTATTTCGCAACCGTAATTAACTTCGTTAGCGTAATCCTCAAAGCGGAATTCCGCTGGCAACTTCGTTCGCTTCTGTTATAAAGATATAGGAAGCATCAGCGCGAAGGAAGAGCGGGAAGGGGGAAGAAATTTCGCGGTCACCGTTATTACAATTAACTTCGTTAGCGTTAATCGCGAAACTCCATTTTGGAAATAACGTTTAATGATCGAGCACGCGGATTCCTCGATATCAAAGCGGCGGCGGCGTCCTTTCGTACGTCGATGAAAAAGGATAAACCCCCGCCGTTACAACAATCGACTTCGTTAGCGCGATCGTTATATCGCGGGGAATTCTCAGCCGGGAACTCTGCGATCCCCCGAACGCGAGTTCCACGGTATCGATCACGCGCGGCGCCCTTTCGATTGTTAATTATCGGTGCCGTCGCGCGCGCGGGGGGGGAAAAAAATAAGTGAGAAGAAGAGGCGAAGTGCAAGGTAAGGGCGGAGGAGGAGGAGGAAGAAGAAGCGGAGAAGAAAACGACGCTGCTGAATCGCCAATGGGCAATATAATTTTCTTAACGACGGCGATCGGCCGGCCAATTCTCGCGATGAACTTCGATCGAAGGCCGCCTCGACCATACCGATCTTAATGAATACTTCAAACCGCGATCTTCACCAAGTCTTTAATTGGGGTAGCCCACCGATGCGAGAGATCGAGAGGGCGGGAGGGTGAGGGGCCCGCGGGGGAAGAAGGAGCAACGCTCGGCGCGCATGATTTTTCAGTATTGCCGATCGACACTATCGCCGATCTTCACGGCGGACTACATTAGTCTCCTGCCATACCCTAATCTTCGCGATCACTTCGGGACGGCCGCGCGCGCTCCGATCTTCGCGAAGAAGCTCTCGAGTGGAACAGATCGGCCTCCGCGCGCCTTCGGCGCGATCGACGGAGAGAAAGAGAGGATGAGAAGGAGCGAACGTGCGCGCGCGCGGAGTGGGAGAGGAGAGGCGAGATCTGGTGAACTTCATTAGCCTTCTTGTACACTTTGATCCGCGCGATCGCTTCCGATATCACTCGGCGATCTCCGCGCGCATCACAGCGAAGTTAATTCTTCGACCGTGACGACGCTTCATCGAAGCGCGCACCTTCGGTTTATTCTTTTCAACCCTGTGCGTTCCGGGGGCGATTATCATGCCCGCGTACCGTCGATCGCAAGAAACAAAAAAGAAAAGCCATGGAGGAAGTAACGTGTCAAAAATCGGAGAAAGTCGCGGCGGGATATCTTAATCTTTTCGCGGACATGTCGCGGTCTACATATATATAGACGTGTCAGAGGTCTGAATTTTTTGCCACTTCTTTTTGCATCTTGCAAATATCTTTCTCTTGCGAGTTCGAACTATTATTATCGTTTATGAAGGAGAGAGAGAGAGAGAGAGAGAGAGACTGAATAACGCGGCATTCCTTGTAATATCCGCTGTCCAGTTTCGTAACAATACCGACGGTATTTATTGCGTAGCGGCCTGCATAATAGCGCTCTTTCTCCATTGCTCTCTGTATTATCTGATATCGTCGAGTCGAACAGGCGTTACTTCTCGTTGGAGAATGGAATTGCGGCCAATGACGAATACGATTTTTGAGCCTTACAGCGCGATCTGTCCTCCCACGCGACAATATCCTCTCGGGAGAATTGCTTGTTATTTCTTACGCGTTGTCCTTGCGCATAATCCATTCTTTTCATTTCTGATCATGTGGAATGTTTCTTCATTTTTCCCCGATATGCGAGATTTCTGAAATAGAATTTATTCTTTTTTATAAAATTGAAAAATGAAATTCCGAAATAGATATTTCTATCGGCCTGCGAGTTAGGCGCATTTTTCGAAATCGCTCGATGATGGCGATAAATTCTATAGAGGCACCAAGACACTGAATTGTGTGATATTCCCGCTTGACTCGCAACAAATCTCAACTGACAACGGAACGCGGAAGCCAATCTACCGATCGCTGTGGCGTGCTTCGGTATTTTTACGAAAAGCGTAATCGCGAGGAAGAGGGAGAGATAGCACGTTGCTTACACATCGACAATATACGCGTCGTACATAATTGTATCTTATATACAAGTGTTATATTGTGGCTCGTGTTATAAGTAACTTTCGCGGAAGATGGCCAATACTCATTTTTTTCCGAGACATTGGTGCAGAAAGTCGATGAGCCGCTTATTAATTAGCAACTCCGCGCGATTATCAATAACGACGAATACACGTTAGATTGGACAAATATGAAAAAAGGAAATAGTTATTTCACAGAAGCATATAGGATGGTGGAAACGAAAAGTCGCTTCCGAGATTTCAAGATTTCATGATCCCTCGCGATAAATCGGCCAACTTCACCGGTCCGAGCATATTATCGAATGATTCGAACGATAGAAAGATTCAACGATGTAGAAGTTAAAATTGTCCTCGGCCCGGTCGGAAGTGTTTATTCAGATCAACTTCAGCATCGCGATTCCGAATGCGCCGGTTCGTTCCGTACAGCGATCCCCGGGTGCTCCTCTTCGTCGGGAGGCAGCGCCGAGGGAATCCCCGAGAACGGGGGCAGGTAAGTGTAATAGAAGGGTAACTTGATACGTATGATTTCGCTAACAATGTCGAGCGCAGCGCGCTACCGGCAATGCCGGAGATCTCTCGTTCTTCTTCGTCCTCGCGATGAACTTTATCAGCTGGTCAACGGCCCCGGGCGATCACTCGCCTTGCGCTCGGGTCAGCTCCGCTCCGTACGAAGCATGTTCGCTTCCCTCCGTAAAAAGTAGGCCAATAAGTAAGCGAACCAGTTTCCCCGACCGTTCGAATGATATATGTCGCGAGACAGCGAGTACACGTTGCCGGCGTAGGAATGCTCCTGGAGACCTTCTCCGGGCGAAAGATCGTCACTTCGCAAATCGGCCCTCCAAGTGAGACCCGTCGGGCTCGGCTGCGCCCTCGCGAGAACGTCGACGATCCTGCGATTTCCGGCGAGCCTTCGGACGAGAGACTCGAAGGAATCGTGTGCTCGCGTAGGTGAATATAAAGTGGCATGGAGGTGAAAAGTCGATCGAGTTCTCTTGCCCTCCACATGTCCACGATTTGCGGGTAAAATCCCTAATTATACGGCAGAGATGGAAGTGACTTCGGTGTCATTGATTTTTGTTCCCGCACTCCAACAACTACATTATATCTTCTTCCGAGATGTAACGGAGTGATCATCTTGCGCGCCCTGTACACACACTCGACGGCCGTCAAACAGGTTGATATTCGTGATACTCATTCTCCTCGTCACGCATGTTCAAATGCCGGGTGTATAATTAATCCTCAAAGTATCAGCTCGCGCATCGTGTCATTGACAACGCGTCGAGTGTTTAATGCGCTTAGAGCGTACATCGTTCAAATTATTCATTTTGTTTGTGTGTGTGAGTTATACTTTATAAATCCACTTCGTACATAAAGGAGAAGAGGAGCGCGATTGTAACGCGTCGATCAACGTCCGATATGGATCTACCGCGAACAAAGTAGAGCGCGTTACGTTTTGATCGTAGACGACGATCTGGCGATTTCTCTTCTCCTCGAAAGCGCGCCCGACGTATTTTTTTTTCTCCTTTCCCCGTAACGCGCGATAAGATCTCACAAATTTTGCGATGTATCTATTATGAAGTTCGCCAGCTATAAAAGACACAATTATGAAATTCGATACGGCGCATTTATGCGCGTTTAAACGAGACTTCCCGAAAACTCTCCTCGAATCGAGTTATTAAACTTAATAACTCGATATACGACTTAATATCCCGATATTTCGCAAAACGCCGCATTATGTTTGTAATCATGCGTCCCACAGTGCGGTCGGGGCTTATTTTGCATGTTGCTTTTTTTTCCATCGATTTCGGTCAGGCTGGTTCTCTCTCTCTCTTCCTTACGCGCGTCTACATTGTGCGTAAATGACGGTCGGATAAAAACACGGTAGCGCGAGCCAACTCGAACGCGGCATTAAGTCGAAATATATAATATATGGAGGTTGCATTTTTTTCGTCCTGACGATCGGTCGATTCCGCCTCGGGGTCCGTTTAAAGGATCCGAACTCGCATTTCGCATCCGTACAGAATCGATGAGCGACAGTTTCGTAACTATGTAGCGAGGACTGGCTTCCACGAAAATGGCAGGGAAGCTCTCTTTTCTTCTCTTTCTATCTCTCTCTTCCTCTCTTTGAATCGAGGCAGAGCTCGATATCGGTGTGTGGCGGTTTTATCGAGTTTTTATTTCTCCTTTTCGCGTGATCGGAGCCGTACCTTTTTTCGGCACCAACGCGACGGATCGGGATCGACGATTAAGATGGAATGCGACGAAGTTCGAGTCGATCTCGAGGGAAACTGTCGCCCGTTGATAAAGGCGACTCCACGGCGAACGGCCGCTGATTAAATAAGCGTTGCTAATTAAATACCTGACTAAGTCCGCGTCGCTTTCGCCGCGATTTCCGGATCGAATGGATCCCACACGTAGATCTGATTTAATCGTCGTGCTGCAGTGCGTGGAGAATTGTCTGGCATCGAATTACACGAAACCCGGATATTGCCCCGAGAGAACGTTTATGACGCCCTTCGAAGCCGCCTGCTTGGTCGCCTGCGTCGACGATTCCCGTTGTCCGGATTTGGCCAAATGTTGCACCCATGATTGCGGCGTCACGTGCATGCACCCCATCGGTTTGGACACTCAAAACGGTGAGTGCACGGTGGATTCTATCATGATTTGACTACCCTTCTTCCGAAGAGTGAACTCCCTAATGGGTGTTTTACTACAATCATTTCAAGTCAGTTGGTAAACTTCATCGCACTTTTCTCATGTACAAATAAACAGAGGAAAAAGATTTCATGTTATTATTTACTTCTTTTATCTATTCTTTTATACACTAATTCGATGAAAAATGAACAGAATAGAACAACTGGAGTCGCGTCCAACTTTACCATTAGAGGATTAATTACTTGCTCTTCGATGATTCCCCGTGTAAATCAGACCTGCCAGTCGTGCCGGAGAACCTGCGGATACGCCAGCAGAAGAGCAACCTGGTGCTTCTGTCTTGGCGCAGCGGCAAGTCGGCCGCCAGCAACGCGTCTTCCTCCGCCGATGATGACGACGACGACGAAGACGAGGTCCGGTACTTGGTGGAGGAGCGTCACTTGGTCGGGCCCAGGTATCTGGAATCCAGACTGAGCTCTTGGACGGTGTGCCACGTGTCGACGAAGCCGCACGCGACCCTCCGTGGCCGGCTGAAGACTGGACACTGGTATCAGTTTCGCGTAGCGGCCGTCAACGGAAACGGTTCGCGCGGGTACTCGCAACCCTCCAGACCCTTCAAGACAAAAGGTGAACGCGGAACGTAAAAGGCACTCTAATTTGTCGCACGTTATCATCGTTAGGATTGACACACAGTGCCAATTTTCCTCTCTCTTGCCCGCTATTTCTGTTTCTTCAAATTGACCCGGGTTCACGATATATAACTCAAGGATGTTGCGTAAAGTGGGACACAACGCACAGCACAGAAAACCGTTCGCGTTTTGAGGACCTTTTGTTTCTTGACTCGCGAAGTCGGGTCATTAACCCGCGGTGAAAAGTGTCGAGGTCGTTTTAACCGATTCGCGCGCAAAGTATTGCTTAATATTGACCTCCGCCGGCCGCAAATTAAGCTTCGCGAACTGAAGGCCGATAGCTAACGCGAGAGCAAACACGTGCGGACCGTCGAAGAGCCGCGCGCGGTGCGATTCCGCCAAGGCGATGAGCGTAACCCGCGGACATTAGCTTAATTAGCGCTATAATCATAGCGGCAACGATAAATCATTTTCGTCACTAACGCTAACTCAGACGAGACGCGCTTTCGCATAAATTTTCCGGTCGCATCGGTTCGATCGAGCGAAGAAGAAGAAGAAGCGACAATTAGTGGCACGACGAACGGGCCGTGCGTCAATAGATCGTGCAAAACCGGATTATAAGCGTTCCAGTCGCTTCTAAGTAGGTAAAGAATCGGCTGGCAGCCGCATCCGTGCGATTATCGCTTCGGTCGGTCGATTTATTACGATCTCACGTGTCTCGCTGACTTCTCGATCCACCGGACTTCTTCATTTAATTACGCAGGCTCGCGGGTGACAGTTGGTAAATATATAATTAACGGCGATTTATCGCAAAAAGTGACTTACCGCTTTCGCTCGCAAGTTTCGTTGCAACGACGTGTAGGAGAAGAAGGAAAATAGGATATTGTTACATGACGATGTTCACGTCCGATCCGTTGTAGAGCCGCGAAATCCGAAGGAGCCGCAAAATCTGACGTTATCAAACGCGCGCCTCGTCGGCGGCAAGCTGCGCATCAATCTGCGATGGGTCAGACCAACGTCAGATATACCGATATCGTTCTACAAAGTGTTCTGGAGCAGGCTCATTCACGGCCCGACTAACGACTCCATCCTTGTCTACCACAAAACGGTCCTGAAAGTGAGTGGGTTCGTCAGTAAATTATCCTCATTGTTAGTCAAGTAAAGAAGAAAGAAGGCGAAGGATCTTTCCACTCGTGAAAAAGGGAAGCATATCTCTGCAGCAAGTGATTTTTCTCCGTGAGGACTTTCGCTTCGCCTTTTCCAGGACAAGACGTGCTACGAGCTGAAGAATCTGGAGCTGAAGTGCCAGTACTTCCTGCAGGTGCAGGCGGTGGCTGTGTACGGCGGCCGGCGCTTGGCGTCGCGCAAGGCCTCCAAGGTGTTCAACAGCACCGACTACATGGCATACGGTAAGCTCGATCACACTGACGAAACTCGTCCGCGGCGATAACTCATCCACGCTCCTCCCCTCGGTCGTCCCCCGTTCTTCCAAGTCCAGTAGTAGTCGGGACAATCAACGAAAGAAGTGACCTTTCATTGAAGCCGACGTCGGGAGACGTTCTCGCAGGTGCGAGCGAACCCAGGCCGGCCTCCACGTGCGTCGCATGAGCTGCCACTGCGGCGACGTCAAGGTGCGTCTGGTCTGGCCAGTGAGCGGCGACGCCAAGATGTACAACGTCACGTGGCGGGAGGAGTCTTGTTCGCGCGAGAAAAACCCGGAACACCGACGGAAAGCCGTCGTCTGGCAGGTGGTCCAGGTACGTTGTCGCGCGGACAGGGCTGTAACCACTAGTCGTACGATTGATTGATTTCAGACCTCGCACTACGACCTGCAGCAACTGCGAAACGATTGCACGTACAGCGCGAACGTGCGCAACGTACCGAAGGAGAACGGCAGCGACGACCATGGGGCTAGTATAGAATTCTTCGCGACCGGATGTCAGGACGATCAAAAGCGGCAGAAGCGACGGAAGAGCGCGCGATGTAAGACGAAACCGTCCAGATCCAGACGGTACTTTGCCGATCTATTTGTGATATGAACTCGTTGGCGACCACCGAATGGATTGTGAGTCGCGACGGTGATGTTCGCGATCTACCCGGTAATATCCATCGCTCGCGAATATCGTCCCAGGGATATGTATTTCATTTATGCCTTGATGAGGGGTATAGTCGAGGTTAAAATCATTTCTCGAGGAAAGGAAGGGTGTTCCTGCGATTTTCCGACCGCTTGAAAAATTTGCTTCCCCGAATGAATTTTGGTACGTGAGCTTCGTTCGCGGTGAATGGCCGAGACTGAGTTGAGCATAATGTAAGTTTTCTACACACGAATCATTTTTCTATATAAAGGAGAAGTAATCAGAAGAAAATAATTAGACTTTATCTATACTTTATAGTAAGAAAAGGGTGTAAAATCGTTGAATCACATGTTGATTGTTGATGTTTTATTCGACTAAAAAATCACTCGTGATGTTATGATTTGTGTCGCAATTGCATTTTCTTTTCAGCTTTCGTTCCGTTCAAATAAGATATTCTTATTTTCCCAAGAATCGTGTACAAATTTTTACTTCGAATAAAATGTAGATGTAAGTTTCTGTCTGGAAGGTCGTCTGCGAATTCATCAATTATGATTTTTACTTTGCAAGAAAGAAACCAAGGTAGCTACCGTTGCTTTATTTAAAATGTCTGCGATTTCAGGTAGCACATGTTACTTTCATATATGTTTTTTATAAACGTATGTAACGCTTCACAATCATATTGTATACGTTTAAAGAACGTATGAAACTAACTATGCTACCTGTTTCACGTCACTTTACTTTCACTTCATCTTTAAAAACAGAAGCGCAACCGAGTACACTTGATTCGAAACCTAGAAAATCATCCGTGTAAATTAATTATTATTACAACATTTTCTATTTTTATCGCGAGTGATATTGTGTACAATATGTACAATATATTTACGACAGTATATAAAGAAAGAAGAATGATACGCGCATATTGAATGGATAATATAAGTCCGTACGTGGTACCGTATTTCTCATCTATGGAAATTATGGACGTAGCACGGACACGCGCCAAATGAAAACATTATCGGCAGTGTCAGAAAGTGCATGCAGCGAAATAGTTCCAACGTAAAAGTGGATGCAGATGGCGTATCAAACAGTCACGTAAAACGATATTGAAGAAAACGCCGGCGTAGCCGCTTTTAGGTTTCTCTTTGTTTATAATCTACGTATATGCCTAGGTTGCTTCGAAAGTGCTTTCCAAAATGGCATTAAGCGTCATGTTAAAATTGTTGATAAGTTCTCTTAATTTCATATGTTTAATAACACCTTGCCTTTCGATGCGCCAAAAAATATTCATCCGTTCAGCCGTGAAACGTGTTCAAAGCCGTTAACGTTTTCGGAAAAGAAAACATGAATTTGTTGAACACGAGAAAATTCCCGCGCGTTCAAAGCCGTTAACGTTTTCGGAAAAGAAAACATGAATTTGTTGAACACGAGAAAATTCCCGCGCGATGATTTTTCACGACTTTAAGAAGTCGCCAACTCCATTACAATGCGTCGAAAGTCTTTGTTCGGTTTTTGCGCTATGAAGTATCATTCCAAAGGACTGTTTACAAGTAGTATATGAACTTCAAACGCGGTCGAATAAAGCGCGTAAATTTGGCCCCTTTTTACCTGATTTATCACTAACGACGCAGCAACACGCACTAAAAAAATGATCCTATAATTCTTTTATTTCGATAATTATTGTTGCAAACATCAAATATTCGTCCCTTGGCGCGGATGGGTGGATCGGAAGAAAAATTCGTACGCAGATAATCGCATAATTTATATTTGTATATACAGTCACTTTACAACGCGCACTTGTTATACACAGTATAGCTCGATTACTTTAGGTCAGCGAACGCCAAGTGATCTCGGTAAAGACGATATCAAAGTAAAAAAAACTAATTAAGAGGGGGCGCGCCCTGTGTATGCCGCGTGTATCTCTCGCACGAAGAAGATGGGCGACGACGACGACGCTGAAGGGATTATTTTAATGTCCGTCCACCAAGCGGGAAGCTTCGACAAAAAGCCTCTTCTTCGCAACATCATGCGGGACAGACAGACAGACCGAAGCCCACCGCGTGTATTCCTCGCCGCCGCATTTAAACGGGCCGCGCTCGAAATCTTTCGCGCGCCT
Source organism: Dinoponera quadriceps (assembly GCF_001313825.1). Lineage (NCBI taxonomy): Eukaryota > Metazoa > Arthropoda > Insecta > Hymenoptera > Formicidae > Dinoponera > Dinoponera quadriceps. Next base: position 324,858 of record NW_014559163.1, read on the forward strand.
CACCGAATTTCCGCGAGTATTGTGTATCATCCAACCGATATACGACACTTCCGGGGAATTCGGAACGTTGTCGACGAGTATGACACGTGTCGAATCAACAGGCCTGTTCTTTCCAGCTGCACCAATATCCTAGATAGAATGGAAAACCACAATGACGTCGAAAAATGATGAGGAAATGACCATAACTCATTTTTCCATCATGTTTCGCGTCATTTTGACGTTATCGTGATTTCCTGTTCTACCTGGGACCGAAACTTCATTCCTTTTCCCATCGATTGTATATCTGTTTCACTCTAAAGGTAAAAGATACGGCCTGGCTCAACTGAGAAGAGCAAACCTGATAAGCATGAAACTTCGTCGGCAGCCCGGCGATTTCGAGTTCAGTTACTGCGCGAGGAAACTGTGCGACGGGCCGAAACTTTGAGAAACGCGTTTCAAAAGGCAGCAAGGTCCATACAGCAATCGATGACGCGTGAAAAATCTCGCTCGTCAAGGCGCACGTACGCTCCTTCCGAGAAGAAACATCGATCGTAGGATCTCTATTATTGGCAGTAGCGTTAGTCGTACATTGCGACGGAAGCCAACGTCTCCTTTCCACCCTCGTTCTCGCTTGCGTTCTCCAGCGACTCGCTCGAAGCGATTTCGAGCGATTTCGCGCTCGTCGAAACGATGAACTTCTCCGACACGGTCGCGAGCGTTTCTCGTTATGCGCGAACTCGTCGTACGCGTACAATCGAACGATTGAAGTCCGCAAGCACCTTCGCCTCGATGAATTTCGCGACGCATCCCATGTCCGATAGAAGTTTTATTTTAGTAATTCTCGAAAGATATGTTTTCCTATATATATGGGATACTTTGAGAAATCCTTCGTGATAAAAGTATTGCAGCCTTCGATCATCTGATTATTTATGCTTAAATTAAAGGGAAACTGAAGGGGTTTGAAAAGTAGAGTAAAGGCATATAATATGAGGTATAAGTACTCTCTACATGTCTTGAAGTAAAATCTCACTTAAGGAAGTTGTAAGATGAAATGAATTTGATAAGAAGTCAATAAAACTTGTACTATGTATACTTTGAAATATTGCCTAATTGCTCGTGCAATTAGAAAAAGACCGACCATTCGAAAGCTGAGAGATATTTGTAGGTAAAATTGATATTTTTTATGTATGTTCCTTGATGTTAGTGTTATTTTTTTTAGATTTTTAAAATTCTATTTTCAATATCTTCTAAACTAAAAATAAGATTTTGATGAAAGATTACTATCACATTATTATAAACAAATTTCAGAATTATTGACCATTTGTTTTGAAAATACAGTGATATAAAGTTCATAATTTAAGTTATATTCAAAATAGATATACACATATGCATATATGCATATTTAAACTTATATATGTTTCTTTCTATTTTATCTATGTATCTTTATTAGAATAACCGATGCATAAATATACTGTTAATAAAAAAAAAATAATAATATTTTCGTATTTATAATACTGTGTACATATATAATTTAATATTTATCAAGCAACGTTTATCAAGTTACGCTTTTATATATTTATCTCATTATATACATAATAAATGTTAATTTGAAACGAAGTTGAAGTGTATATACGTATGTATATATATGCACTTCACTCACAGATTCACTCATTTCACTCACAGATTCGAGTGAGATTCTACTCGAAGAAATTTAGAAAGTAAAAGGTAGAGATATTTTCTCTCTGTCTCTCGGAAAGGTGAGACAAAATAAGGAAAATATAATAAGAGAGAAATATACGACTAATCAAAATAAAACGACGTAATAATTTATATAAATATTTTTAGTTCTAGACGCTTTTAATTCGCGAAACGATACGCACGATCGAGTCTCGAGGAGCGCAAATATACTTTCTCGTCGTCCTTTCACTTCCTGTCACCTCCGTTTCCGGATAAACGATGTGATAGAACAAAGTTCGTTCCACAAAATCGTTTCTTCTTTTTCCTCACTTTCATTCTCACACATATTTTCTTTTTCAGTGTCGGTCTCTCTTGTTCTCATTCGTGGGGGCACGTTACGTGGTCACAAAGTGCATTTGTCGATATGTCAACCATAAGATAAAACACGGGGGAGAGTAAAAGACCTTCCAAAAGACAAAAACTCGCGTGTCGAAAAAGGGGAAGGATATGTGTGTGTGTGTGTGTGTGTGTGTGTGCGGAGATTGCGCGCGATTGATATTCGCGTTTGCTCGCGGATATGGCTTTCTTGGACTGCGATCGCGATCGGTCCGATATGTCGATGGATTTTGTCGATCGCAAATAGCTGCGAATCGGCGGTAAGTGCCGTGGGGATGTCGATACGTGCACAAATCAATGAGGCTTGATTCACACTATCAGGGACGGATTAGTAGATATTGGAACGAGATGTTGAGAGAGATACTTTGGGCAGGCTACTTTCGTGCTCAACACAATTACACGGGGAAAGTAATCTTATCGCAATTTCACGCGATCCTATGCTATTACTTCTCTATTATTATTCTATTATCTTCAATTATATAACTAATTCTATTCTCGGGTCAAACATCAACGCATCAGCCAGTTCGCTTCGCGCAATTGTGTTGTTCGGCATGTGACACAATCAGAACGATTTGCGTCTTTATTTTACTTCTCGCGGCATCGTGTTACGTACGGATATAATTTCACAGACGCATGTTTTAGCGTATACGTTAGACAGGACGATTCTTAAAAGCTCATTAATTGAAATCGAAAGTCCTAATATGAAGAAAGAAACACAAAGAAAGAACCGATAACTCATAAATTCGCGACGAAGCTCGTTTCTTTCTCTCTCTGTTCGAACGAGTCGTTGCTGTTCTGACAGATGTTCCAGCGCACTGCTCGAGTCGCGGGAGACCCGAGATCGGAATGAAATATGCATCTCTGCTTGGTAACCGCGAATAACGACGGTGAAATTTCCTGAAACGTCAATGTGTGAGCCCATAGTTGAATCAAGCCTTTCATACATTGTCCCCGGATAGATATTCGTAACGAACAATTAACGACGAAGATCGATCGATCGATCGTCTCGTGCTCCTCTTCCTTACGGGAGCGAGCGGTCGTTGTCTCCATTATTCTGTATAACTATTGTAAACATTTGTCAACAATCATCAAGTACGTCGCGATTTTGTGGAAAAATTGGTGTGGGCTTAAACGTGCGTTTTTTAAACCGAGTTACAGTGAGTAATTAGTCCGGCTGTCAACGGCGCTATCTCGTTTCCGAGGATTCTCGCTTCCGCTTGAGCGATAAACGTTTATTTCGCACTTTTTTCTTTTTTCTAATCTTCTTTTTCTAAGATGATATCGCGCAATTCTCTCGGTTTCTTTTCGAATAACGCGATATTACACGCGCGACACATCGATTTCCCCGACTCGCTGCGCGTCCGATCGTCGCATTTCCGTTTTCATCATGTTCCCTCGGCCTCCACAACGCTGGAAGTCGTGCAATCGGCGTCATATACGCTGTACCATTTCCTAGATCGAAAATTACACAATTTTCAGCCAAACAGGCTGAAATATACAATAATTTACAGTTTAGGTAACCGGTTAGTTAATGCTCTGCGTTAGCATTTGGAACGGAAAATATCGGTTCCTCCAACTGAAAGCATTTGTTGGTGTAAAAATGTCGACGCCTCAGTTAGTATAGAAAAACGTCACGTTACTGTAACTGAAACTCCACTAAATGAATATCTTCGGTTGCTACAACCGAGTCAGTTTTTTCCGCGTAGTACGACATGTACGCCGACTGACGACCGGTCGATTCTCTACAAACGCGCACCGATCGTCCTGTTAAATTCGCGACGTGTGTTCCCTCGCTTTCATTTACGGCTCGTTTCTCTCCTCGGGTTGCGGTGCGATGTTGGCAACCGTGAGTAATAATGTTACGACGCTCTCGCAGCGGTCGCGACTGTAACTGGCAACTAAAGTGGATTACAGTATATCTCGTGGTAGAAAACAGCGAAATTCGACGGTGTCTCTCAACGTCACGCGTTATCAAGAGCTTTTCCGGTGCAGTGGAAATGCGCGTCGCTTGGACGTGCCGGCTGCCGCTGTGTTTCTCTCTCTCTTTCTCTCTTGCTCTCGATGGAGGCCCTTTGCGATCTTATTTCCGATATTTACGTGACCGGAAGGAAGCGTTTCCGCTGTTCGTGTTGCCGACTGTAATCACGTAAACATCCACCGAGCGTTTCCAACCCTCATCCCGGCCGCGCTTCGAATTCAACTTCCTTCGCCGGTCTGCCGTTTTCCTGTCGCGTTTCGCTTCGAGAATCGCCGTATTCCGTCGCGATACGCAACCGCGTTTTCGCGACATTTGCGCAGGCGAAATGACAGAAAGAGGAGTCGATGCTTGACGAAACCGTCTCGAGGGTGTATCGTTTTTACCGTGGATTCTCGATGCGACGCGAAAAACAACGGCGTATTCTTTCTTTTACACGTATTCTTCGTTGGACCGACGGACACTTATTGTACAATGTATTCTTTATGTGCGCATACGTCATACTTAGGTGTAACGTGTGTGTTACGCGTCGTAGTGCAATTATAATACATAACATAATAGCTGTGTGACGACGTTTAACGATAACGGTATTCTGTCATTCTCTCTTTAAATTCCTTCGAATAAAATTTCACTCTAAAAGCACAGTGGCCAGCGAGTCATTCGAATTCGAGTGATTTTTCACCTTATACAGTGAATTCTCCATTCTGAATTGTCGAGTGAACAATTTCACTCGAAATCGAAGAGTGAATCCGATGTGTTGCACCGTCACAGGGACATATTTACCCTGATTGATCGAAACATTCGCTCGTATAGTCAAAATTTACTCTAAGCTTGAAAAGAAATTTGAAAATTGAAAAAAAACCAAGTGAGAATATATATAAGAAATCCACATGGAATTCCATGATTGTCCCTGGAGATTAGCGGCAAAAATCCAGGTCCTAGGTAGGAACCCATTTGGATTCTTACATGAATTTTCACAAAGCATGATGGATTCCTATATGGATTTTTATTATCCTATATAGATTCATACGAATTCCTATGGAGTTCCGTGGGAATCACCTGGGAAATTTTCAATAGGGGAGCGGAACGCATTCACTCTTGTGATTTCGAGCGGCGGTCTTTTCATTATCGCTTCGACTGAAAATCCTGCCTTTGTCATTCGTTTTGTGTGAGATTCCACTTCAGGAGATTTGGAGCGATAAAAATTACATTACGGAATATACACACGGGACGGGGATGGAAACGCTTGACAAAGTCCCGAAATGATCAACAACAGTTGCGCACGAGGTAATGATGAATTCACGATTGAACAATAACTTAGGCGTTTAACTATCTTTCCGTCCGAGGGGAAGAACACGTTCACATTCTCGACGTATGTATCACGTACGTGTGTGTGTGTACGTGTATATGTGTGTTGTGTTGTATATGTGTATATATATATTTATATTTATATTCATATTTATACGTGTGCATATAATGCGCTCTGTCGAGTCGCGCGAAAAATAAATCGATGCGCACGCGAGCATCGTTCGAAGGCTAATCCGTGAAGTGTTTTACAATAATTAGGTCATTACGATGATCCTTAGGTCCGGTGGTACATTCTAAAACGATAATTTAATTCGTCATTATTTAGCGGCGCCATGAGAGACTATTTACAGGTCATTCGCGCGCGAACTCTTTCATACATGTCAGATGTATATATATACATCACGCATACACACATACATGTCTTCTCGCGTCGCTCATGCACACGCCTTGTCGTTGTGCATCCAATTACGCTATTGCAAGCGGTATGTCTAACTTCTTGAGACCGGCTGGTCGCACCGGCCGACAAGGTGTTTTCGAAGAGTTGCACGCAAGAATCGAGTCTGAGAACAACAGGTACTCGCACGCACACTCATGGTCGCGCATCGTTCGACGATGTCTGACTCGGGATTTCTCAGCTACCGCTACTGAGAGGGCTGGTCATCCGGAAATAATCTCTGACCGGGAGGCAACAATGACTTGGGTCACTATGCGACTAGGAAGGCCCACTGTGAAACCCCGCATCATCGCGGTTTCGCGTCCTAACGACAAGATCGTAAGAAAGTAACGATTGTTTCCGGTTGACTCCTGCTTTCTGCACGATCTCGGCGCGCAGACATCAGCGCCCCGTGCGGACTCTTCATTCTATTATAATGGATTCTGCCGTAACACAAGCGTGCACAGGCGTAACTTTCGAAAGTGGTCCATTCGCGTTCAAACCCGACTATCGGCGTGTAAAAAGGTCGTCGATCAGTGCCCGATCTTACTAACGTCGATTAAACCTTAACTGTAATCTAAGTGCTTTTGTCTGAAGAGAGTTTAAATTCAAGTTCAAGTTTGATCAACGTTGGTGAAATCGTACGTAAGCCCGTTAGAATGAGAGGTGTTCTCCGTGTTCCCTTAATTTAAACATTCGCCGGCGGTCGACTTGCTGCATATTCAACTAATTACAATCGTATAATTAAGGCCTATTTATAACTTGTTTCGCAAATGTTACATTAATGATGATCGCTTAATTTGGATCAGTCGACACAACGAACAGACAAAATTAATATCGATCGCACGTCGCTTTATTGCTTGCGTAAATTCGAAACGTCCGATCTCAGAGAACGAAAAATATTTAATTTCTCGGAGAATTATGTAAACGAATGCGTCTAGTCCCCTGGTAGGTCGAAAAACGATCGCTCGAGTCTATTTACTGCGACGATGCTTCTCCGATCTGTGTGATTCGCGAGGTCTGAACGCTCACGGACCGCGTTCGCGCCGCGGCTATAATTATAATGTGTCTACCTACGTAAAATTTAAATCCCGGTTTCTGTCCATCGAGTGGAATGTCTGCTTGTCGCGTATAAGTGTGTGTATGTATAATATATATATACATATATATATATATATATATATTTATTTATTTATATATATATATATATATATTTATATATATTTATTCTTTCGCTCGCATTTTTATTATTTTTTCTTCGTAAAAAGCCTCCCCTACCTAAAAACAACACGTCGTGTGTATGAGTTCGTCTACTATATACTGGCGAATAAATCAACAAGTCCTTTAAAATACATTCCTCTATTCTGGAAAAATTCACGGTCATTAAATCTCTCTACCGAACACTCAAACATAACACCGATTTATCTTTTTTGTTCATTTTTTTTTGTTCATTTTTCCCTTTTTTATATTCCTTTCACCTCTCGCTTCTCTCGTCGTCGTAGTAGTTTTATTCCGCCCGTTCGTCCGCCCGCCCGTCCGCTCTTTTATAAGTCAGTCTTGGCATCGTAAACGCTTATTAGGTGCTTCGGGTTACAACTTACAGAGTAAACTCTCTAACAACGAGGGCTCTCCCGTGACAGAGGGGAGAGAAGAGGATCCTGCGTGACACGCGCGTCTTCATTGTCCTTCGCGTTAAATCCGCGCTGTTCGTGCGTGTCCGCCACACACACGCGCCACGTACACACACACACACACACACGTATACAGATAAATTCACACGTACATACCATATTCAAATGTATACCTTAAATTACGCCACCTTAAAAATATATTATTGTCTTTCGATGAAAACGTAGTGTGTAGCACTTGTAACTCGCCGCTGCCCTTCCAATCACCCTTCGTCTATCCACGTGACGAACCGGGACGATCGATCTTTTTTGGTGTTTCCTCCCCCGTCCCTCTCTCATCGATCGCACGTGGACGATAAGGTGAAGCGATCGATCGGATCCTCGAACGATCCTCCCTCCCTCCCTCCTGTCCGCCCATCCGTCTCTCAACTGTGGTTGATTCGTGATCCGTGTGAGTACCGTAATAATATCGCGGTCGATACACTACTATACTTCTTATTCCGTATCCTGTTGAATTACTGGATGGTGTGAGAATGGCGGTGCGCGCACGAAGCATCCTCGAGCGCACGGTGGCAAACGTGCGAGCGAGTCTCTCCGCTTCGCTCGGGCCTTATTCTGTAACTTGTAACGACAATTTCGCAAATTGTTAACGTTGCGCAGCTATCCTGTGATACATTTTGTCCGCGCAAAAGTTTGTAACGCATGCTTTAAAAGTTACAGAATAAGAGCACTTGATCTTGTTATCACTGGACGACGACTAAGTCGCGGGTTTCATGATTTCGGATTCTGTGCGGTGTGCGGCTTCGTGAACCCCGGGAACGATATTTCGCGGTATTTCGAAGTGGAAGCTCGTTTTTTTCCGCTTCTCGTCTGCGCCTGCGACTTCCATTTGCGACTTTCCGCCCGTATCGAACGTGAATGCGGGTGAATTTGTCCTCGTTACTTCAGATCGTGCTCGGTGCGTGGTAGTACAGCTCGGAGGCCTCGATCAGAGCGAGGAATTCTTGGTTCTTGGTCCGGGTTCTTCGTGTTTCGGCAGGTGCAAACTCCCGCTCGTTCGGGAATATAGTGTTTTGGTGAGGTAAGGGAGGAAAAGTTCCGCCTAGGTCCGCCGATCCTCAGTCCTGCGTTCAGTCCTCAGCCGGAGAATCCTTGCGATAGACGTAGTATCAAAGTTCCGAGCAGGCTTCCCGCTTCTTCTCTCTGAGACGCGTTGAGGCTTCGATGCGGTCCACCAACACTGTTCACGAATGCTCTTCTTCGTGCCTCACCTTGGCAGGAATCAACGCGTTCGGCGATTGGCTCGAACACGCGGTTCTTCTACACTTTCTTTCCACGAACGGTCACGTCGAGTTCACAGTCCGTCTCGGCAGCGGAGGCATTCACCAGGTCGACCGGGCTTACCGAAGGCGATGGGTTCGCGTGATTCGTTGTTGTTGCGGTCGGTAGCACCGTTCGGCGACGATCGTCGATTTCAATCGGACGCGAGTGAGCGTAGAAGTTCACGCGCATTAACTTGTCGTCGTTGACGATGGCTGCGTCGTCAGGTCGACGGACTCCTCGGACGTTGGCGTCGCGACGTGGGCGACGATCGTCGGGCTCGGGGTTCGTTATCATACGTCGTTGTCGTGGCAGAACTCGATCCGCCGTCTGGCCAGCTGCAACCGCCGCTTGTCGACGATGAAGTCAGTCACGCAGCCTTTGATGCCGCGATGGCCCGGCTTGCCGCCGACGAAGAGCTTGCCGTTGGTCGTCAGTAACGTCGTCTCCGTCGCGACCTTCACGGGTGTGTACTCGTCGATTTGCACTGTCGACGCTTTCCGGCGCCGGGATGCTCGAATGTGATGGAAGATCCCGTCGTCTACTCTCTCCTGTAACGATGTTGATCGCGGTGATGAAAATTAGTGAGATTGAGAAAAGCGAGGGTGGGTCGGTCATTTATCTATCTATTTACTTATAAATTTATGAATTGGCAAATCATGTTTGACAGTATAGAAAAGGAAGGGACAAAAAAGATAGAGATACGCAGAAAAAATCGATTTAAGACTCATATTCTCATATGTAAGCAAGAATAAATAAAATAATGTATGAAGATACATTTATTCTTACGTAAAGAAGTATTCTGTATAGTTCTACTAAAAGTATACTTATGTTATAATCGGCGACGAGAAGGAACAATTTTTGTACGTGCGTCAGTTGAGAGAAACAAGTAACTTACTCTGCTCTTTACGGATATCTGCTCGGTCTTACTCTTGTAAGTGAGCACCACATGTCCGTTGTGGAGGGACAAGATGAGGTGCTCGATCTTTCCTCTGCCCACCCACGCAATCAGTCCATCAGAATGTATGGTCCTTAGACGCAGCTCGAACTTATTCGATTGCTGCCCCCTGCGTCTAAAAGAACGTCCATGATAACGACGTCGTTCGTCAAGGAGACTCAAACATAATCATCCCAATAATATGCACTACAGATACGAACAGACTTCTACATCAAAATACGTTTAAAAATTTATAATAAATTCTGTAGGAAATTAATTTTTAGCCATGATCAAAGATACAAAAGAAACTCGGACAAATTTATTATAACAGGTGATTAATGAACATAAAATAAACTTTCTAGCAAATTTATGATTCAATTTAATCTGTACTTTAAACCAGCAATCTTTATATATCGAAGCAAAGGAGAAATTTTGATCAATACACAGAAAAATATGTACTGCATGATAATAAATAATAATAAAAAACGAAGAAGCAAGTGAATAAGGGTGATACGTTATACTTTGTTATAAATGTTCGCAATTATTCTTTGTCGCCTAATCGATACTTTCCTAAATCATCAAGCTGTCTCATATCAGAAAAGACAAAAATGTTACACCACAGTAATATCGAATTCCAGCAGAAATAAGTGCTTCTAGCAAGCGAAAGACACTTTCGTTTTCGTCATAGTATCACCTTTATTTCGCCCTCGCTGTTTCCTTTCGTTTCTTCAGTCTCCTCTGCAGTTCTCATCCCTTCGTTTGCGAGTTACAAGAAGCCGCCCGTCTAATTATATCTTTAGCGCTGCGACGCTACACAATCTACATCAATCTACGTTTCTTGTTACGTTTCTTATTACGCTCAAACGAATCCGGCTTCTCCTGCGTCTAAGGGCGGGATTACCACGGGGGCATGCGATTATCGGGGTCGACGACACACGATACACTACACGCGAGGAAAGGAAGGTCTACTGTCCCTCAAACGAGTACACAACCACAGGCATTCGCCGCCATGAAAACTTACTCCGTGTAATCGTAACTGTCGTAGTCGTAGTCGACGTCCTCCTCCAAGTCGTAGTCGGAGTAGGACTCCTCAAAGTACTCGCCGAGGGTAGTAGTAGTGGCAGTAGTGTTAGTCGTGTTAGTACTAGTTGGTGTTACACAATCAAAAGGTTAGTGACATTAGTCCTTAGCCAGGAGCGCTAATTAGTAATAGTAGTAGTAGAATAGTACACAAAATATTAGTATCAAAATTCAAGATTTATATTCTTATATATAAGCAAGGATATATAATCTTATCTATGAAGATAAAACACTTGCTCTATATGAAGAAACTCTATACAGTTTCATTAAAAATATATTTTTATTCAAGAGTAATTTTTATGAATTGAGAGGAAGAAATATCGGATAGAAAGAACGATATCTTTGAACTGATACGATTCTTAGTTCGAATATATCGTTTTTTCTATCCAATATTTTTTCTTCTCAATTCATAAAAACTATTCTTGAATAATAGGAATGTGACATTTTTAATAGAACTATACAGAATTTTTCACGTGTGTAAGAAAGTTTTATTTTCATATAAAATTATATATAGTGTTATACGCTTATACATAAGAATATGAGATTTGAATTGATGCCAACTTTTTTCCATGTATACTCTTTGGTCTACTCTTTGGTCGCTTTCTCACGCTAACATGTTGACCGACAAACTAATTGCAAGTGCACCTAATCGAACATCTTAAAGGATGTGCCGTTGCGCTGCTAAAGGCGATCGTCGATGCCGCGGGATTTTGTGCGCACATGCGTGCCTTACTCACCTTCTTCCGTAGCGATGCTTGAACTGCAGGAAGTTGTCGCCCTCGAATCGCACCGGCCGCTCCGAAATCTCGGTGCCGGAAACATCGTAGCCCATAACTGCAAGAAACGGTTTAGTCGGCTCGTTGTTTACGCCTGAGATTTCTTGAAGTGAAAACTCATTCAAAACAAATGAAAATCTTCACTCAAAGTAAATCGCCAATCGGAATCATAAGAATGTGTAAATTTAGTTAATTATTACGCGTATACATTGTGAATAAATTAGCCGATATTATAAATGAATTTGAAGATGAGATTCGCGCACAATGAGACGCGAATGAAACTCGTAGCATGTAAAAAAGATCACGGGACCGGAGAAGAAAACTTACAGAATTCGCAGTGCAAGCCGTTGTAACCGCTGGCGCACTTGCAGAGATAACTGTTCAGAAGTGGAAGGCAGACCCCGCCATTGTGGCAAGGGTTCTCGTTGCTGGGGCACGGTAGACCGTCGTAAATCTCCGTGTTGTGTTGAGTAACATTCACCGCGAGGTTCTGATATGTTTTGCCGTTTACCATTAGTCTCTGCACGGCACCCACCAATCCGGTCCACGCCCCGGCCAGGCGATGTACTTCTCGCCAGTGTCTAAGAAATCGAGCGATTGCGATTATTATTTACCGCTCGGACGAGTTGAATTAGCGTGAACTTAGGTTACTTTTTACACGAACTTGACCGAGCATTACAATTTAAACGTGCAGATTCATGGGTTTCGCAATAAATATATTTATAATAAGGAAACTTTTAATAGGAAATATTATTATTATTATATTTATTTTATGATATATTTCGGACAAAAGAGAAAGGACAAATTCTCTCTTGATATTGAATCAGTAACGGGATGGAAGTAACAATATAATATTGTTACCATATTGCACACTGAATAGAAATATCTAAAAAATAAAAACTATTTATTCGGTGGGAACTAATAACACATATTTATTTAAATCTGTTAATAAATTCCTTATTCAAATAACTTACTTGACGCCACCGACGTAAAGCGGCATTTCCAGATTCAGCTCGGTGAGAGGACTTCCGGATAGTCCTCTGGCGACTGTGCCGTCGTCGAGCTGAAGCACCCCCTCTCTACCGAGTCTGCTGATTCTCACGCAGTGCCAGGTGTCCAGACTGACCGGATCGGGTGATGTGATGTTCGCGATGCCGCTGCCGAGATTGAATCTAAATTCCAGCCTGCCGTGTACCAAGTTCAGACTGATGAAATCGCCCTTGGCGTTGTTCAGCTGGCCGTTGTAAAGTAAGAGACCGTCGCTCGCGTGAGTGAGGAACCAGAGCTCAATGGAGAACGCTTTCGCGACGCCTTCCAAGCACGGCAGCTCCAGATATCCGTTGCCCGACATCTCGGGTATCAATAGTTCCGTCAATTCGGCGTCCACTGCAAGAATGACAATTTAATGCTTTTAAAATCTACCTTCAACATCCTTCAGCGAGTTCGCCAAGTTGCTGAGCAAAATATTCGACTGTTTAATCACAATATAAAAAATACCCACAATATAAAAATTACTTTTGCGCTATATAAAACGTGAGAGATTTATGTGTTATATATCCGTTTATTGTCGACTGTCGGGAGGTTAGGAATACGACGACTCGATTGTTGCAACAGATGCATTATTCGCACTTACAGATCTCACAATGTTCGCCGGTCCTGCCAGGGGGACATTTGCACACGTAACCTCCCTGCGGCAGAATGTCACAAGTAGCACCATGCTGGCAGGGCTCGCCGATGCACGGGTCCAGTGACTCCTCGCAGTTGCGACCGGTGAATTGCGGCGGACAAATGCATCTGTAATCCGGCGGCTCGTACTTCTCCACCGCGTAATTGCCGTGCTCGTAATTGTTCTCGTACTCGAACTCGTAATCGTAGTCGCACTTGTTGGTAGCGCAGCGTCTCCTCGCACTTCTCTTCGAGCCTCCTTTTCCCGGGTCGATCGAGGTGCAGTGAGTACCTCTGCACCTGACAATGTTCACCCCACCTTTGTTGCCGTTGCCACCACCCCTGTTCCTGCCTCTACCTCGTTTCTGCAACCTCCTGCATTCACGACCGTTGCACAGATCCTCCTCGAAGATCGGTTGGCAAGTCGCGCCGTTCTGGCAGGGTAGATTGGCACACGCGTTATCGCCGCATTCCTTCACGCGGTAGCTCTCGAGCACGTCTTTGTCGCGACCCATATGGAGGTCCACGTGGATCCGATTGATCTTCAGCTTGCGTATGCAGCCGAGCAGCCCGTGGTTGGTGCCGATGTTGTCGTACACCCTGCGCAGAAGATGACGTAACGATATGTATCGTTACAACTAAAAATTATATAGAAATGATGAGCTTTTAACACAATTGTGAAAATATTACTTGGTGTAATTGCTCGGCATGTTCCCAATGAAGGTGTCTTGATTTAGATCCAAGGATTTCAGCATCCCCTGACTCTGTCCGGCCACGTCCTCACCGTCGTTGAAGATCAGGACTCCGTCCTTGTGATATCTCTTGGCCGCCACTCGATGGAAGGTCTTCATAATCACCTTTTCCGGCGACGTGAGTATCACGGGCCCGTTTCCCAAGTTGTACCTGAATTGCACGTATCTGGGACACGCAATAATGAGCTTAGCGAATACATCAGTTCTTCGAATACGATCGATAAGAAAGTACGTTTATTTTATGTTCGCTATCATTATTTATGCTATTTATTTATTTACCGATACACAAAACTACTCCTTTGACGCAATAGATATAACAACTATAAATAACAAGTACAAAGAGATATTTGAAAAAAATGAAAGAAACTTAAAGAATTATAGTATGTAAAAAAAACGAAGTAAGATCGTCGTTTTTTCTTTAATCAAAATAGAAATTGCCAACTCGATCATTTAGAGATTCTTATTCGAGCAACTGAAGATAATCTTGAGGAGCTCAACGAGGGGAGCTCCGCGCTAATGCAAAACGTCGACTGGTAATCAGCCTGTAGGCCGCTGTCGGAGTAATTTACACAAAGCGACGGCGAAATTAGATCTCGTCGTCAACAACGGAAATAATCAGGCGAATCGAGTTACCGCGCTCATCTTGCGCGATTGTCAGTCTCGGTCCGCTCAAAGGGCATACTTTGTGCGCGCGACGAAAGATCATCGCGTTCACAGGAGATACCGACCCGTCGACAATGGCCAGCGAAACAAAGTCGCCGGTGCCGTCGTTCTTCTGCTGATTGTACAGTATGATGCCGTTGTCCGCGTACGTTTTGAACTCGACCTCGATGCTGAATTTGTGATACGCTTTCAGCCGGTTCATCCTGACGTAACTTTTGCCGTCAAAGGAGGGCACCTCGTAATCTCTTTTGTTGATCTCCTCGTCACACAGCAGCCCGGTGTAATTTGGCCGGCACACGCAGACGAAAGTCGCGCTCGGCAGGTCGATGCATGTGGAGGTCATGTGACACGGGTACGAGAGGCACGCGCGAAATTCCTCGGTCGGTGTCACCGGCACGTAATTGGCTTTGACAGAAAGTTCATTTTCTTTTAATTACGACGATGTGGACAACGCGACCACGGTGAACGAACATTGGCAAGCTGGGTCGAACGGAAGTTTAATTGCGAAATCCTTCTTTCGACATTTAATTAATAAAACTGAAAAAAAATCTGTTTTTCAGTGGATACTAATAACATATTTATGAAATGGAAATTCTTTTGTTTGAAAAGAGTAAACGATTGCTTTCATAAAAAAATTACACTGAAATAAAAATGTTACCGTTCAAGTATAATACTCAAAGTAAACTCGACAATGTATTTTATTATATAGAAATTTCAAAAAACAATATTTATAATCTCAAAGGATCAATATGCCTCCGTTTGACTTTTCTTGATGCTCTGACTGTTCGAGAAATAAATACAAACAAATGCAAAAAATGAAATTCATTGTTCACTAGTAAAAGAAAAGTATGAACTTTATGATCAAAGAAGTCAATGTATTTTAATTTTAATAAGTCCTTTGATATCGCTATTTATTTGCAGTCGAAAAAGTGCGATTAAATATAAATCATAGCGTTAGTTTGTTCGAGGCAAAGAGCGTGACTACTTCATACGGAATAAATTACGTCGCCGATTGAAATTGAGAATGAAGATATAGAATCTCGAATATACTGGATAATCGAAGATTAAATAATTCTCGGATAAGTGCTTCTTGAAGCTTCAGTACGGAACAAAGGACGGTAAGTAACCACTTGTAGCATCCAGATAGAACGACATTCTGTACAGCATTGTATCTCGAGTTTCTCCATTGATACGGAATTTGCAGGTTTAATGTAGAGCCAAAATTTCGACTCGGGCTTTGTCTCACCAAAACATTCCTGTCGATCGCTGGTTTCCGCGTAGCCCTCGGAACAGATGCAGCCGCCATTGGAGCACTCGCTGTTGGGTATCGTGCAGTCCTTGTCGTCCGTGCAAAGATCACCCAACAGAGCGGTGACCACTCGAATCGTCGCCGGCGTCGGTCGATTCGCCGTGGCTACTCCTGCGAAAGTCAACGTCTCCGTCATCCGCCGCGGTGAAAAAAACCACGGTGCTCGCAATATATAATACGTAAAACGTCCTAGAAATCGCTCGCGCTTTCTGTGAGCCAACGTCGTGAAAAATTCATTGCGATTCGGCGTAACAAAACGTGCGGCTATATGCGATTTAGATTCGATATATAGAGAAATTAGAAAAATCTCGCGAGATGTCAAGATAATTGGTCCGTGGCAATACTGTTGGAAAGATAATAGTTAATACAGCACAAAGTAACTCGATATAAAACGATACCTAATCAAGAGATGCAGAAGGAAATATAGAAGGTACAATATTTGCCACCTTTACGGATTAGCTGTGCTATACTTCAATCATTATCAGAAACTTTACATATAAATTTCTGGAAAAATAAACGATCAACGAACTTGTAATTTTTTTTATAATATTTCTACAAGTCTCTCTCGTTGTCTTCTTATTTTTTTAATAAAACTATAAGAATCGTTTGCTCGCTAGAATTAAAAACGTGATATCAGAAGCCGTTATCTGTGATACATGCACATAATTCTGACCTTGATTTAATTGTCTCGATTTTAATACGGTGAGTCTCTTTCTAATTTGACGTGTGTGTAGATTGTGTTTCAATTAATACGCTGTTAGAATAGAAGCTTCCTAAGAATATAAATTTGCGGACCAAATACCTTAAGAGCTCGAGTGAACAAGCGATAAAACACTCTCCCCCGTTCCCGCGAGATTTTGTTTCGACGATAATTTCATTTTCAAGTTCTCCGAGTTATTTAAAAAGTTGAGATCGAATGCCCCCTCCGCTCTCTACCGTCGTGTTATCGTTGAACGAAGAAAAAACTTCAAGTTATATCAAAGATCTTACGGGTGCCGCCGTCGGTACAGCGAAAACGGAGTATTTACGGGCGTCCTGAAAAAACAGATATTGTTTTGATGCGATTCGGTACCGGAAAAAGTATCGTTTACATTTAGCGAATCGTCGGGCGGGCGAAATTTTGCGCGTTGTGCCGGAGTTGTCGGTTCGCGATCGACCTCGAATCGCGTTCGCGTACAACAACTCAGTTTTGCAACTAGACAAAATAGACGCGTGCGTGTATGTCGCCGAGCACTGTCGTTTATTATTGTTATTATTATGCCACATTTCAAGCATTACAAGCGACTTCGCGAAGCATTAATGTTCCGATCGTATTAAACCGAATTAACGGCGAACCGATAATACGGTTAATAGAGTGGTACACGTCAATTGCATTATGAATTTACAGTTAATTAACAATTGTTCCACGATGCATCAGTCGATCGGCGTCAGTCGAAAACGTGCGTTTTGAAATCTTGCCGAGTTCGCATCGACGTGGAGACAAGCGTGTGCCGGGGCTTCTTTCTCTCTGATCTTGCGGAAATTGACCTGCCAAAGGCCAGAATTATTTCACAAATATTTTCAGATTGAAGGTCCGCTCTGTTTGTTTTCCACCGGTCCAAATCAGTATCGGAATTATTTTCTGATTATTTTATTCTGATGAATTTTTATTGACTGTTAATTTTTGTCCAAAACGCAGATACATGATTGGAAATTAGAGCCATATATAAACGTAAAAATAAAATTGCACATTGTTGGCAGAGGGTTAATGGAAGATCCGCAATCAGTCACATGCGTTGGCTCTTATCGACCTCTTCTATATTAAGATTTTATTTAATAACAAAGAAGGGTCCCACAGATAGGACACTGGCCGTTAACAAGTTAGCAACGACCCATATAATTAGTGACGCTTCTCGAAAGAGAGCGCACGAAAATGTTCGAGTCCCTCGCAACGCAGTCCGACCTCGACAGTACGGCCGCTGGTCCGTGAAAGATTCAGAAGGGGAAGCTTTTTTTTTTACCGTGCTTCAAGTTATCTCGGTCGATGGTAATAGTTTCTTGATGAGCTCGATGGGTGTAATAATAACGTGGGTCCGGCTCCGGCACCAAGAGATGTCGTGTGGACTTGGATAGCGGCGAAATGGCGGCCGCTGGTTGCGTGTACTGTACAGCTGTATATCTCTTAACGGGGAAGTCCGTGTTGACCATAGGGTCGTCTGAAAATGTCCGTGAATTCCGATTTTCTATTATCCTCTGTTCGCGCGTATCACGCGAGAATCGAGACGAATCTTATTACCTGACCGGAGCTCGCGATTGAAACGAAAATATTCGCTCAGAAGCGCACGAGTAAATAAATAATTTCTCATCGCATACAGAAAAATATATACTATATATAAGTAAATGCTACTGTAAATATTATTTGTCTCAAGTATCTCATAAGTTTATACTTGCAAATATACCACAAGTTCATCATAAGCCAAATTTATTCGAAATATAGTTTGAATTTCCCAGTAAATTTAGTTAAGAGTATCTTCAAGAACATTAAATTATAAAAAAAACAATAGGATTATTTATTTGAATTAACTGCACCTAACTTTTCTGCGATAAAGTTTTACGATATTCTTGAAGAAAGAATGGAGTCTTCGTTTGAATACTTGATAATGAGAGTTTTTCTATCTAAAATTTATAATGAGTATATTTTAAGACTGTTATCAAGAAAGTATTCTTTGTTGAAGATAAACAATTTATTTAAAAGAAAGAAAATAAACCGAATAGTCGCTTTTCTTAGCAGTAAAATGATATTTTTCTGTGTGTGCCGATCGCTCTCGCGTTGCCTCCAGCAGCGATCGCATTTTTGCAAAAATCGTCGTGATTTACGCGATTTCTATCCGTGGAAAATTGCACCGCTAGAAAGAAATTAAATCAAGAAATTTCCACGGCACGGAAATGGGCCGTTACATATCGACATTATGAGGCGCTATATTAATAATAACGAAGTGCGGAGTACAACGGATATAACCGGTTAAAAAAGTCGGATTTTAATTTTATCCGGACCCGATTTTAACCAGCTACTACACTCTCCTGCGGAAATCGTTCTCGATCATGCATAACGTAACACGCGCACAGTAGGGTGATGTTATTAGCCGAACAGGATTCGCATTTTCTCACCATTCTATCATGGTAAAGTTCTATTATAATATTATTAATTTTCCCTCATTAAAAGTTATAACGATGACGACACATGTATGCAGGTGATCTCGTAGAGAAAGGTCTCTATCTTTCTCCCTCACACTCTTGCTCTCTGCTTGGATTTCTGTTAATTAATTTCGAAATAAAGTTTTCTAGATGGAGATTCGTAGAAATAATTGGTTCACCCATCTCGCTTTCCGGGATTAAAGTACGCTGAGGCAGACATTTTGGTGTTACACGTAAAATTACACGTCTTTAATATAATAATATCCGAGTACAAAAAGCAAGTGAAACGAGAGAAGCAGTTCGCTTGAAATTAGCTTATCAATTCCCGCGCTCAAACGTGTATAATTATTCTGGGGCATTAATTAATTTACACTTCTCGCGCATATGAACTTCCTTATTTTTACGCGTTACGTAATGAATTATTGTGTCTGTATAATGCCTGCTGTAGTTCGCGACGGACTCGAGTATGAAGTATAGCGCTAAGCTCGGCACGAAAGTTGCGTAGGAATCCTTCAAACGGGCTTTCCAAGGATAACATCTCCAGAACTTTCAGCGAAAGAGGTAAGAATTATCGTTTCGATTCACGATTTCGTTTCCCGCCCCGAAAAAATCTCGGCGGAACGAGTAGAAGTCATTGGGATCACCCGGTGAGCTGCCGCAGTGATTTAAGTTGCGATCCTGAAAGCTACATCCGAGGATTTCGACAAAAACTTGAGCTATTGAAAGCCATTCCGCCGGCTCTCTCCTAATCTCTCCACCCGACACTCCTCCGTATCCTTCCTCTTTTCTCTCTCTCTCTCTCTCTCTTTCTCTCTATCTTTCTTTCTCATTCTTTCTCTCTCACTCTCGCTTTTCTACTCCGTGAATGATTTGCTTAAGAAAATATTATTCATATCAAGACACGTACGCACAATCCAATATCTTTTGTAAATCTAATCCGGAAAATTTTCTCTTTCTCTCTCACTCTTCTTTTCTCCCTTGAAACAAAAGAAAAATAGATCAAATAGAAGAGAAAAAAAGGATGAAGCTTTCTTACGATCTTTTTGTGAAATTAAAATCAATTAAAATCAGCGCAACTTTGATGTAACTAATATCTCGTCCAAAGCAAAATACGGGAAAACGCAAGATCCCGTTTGTATCTTTACGAACGGGACGCCTCTTTTATCTTCACCCCTCCCTTTCATTTCTGATCGTTCATTTAATATCTCGGATTATTAACTGTACGACTACGTCAACATAGAATTCGATCCCGATGCATTAAATAAATTATCCCTTATTCGTCTCGGCTGTCCGTTATCTCATTTCCGTTCGCGCGGAAAGGATTCGCGTTGTCTCGCTCGAACGGTCGAAGAAAAAGGAAGAATAGGGAGCGGGGCGCGACAGAGCCCAGCCGAGCGTGGCGTGTCGGAGTTCCTCTAAATAATGAAAATCGAAAAGCTAATTCTATCGGTTCTCGGAGTAACGCAGAACTGTTAACAGGAGTCGGAACGAGTCTTGATGGGATTTTAATTACTTTCCAATTGTCGCGTTGCTTCCTATTATTGCCCGTCGAGGACTTCCGCTATTTTTTTCCTCGACAATCATCCCCAGGCTAGGCCAAGCCTGCCTCTCTTTCTCTCTCTCTTTCTCTCTGCCTTTGGCAAGGCCGAATCATCCTCCCTTCCCCCGCGTCCAACAACTACTCGCTTATTTGTCTCCGTATAATCGATTCGTTTATTTACTTCCGTTGCGAAAGCGTTGACGAGTTCTCCCCGCTCGTTGTCGTCGCTGCAAATACCGCCAGCTCTCTCTTTCTTTCTTTCTCTCTCCCTCTCTCTCTCTCTCTTGCATTATTCCGCTGTCGGGTAACGACTCCAGTCCATTTAAGGGATGAAGATCCCGACGATCACTACAAGGGCCACCAGACGCGACGCGGAGGATACGAGGCTGACGTTTTACGACCGACGAATCTTTTCCGCTTCCTGTTTCCGCGTTGATGGGTATTTTTACCAAACGAGTTTACATGGCTCGTGAAATATCTACGTCGACGTTGCCTCGTCAGAGTGACGACGCCGTGCCGACTCCGGCAGGTGCAGCTGCGACCGGGAAATCGAGAACGGCTGACAGTGAGCCTCGACTAACAAATTCCTCGATTAAACACGCGTTAATACATTCTGTAACGCGAAGATATTCTCCAACGCAAGAATGCTTTATTTTTCGATGGTCTGCATTTTCCGGACTTGAGTCTCTCTCTCTCAGTGAAACGCAAACTATATTCCAATTCTCACGTCGATCGAGGCAAAACTTTCGACACGACTAATCCTTTATGTCCTGAATTTGGAGAATTGTGCATTTACTTCAACATTTTTTGTGCATAATTAACAGCATTTTAGCATATAAAACCTAAAAGTTAAAAGGAATTAAATTCATTACCATTAAGTGTGTATCAATAATCGTATAACGTTCAGCCACATTATGTTTTACGTTATGCAAGCATATTGATTTATTTCTCGTCGCTAGGAATTTATTCGGGGACGCGTCTCTTCTTTCGACGGCGTCTCGGGCGCGTTTTCGCCGCTTGATTGCATGAAAAAGTAAGCGTCGATCGTGTCCGATGATCAGCTCCTGGCCCTCGTCCTTTCGGCGTGGTCCCGATGCGACGCGACGACCTTTCGCCACCCGGTGTATAACGTACATATATACATATATCACCTCTCGCCCGGTAATCCAATCATTATACCTCACGCGCTTGCGTCAAAGGCGTCACACGCTCGCAGGACATCCGAGCCATCGCCGGCGACCAATCGCCCGCCGCCTGTCCACATCCTCCGGAGATATCCCGGCACGAGAGGCCTCGCAGGAAGTCGGCGACCGTCGCGAGAAATTACGGCATGCATTATTTACAGGATCCAAAGTGCCGGCGCCTATATCGTCCTGTACTCCCTTCGCCTCCCGCCTCCATCGTCGTTGTCGCCGACGTCGTTACCTCGTCCTTCACATCGATACCGTGTGTCGACGTTGGGCGAGTGGAATAAAAAGAGGACATCGAAAAAGAGAGAGAGGGAGAGGAGATTTCCGTGATCTCCTAGCGAAGTCGGCGTGCACTCGATGGAACTGCTAGAGTCGAGGAAGAAGGAAGAGTAGGAGGAGGAGGAGAAACGGCGAGACAGGGCTAGAGGGGGCAAAGCAGGGGGAGTCCGCGAGGACGGCGTAATCTGATTTATGTTTGACTCCGGAGGATGAGCCCCGAAGAAGAACTTTTTAAGAGATTGACTTCCAGTGAGAGAACCAGACGTGGGACCGGTTGAAAGTGGGGGAGGAAGAGGAGGTGGATGAGGAGGTAGAACGGTAGGGCTGAGCAATCGAAAATAAGGGGTTCGCAGGGTGAGCTGGAGACTTTAATAGATTCCGACGTTTCGCTCCACGAACTTCGTCAGAGGTTCGGAATATCTTGAGGAGTACGAGGGAATGAGAAGCGAGAGAGGGAGAAAGAGGGTCGTGGGACGGAAAGGGAAGGGAAGGTGAGCGCGGAGGGTGGGTCTCTCTTTCCGGCCTTCTTTTTGCAGCGGTTTATCGTACCGCATCGCGCTAGATTCGCCGGTTTGATTGAGTCGAGCCGAATTTCACGTCGGGATAATCAACGGCTCGCGAAATTAGATCGCGATGGAGCGGTACTGGAGAGTTATTTGAATTAAGAGGGAGATTCACGTTAACGAGAGAGAAAATGTATACGCCAGTTGCGGCCGTTGTCGGTGCGCTTCCGGCCGAGGGACCAGCGTCATCGCCCTCATCGTGTCATGACGACGACGTGCAAGAGCTCGGGAAGTCGCAGAATGTGACGACGTTTGTTATTTAACACGTTTAAACGCGTTAGAAAGAAAAAGAAAGAAAGAGAACAGAAGACGGAAGGAAAAGTTTGACTTTGTTGTCCAGCCGTAGTGATCGCGATTTCTCGAGAGCAAGTCTAAGTGCGCAAAATTAACACGCGCACTGGGCAGAAAAAACACCTATATAATAAATAAAAGAAAGAAAGAAGAATAAAAAAATATTTACTCTGTGGGTATTAACAGCATATTTACTTTATATGTACATATAAATACATTTTCGTGCTCAGAGGGAAAACTTGTCAAATAAAATGATTTAGATCTTCTTAATTTTAATAGTAACATGTCAGATTTACAAGGCCCACACGCGTTTTCTCTTGTTTACAACCTCTTCCACATTTTGCGCAAGATGCTACACCCCATTCCTACAAAGATAACAAATAAAAATTGTAAGAAATTTAA
Organism: Dinoponera quadriceps; assembly: GCF_001313825.1. NCBI lineage: Eukaryota > Metazoa > Arthropoda > Insecta > Hymenoptera > Formicidae > Dinoponera > Dinoponera quadriceps. The sequence continues at coordinate 348,195 of NW_014559163.1, forward strand.
TAATTCATAAAGGACTCGAGGGAAAACAAAAAAACCATGATTTTTATCATTTTCTTCGTGATATAAGTCTAAGAGACGTATGATGATATTTCACCATCAAGATCACGGATGTTACTCTCAGAGTTAAATTTGTAGTTTTGAGCAAAGATTGTGACAATTGTTTATTCCATATTTAAATAAAAGAATTTAGATTTAAGTAAATATGTTACTAGTACTCACCGAATAAATATTTCTTATTTTTTCGACATTTCTTTCAGTATGCCTTGAAGTGTAATTTAAACGGCATAAAACGCGTAAGAAAAGCTTCAACTAAATCACACGCTTAAGCGAAAAACAACGACACACAGTTAGATTTGCGATGTAACGACGACCTTGCCCGGGGCGCGGCAATCTTGAGCGACAACATCGTGTCGCACGGTCACCGACGACGTGTTCTCCGATAACCGGACGCGATAGATTCTCGTATACGACGGTACCTCCCAACGAGCAGTCGTGTGTCTCGATCCTTTCCGCGGCGGCGCGGAATCACGCCGCCGCACGCGTCGAGGAATTTCGCTCGCGCGGTAAAACTGTCACGACCGATCATCCCGAAACTTCCTGTCGCTCCTTCGTATATTTCCGTGACGTACAACAGAATTACGCGACGGCACGTCACATTCGGGTTTAACGTGCCAAGGCGGCTTGACCGACTCCTCCTTCCCCTCCTCCTCTTCTAGCCGGCTTCTGGATGTCGGTTCTCCCAGACACGTTCCACGAGCGCTACTTAAGATGAGATCACCGTTGGAAGTCCGCGGTGATTCAGTTAAAACCGTCTTCGCGGCCAGCTCAGTTTCGCGAGTTAACGTTCAAGCCAACTTTCTTCGCGCACGTGCGCGCGAGAGAGAGAGACGCTATTTCACTCCCTTCGTCCTCGTTCTCTTATCCACCCCCGTCTTCCTTCTTCTCCTCCCCCGGGAACTCGCGTTAACACGAGCCCGTGGCGTAAACCGAATCCAGAAAGCCGCATGCGGCAACGTGTTTTCTTCTCTCTCACCGCAACGCCGTATTTCTTCTCCTGCGCGGGAAATAAAACGCGCCGGTAAATCATCGAACGCACGCCGCAGGGTGAAAGGCTAGTACCAGCGACGAAATCTTGAGAGAGTGAAAGAGACCCAGAGAGAGAAGAGCGAATCGAGTACGTAAATACGTTTAGACACCATTTCGCCTTCAAATAGCTTTCATGGGAGAGGCAACCGCGCTTCGTATACGTTTAACGTCGTTCTCTCCGTTTCGCGATTTTGGAATATTTTTTAGAGCTTTGCAAATAAAAGGAGGCCGAAAAATGATGAACGACGAGTGACAAGTGATAACGGTCTCCGCAGTCGCGATAATTTCAATAACGATGTCTCCATCATACCTCACACACGAGAGACGTCCTCCATCAACTTCTACGCAGGTGTCATTCATTCACTTTGCTTCCTTTCTTCCTCCGCGGAGGTTCCAAGACATTCCGCGGGTTGGGAATTCTCGCCGAACTCATTTGTGATTAATCACAGAATGTTATTCACGATGAACGACGACAATGCGCGTTCTCCGTTAAGAAAGCAAGCAAAGTGTAGCTGTGTGCGCGCGCGTGTGTGTACGTATGTATGATCCGGGTTCTGTTGCAGGTGCGGGGTTACAAACATATATATATATACATGTCAGTAGAAACTTGATGAGCTTTTTATTATCACGTTTGGATACAAAGTAGGCTACTGGTTGGTTAGTTTCATCTATAGGACAGGCTGGTTGCACGTTTTTCCTCATAATTAGGCTGCTCCGCGAGAAAAGACAGAGACAACTCATCGACACACTACTTATCGCCTCGCCTAACTTTGCCCTCGATTCCTAGGCTAATTAACTACAACAACGTTCTATCTCGAACGTGAGCCTAAACTATGTACCGATGTGTCACAGAGCACGCGCGGTCTTCCTGCTCTACCCGATGGCCATTATCCTTCATGCGCGAGCCGCTTTCGAAGGATCTCGCATTTCGAGATGCTGATTACTTCCTTGTACTATTACCCCACTTGTAGTCACGTTACTTTCCAGTTCTTCCTTCCCGTGGAAATCGCACGGCTTTTCCCTGTGTAGCGTTTCAGTCTCAACAGATGAAGCTGATTGCGTCACAGGTTCGGAATATCTTCGGTGTATGAGATAAAGAGAGGGATGAAGAAAGGAAAAGATGGGAGAAGAAAGAAAAATAAAGAGTAGGTAAAAGAAAAGAGAAGAAAAGGGAGAAAAAGGAAGAAAATAGAAGAAAAGGGAAGAGAAGGGACAAAAAAGGAGAAAAAGAAGAAAAATGAAAAATAATTGGAAAAAAATGGAGAAAATGAAGAAAGTAGAGGAAAATGGAAGAAAAGGGAAGAAAAAAGTAGAGAAAGGAAAAGAAAGGAAGGTTTTGACTTCATTAACATCGTTCAGCCTACGATCTTTCGTGAATCGAACCGAGATAGATTCCTCCCCACGCGTTACCTTCGTCGTGCCGACGCGATCTCCTCCGTTAACATCGTTCTTCTTTCTACAATAAGGCGTACTCTTTGGAACTATGAGTATCGAACATCGATTATCACCTATCTAGCTACAGAGCTGGCCCCGGCGTCGTGGCCGTTGCGCTTCTAAGGTAGATCTGGAGTTCGTTACAACAGCGTCTACTCGAGGATTCGTTTACAGCCGACACGTGCGTGTCGCGTGCGTGCGTCTACGAAACTCGCCGCGGCGCGAGTCGCTGCGCGTGGATTAATTAACTTGGCGTAGATTCCAATACACACAAGAAGGGGCGCGTATATGTGTATATGTATACATATATATATGTATATATATATACACATACGTAAAGAGGGTGTACGTAAGATTCTCAGTAGCGCAGGACGAAAAGCGACCTGTTCGGCGTACGTTCAGTGAACCCACCTCTGCAGTGGCCGAAGGCCTGCGTGACCACGTCGGCCTGGTGGCGACACGCGTACAGCCGTAGCTCGCATTCGTTGTCGTAGGTCTGCCCGTCGCTGCCGCAGACCGGCACGGCCGGTATGTCCGCGGGGCAGGAGGACGGGCAGATGCAGTGCGCGTTGCCGATCTCCGAGCAGTGGCCGCCCGAGTAGCATTCCAGCTCGTTGCAGGACGTCGGAATGGGCGGTATCGTATCGGCTGCGAGCAAAACGGGTTAGCGTCGCGTTAATAAAATCACGTCCTATCGTGGTCATTGTCGTCGACGGCATTGTTGAAGAGAAAGCGACACACCACACAAGGTGTCAGCGCCCACTCGAACAGCGCGTTAACAACCCCTTAAGAGCTTGCTAAATTAAGGACGTACTTTAACGAATGTGAAATAGGAATATAAAAGTCGAAAATTCCGGCGGGCCACGTTTCTAACCGGGCACGCAAGGGATATTGCGCGAGCCGTCGCGTTGCGATCGAATCACGCGTGTCCTTGCAGTTATATGTAATTAAATGCAGCAAATATAATTATTTTTCCGTTTTTCTTGCGTTTAGCTAGCTGCGCTGAATTCACGGTTGGTTATTCTTACGCGTGATACCTGAGTAACATCCGGTAGGCGTGAGTATTTTGTTGTGGTCGTTGCAGATCGTGCATTTTTGCCCTTGAATGTCGGGCTTGCAGACGCAACGTCCCGTCATCTGCTCGCAGTCCTCTCTGACAGAGCCAAATAGCGAGCAGCCGCATGCTATGGGTCAGAGAAAGAGAGAAAAAGGAGCTTTACATCGATTTTATATTAGTTTCGTAGTAAATTTATATCAGCTCCTCGTGTAACGAGAATAAAGTTACGATCGTTCATGCTATCAAACGTTATCATCGTTGCAATATCTTCGTATATTTGTGGAAAGTAAACGATTCTTTCGATATATCAGAATCAATCACGTAATAACAAAGATATACTAGAATAATAGTATCGCAGGATAATCCCTTCCTGGATCTTTTATCGAAATATATTGTAAATAAATATAAGGCTCTGAGATCAAAACATTAATGTAAAAACAGGCTAACAAGACTCACACGTTGGTTTTCGCGCGAAAGTAATGCTTAATGGATAAACAAAATTGTTGTAAATATTAAGAATACAAATGTGATATAAAATAAATACGTAAGATATATTTTATACATGACCGAAAGAGCTATTATAAAATGTTTATCCTATAATATGTATCCTCATTGGGTCATGTTCTGAGTCTCTGAATAGGGTCGCAGGCTCCTAATTCTAATTCTAATCTTACGTATGCATCCCTGATGACCCTCGCTAATCTTCGGCAGTCCCCAGTAACCCGGCATACATCTATCGCACTTGAGACCACCCACACCTGGCCTACATTCGCATTGACCGGTTTCCGGGTTGCAGGTGTCGGACACGCTGCCAAGTCTATTGCAGTTGCACAAGCTCGGACAGCCGGCGTTGTCCGGGCCAAGAGCGGCGGTCTTCCCGTCCGGGCAGCAGCCGTGCCACGAATCCGCGCACTTTACCACCTGGATCCCTTGGACTGGAAAACCGGCAGACGGTCACTGTCAGCGTGACGCGACGTAATGCGGAAATACGTTAATACTCGAGCGCGCGATCTCTCCTCGGAGTCGAAGCGGCTGATATCTCAAGAAAGATGCTTGATCCCTCTCGTGGAGAAGAATCAAAATTAATACTCCGCGGGAAATACGTCTCGCGTGTTAAGGGGATGCTATATTCAAAAACTTTGCTAGCAAAGTTCTAACTTCTTTCCGCAAAGTTCACGTCGTAGCAGCCGTAGAGAATTGCAAACGCTTTTGCATAGTGAAAATACGCGTGAGAATAAATCGGAATATTGCTCAATAAGTGAGGAAAACGATTAAACGTTTCAAAATTGACATCTCCAGCTGTCAGTTAACGTAAATATTTATCCGATACTGAAATCCTGCAGCTTGTACATATCGAATGTGTCAATGCTTCAATTGGCGAAATTTCAAACAACATTTTTATACTTTTCCAATTAAATATAGATACCATTAAACATAGACACTCATTACCTTTAAAAAACGCCTGGGTCTCTACCACGAGAAATATAAAAAGAGTACTGAGATCGTGTCAGTGTTTATGTAACTTTTTTAGGATTGTCTTCACGTAATCGACGTTTATCAGCTTCGGCATCCCCTTAACCGTTTTCATGCGCGTGTGTCAACGTTAATCAACGTGATATTATGAGACCGAAGCGTCAGCTCTCGCTAACCTTTTTTACAGCAACGAGCAAATCGCGTCGTCTGATGGCAGTAACTATTGCTAGGGCAGTCTTTACGTTCTGGTCCGCTACCGCAGTCGTATTCTTTGCCATCGGCATCTGCTATCGGAGGGTCACCGTTGCAAGGCTTCACTTCCATGCCTGCACAGATGTCATGGTGTAAAGAAGACGCTTGCAGTCATTGCTCGTATCGCGATAAAACAGTCAATGCGCGATTACGACTACACGCGATCTCGTTTCACCCTCGCGCGCAAATCCTCGTCTGCAATATTCTCCGATAATTTTTACCACAAAATTTCCTCCGTGTACAGTGTTAGCATCCAACTTCCTGAGTTAGTAACGCAACGAAAAGCCGTAAGACTAAGAAAAGCATCGCAAGCAAGGTCATGGGAGCGAACAAGTCCGGAGAGCGAGTCCCGTCGGCCAATCTCACGCGTCGATCGATCAGGTTGTCCCGGTGAAGCGACGACGTTTTCCAACCTTGACAGAGCTCGAGAGGCCTGAGTCGCAGTTCCTGTTGCCGCTGGCAGGCCTCCATCTTCATGGCGCAGAGGGAGGAATAGATCCTGAGGTCACTGCCGCAGACCGGTCGCATGTTCTCCGGCGAGATGGAGGCGCAGTCGAACCTGCAGCTGCACCTAGGGAACTTGTCCGGGCCAAGCTCGCAGGTCGCCTCGAAGTCACAGTGAATGTCCTTGCAGGCCTCGCGCTCCTGCGTGCTGGTCACCTCGGCCACGGTAGTGGCCACGCGAGTCACCGCGGGCGTCGACTTGGTCGCTGCGTGTGTTAGAAGCGGTGTTAGGGGGCGGTTAGAGCGCGCGTCGTTACAGGCGTCAAACTGCCAGGCCGTTAATGAGGTGCGGTTAATGCGCGAATTAGCGTTAAGGGATCGGAGGACTCTAACAAGCTGCCGACCGCCACTGACGTCGCCGAGATTCGCGCCAACTATTTTCGATTACGCGTCACTGCCACCGTCGTCTTACCGCGGGACCATCAACTTCCGAAGATTGCAGCTGTACCCAGAGCGTGCCTGAGACGTCTGAGCGGCGTCTGGAAATTCGCGAGCACGACTCACGTCCCGAGCGTTGCTCAAAGGAGTTTTGCGCTGCGTCAGATGTTGCGTCGAACAGGGAGAAAGAGACAGCTTTCGCCGTTGATCTCTCGCACCCTGTCGCGTGTGTGGCCTGCTATACAATATGTCGCTGTCAGATGTCGGAACGCAGCCGATGAGAACATTTATTTTCGAAAAATAACTTCTCTCATTGTGAGCTACTCAACAATGAAATCGCGCCAAATTTGGATACTTGTTTAAGAGGGCCCCTTTGCCATCTAGGCTGATATTCATAATCGGATCTTATATTTAAGGCCGTCTTAAGTTCATCTTTAGATACTGTACGGCTCATTTCATTGGCTGCGAAACATCCGAAGATGAACTTAAGGCGGTCTTAAATATAAGATCCGACTATGAATGCCGGTCCCCTAATGTGACGTTCCATGACCTTTGCTCCTTTCCTCTGTGCCATCACAGACTGTCACGCGAGTTAATAGACCCCTCTTCCTTCGTGGTGTGACGTAATTGTTGAACAATCTCTTGGACAATCAACTTCGTTCCGACATTCGATTTTTTCCGACTCCGACGTGCAACTTTATTGTGTGACAGACCTAAAAGCCATTCTACAATGGTCTTAAGAATATAGCCGCAAGTCCATAAAATACGGTTATAGGAGCTCGTTTACGATATAGTAAATGCAAATATTCACGTCACAAGATATCAGGTGCTCACTTACGGGTTAAGAATGTCAAATACTACGACCTTCGGTCAAATGCTGCGGACTTACCGCCATATTGTTACGCGTATGTATCATTGTAGAATCGCCTTAATATTGCAGAACCGCCATGGTTACTATCGGGGAGATCATTTTCGCGGTTGACAGTCCGTTTCGCGTGTTTTACCGTCGCGCGGTGGCGGTCGAGCGTCCGTTAACCACGGAGCATTCCTCGCGAAACGAAAATGTCATGCGGGATGCGCGCCGAGGTCGGTAGCTTAGATGTGATTTCGGAAACATACTCAGTGCCGCCACGGCGAATCTGTCGCCGCAGTCCCCGTAAAACGTGACGTGCAACGCCGGCAACTTGGGGTCCCTACCGCAGGCCGCGCGCTGCAGCTCGCACTCGGACTGGTAAGTTTTCGCGTCGCTACCGCAAACGAGCTCCCCGCTGCTCTCCGGACAAACCTTTGGGCACACGCACACACCCGCCACGCAGTGCGCCCCGTGTTCGCACTCCACCCTTGCGCACAGCTCTGGAAAATATTCGGTCTCCGCTACTTAAGCGGCTCGCGTGGCATTTCTCAACGTAAATCGTTGAATTCGTCGAAACTTCAAAATGCCAACGAGCGACTTTTCCCGAACTACTCAGTAATTTCCAAATTTGAGAAAAACAAAATGATTTCTAAAATTCTGAGTGATTTCTAATTTTACTTTTGCTGGTGCGATATCCAGCTAGCTGATCTCATCGCATTAGTTCGCGCTTATAAGGCGCATGAAGCATACGTTGCTTACCGCAGTCACCCACGTAGCTAATGGTGATGAGAGTCTGGCTTGTGCACGACGCTTTTTTCAAGGCGCACTCGTTATCGTAGGTCACCCCATCGGATCCGCAAACCTTCTCGGTTGGTTCCTTTATCCCGGCGGTTTCTTTCACCTGTGCGAGCAGAATTGCAAATTTATCTAACAGTCCTGATGTTAACGTTCGTGTCGTTAATGTGTCCTTCGTTTCTCGCGCGTTCGCCTAATGTCAATTCCCATTGTCAGTCGCGATACAGTGAACGACACAGGAATTCAAAGGCAATTTCTTAAATGACACAGGTCATTTTCCTTATTTGCGATTTACGACCATCTCCTATGCGCCTTCTCGCATGTAACGAAGACTTTTCCACGAGAAAGCACGGGACCGCGCCTTCGCTCACGGCTGCACCCGTGGGGGTGCGAAAAGTAAAAGTTAAAAGTGGAGAATAAAGAGTAAGAGAGAGAGGAGGGGAGAAGGAGAGAGACACGGACCCTGTGTGTCTCACTTGTTGCGCATTACGAGTGTGCCAGGAAACGCACGGTGTATTTTGACGGACAGTGATACGGGGTCAGGCGGGGCGGGGCAGGATGAGAGCATGGGTGCAATAACACAGGAAAGAGCAGAACTTAATTAGTCCGACCGTCATATTCGCGGCTGCTCTTGTTTGCTTATTACACGCATGTTTCATGCACTTGCCACCCTTCGCCGACCGCCATGGTTACGTTGCGCAGTTGCGCGCTTACCGGCATGAAAGAGAGAAAGAGAGAACCGCTCAACAACAGTGTCCTCTGACAATTCTGATAGTAAATTTCTTTATTTTCTTTTTTTACCAAAAGCACAGCACATTGATTGATCGCCGATTGACATTAGTTAATTGCAAAGCACAAAATATAATATAATCGGCGATTGATCGAGTTAGCAGATAACGTAAATTGGTAATCGTATCTAATTTCTAAATCTGTCAATCCTCAAACATCTTAAAAAAGTATAGTTAAGGGTAGTTATCTGCGAGGAAATATATAATAACTTTCGCCCGATTATCATATATTTCGGTAGAAACGTATTTCTGGTTTGTGTCCATACACATCAATTTTAATTTTGCACCTTCATTATAGAGCCTTAGAGCCTACAAACAAAATGGTACGTAGGTGCTCTTCTTCTACGTGTTTAAAATATATACGAAAAAGTCTTAATCTTCTTATCTTTTTATTTTCTCTTCCTGCCCAGAACACAGCGCGCCGACTGATCGGCGCGAGCAATCCAAATTAATTACAAAACGCAGAATATAATCGGCGATCGACTATCGAATTAGCCGACAACGAGCCTGCGATTATTACGTGTTTAAAATGTACAATTAATCAGCGATGAATTATTCGACGGTAGCGGTTACCGGTATAATTTATAATTTGTACCAACTTTCGTCTCTTCCGCCGATGCGTCCGGCATAACAATGCAAACGGTTATGCAAATAGACACGTGCGCGCGCATGTTTGCGTAAAGAAAATCCTCGTTGTTGACGTCGTTTCGTTTCTAATTGGAATTCGAGGCTACCGGTATCTTCGACCGTTTTGAAGAGCAGGTGTAGGAAGGAGGGGAAGGAGAAGGAGGAGAACGATATTATTATTACGGCCGTTGCTGCGAGACGCAGCATAGCCGCATCCGGCATGCGGGCGCCGGAAGTTTCCGCGAGAGTCCGCACGATTTAGTCGCTCTCCCACGTTAAGTTTAATTGACGTCAGTCAGCTCATTTTCCGAGGTTAATCCGTGTGCACGAGCGCGAACCCGTGGTTCGTGTTTCATTAAGAGGATTATTGTATGCGAACGCATTTCCCCGCGTTCTGCGCGCGGGCGAGCGCGACGTTCCGTCCTGAATTAAGAATAAAAACACCGGTTTAAATCTATGACGCAAAAGTTAACGCGCGTTTCTTTCAAATCTAACGGAGACAGAGCGGTTGAAGAGTTCATTCCGACTCGGAGAGGAGATGCGATTTCAGGCGCCAAAGCGACTCTGGAGAGAGTCGGGATGATTTTTACTGTAACGCGCGCGCGCATTACGAGGATAACACCGCGAAGGTATCGACTTAGTCGAATTTTTGCTTCGGTCCAAATTCAGTCCAGATTTTACGCACATCGCGAGCGAACGAGTGAGCAGGCGCGCCCGAGTAACGCGAAAAATTAATTATCTCATTTGGAATGGTGCTTCGTTCGTAATTTTTCGATGAACATCGAGTAATCCGTCAGAGAGGCTGCGATCGGGGTCAGTTCGAATAATTTCAGCAGCTCTCTCCCGTTCGTCCCACGTAATTGATCCCGCGTTATCCGGCGGAAACACGTTCCGGAATTCCCACACGGTGCACCGTTTTCGAGGAACGGACGAGCGGGAGATCCGCCGCGCGGTTTTCGTCGTCGGCTCGGTCGCACCGGCCGATAAGCGTCCGTGACCGAGTGACTCGGATTTTCCTTTTCTCTCTCTCATCATTCCGGAAAAATAGAGTCGGCACGGAGACTTCGTTCTTCCGTTCCTACAGCGCGAAACCTGCCAACCTAATCCTTTTCTCAACCCCTGTCTCTCCGGGCGCATCCCTTATTCCTGTCGCTTCGCCGCCGCCGCACCGTCACGGACGACCACGAAGGGGTAGAACGCGCTGAGGAAATTCGGAATTGTTCGCCGTTCGCCGTCAGCAGGACGTTCCGCGAATCCGTGAAATCCAAACTGCTATCTGTCCGCCCTATCTCCGGCGTGATCGGTTAAATTTTCTGCGGAACGCTATCTTGATGAACGGAACATGCATTGCATTCTGGGCGCCGCGATCCACCGCGACCGACCGGGAAAAAACGAAAGAGAGAGAGGAGAAAGGGAGGTAGAGAGGTAGAGAGAGAGAGAGAGAGAGTTAGATAAAGGAAGGGAGACTGTAATATCAGGGCACGTTCGCTCGCTCGAGCAGGTACGAAAAATTATTTATCGGAAATCGATCCGAAATAGGCAAATAAATCCGCGGAGGTTGCAGCACCCGCGGGTGTGCGCGGCTGGATTTATGTCGGCGCGCGTATCAAAAATCGTTGCTATTAAACAGTTATTAGCGGGAGTAACGCGAGAATAAGGATCCGGCTAGGAGATTTCAGCCGCACCGATCTGCCGGCGATTCGCACAACCTAGTCCGAATTAAGATTTTCACCCTACTTGATTTTAACAATTTTTTCTATATGTACAATTAACGGTTCGAGAGTGAAGCTAATGAATGTCGTCAAAACAGGTCTTTATTCGTCTATAAGCCATGTAGGGGCAAACTATTCTTGGTAGTTTCAAAATAGCATAAAAAATTCGTCTCGGAAGACATATTCACCTTTCTCCGCGCGTTTCGCGACTTTCCTTTCCCATTTAGTTTCGTTCCTATATTTTTTTTACACCGTAACAATCAGCTCGGTCCGTACATACATCGCGGCGGCGAATCGCACGGTGACTCGTTGATTTAACTAATTAACTTAGGACTAATTAGCTTAGGATCCGGGTCGCTGTGAATGTGCCGGCTATTTATGCTCCGTGCATTTACTCGTGGTATGCGCGCGCGCGCGAGAGCGAGAGAGAACACCGACAGATAAAGCGCATTGAACCGCGGCCGACGAAACCGTGCGGATGCGCGCGAGAACAAAATGTTAATTAAAACTTTTTCCCACGCGCGAGCGTGAGTGTACAGGCATCTCTTTCTCTTTCTTTCCACGCGCGCAACATGCCGCGCGACCGTCGCGCATCGAGAACGGCTCTCGCACGCGAACGCGTCGCATTTCCATCGTCGGAATTTTCGACATTTTGCGGCGGGAGCTATTGACTATTGTCGACCGCCTAATGAAACATGAAAAGGCCATTCATTCGCAGAAGAAGGATATAATAAAGCGAGCTAGAGGCGCACAGAATTCAACGGCGTTGATGGAAAGTCCTGAAAACAGCGCATGCAAATGCGTCAGCATCCCCTTTCGCGCACCGCCAAGTTCTCCCCCTCCCGCCATCGCTACATTTCTCGTCACGTTCCTAACGAAGCGGCTTCCTCTCTCTGCTCAGCATCGAACGATCTTGGGGAAACACAAAATATCACTGCTCGAGGATACGTACGCACGCGCGTGGGGACCATTCATCATCGTGTGAATATTTCACGGCGGTTACGCTAACGAACGGGCCCCGCGAGCATCCGCGAAAGACGGCGGGGAGAGATTGGAAGGCACGATGTGTGTGCTCTCGGTGTTATCGGTGCTTTTTCTTTCAATTTGTAAAAGACAAGTAAATACAATCCGACATTTACGATTGTAAAAACTTGTTATTAAAGCTTTCAAAAGAATAGGAAAATTTTTCTCAGATTTTTACACAGTCTAGAACAGTATAAAAATTTGCATGGTCGAAGACTCACACTGCAGAATGCACATACGAGGTGCTCAATTACACATTGCTGACGGAAAATTAATATTCCTTGAAATATTAAACCTACCAGGATGACTATATTCTGGATAAATTTAATACTTATGATAAACTTATGATATATTCGCGGACATATAAATTCGCAAAATACTTCAAACAAGTAACATTTACTTGTGCGCAGTATGTATTTTTCTGTGTGCGCGTGTATGCGTTGCATTGTGTGACGCGCAGAGCATTTACAAGTATCTATTTAAATGCGCGAATCTGTTTCGGCATAAAATACACGGCGGGAATATTTAATTCGCCGAGCAGGTTCCTTCGACACTGACTCCGCTCCCGAACGGCGTGAATTAATCTGAACACCCGTTCGAAAGAATTATTTTCAAACAAGCAGGCACGCGCGCGATACGTACGCGCGATTTATTGAATTCGAAATTTCGCACGACCGCGCGACTGTCAAGCCTCGATTCGGGGAGTCATTTCTCTAGTGCGCGCGCGGCCGCGCTCGTTCATCGGCGTGATATTTTCGCGAAATGCAAACAAGACAGGCGAAACATTTATAAAATTTAGATGATCGAAGTGGCGCGAATGCAAATGACAATTTTGAATAATCCAAACAACTTGAACATTCCATTTAATATTCCATAATGCGCGTCACGTGTTCTCCTGACATATTTATGGTCGCGCTATTCATTAGAGCTGGAACGAGCGCGTTCGTAACGTTCGTTGACGTTGATATCTTCTCGAAACGTCGCGCAAATAGAAATACAGAAAAATAGAAACGCCGACATTTTTGCCTTTGCCGTGCGACGCGGCTGTGATGGACCCGGAATAATCAAGGAAACATATAAATACGCGGGAAGACAAAGTACATGTCGGAATAAACAAAAATTGACACGTATAACGAATATATATCCAAGTCGCGCGAATAAATATCGCGATCAAATGTTCGCGAATGATGAAAGAAAGTAATCAGTTACTTCGTTAAATTATGGGCGACGTATTTATCGCGAGCAGTGAAAACATAAATTTTCTATCGCGTATTCAGCAATGCAATTATGTAAATAATGTTTTTACTGGTGTTTTTGCTTTTAATACGTCATATGATAAATACAAAATAATTAAGAGACAGATGCGGCATGTAAATACAAGAAAAAACAAAATGCGCATCAAAATAAAAAATAAAGGGTAGCGCGTGTAATAAATATTTGTTCAAGTTAAAATTAAATACTTCGACCGATTATTCGTGGATGATAAAGGAAAGTAACTAGTATAACCAGTCATTGCAAAAAATATTTTTATAGATGCTTTTGCCTCTGATATTTGATGTAGCTATGATAGATCCGGAATAATCAAGAGAGATCACACATAAATGCGCGAGAGTACAAGATACATGTCACAAAATAAAAAGTAAAAATTGTCAGGCGTAACGAATATTTATACAAGTTGAAATTAAATATTACAATAGAATATCCGCACGGATGATAAAAAAAAAAAGTAACGAATGTGACTTCGTTAAAGTATGCGCGACACATTCGTCATGAGCGGTCAGAATTGCATGCATTTTCCATTCGCCAGTGAAACACAAATAATACTTTTCCACAGACTTACGTTGGTCTCACATTTGGACGGGCAGACGCACTTGGCCTCCCCGGCGCTGTCGCTCTCGCACTCGCCGTAGAACTCGCACTTCTTGTTCTCGCAACCGTCTGCAAACAGATCGTTGACACGCGATTAAAAGCGTAAATCGCGCATCTCGCGTGACGCAGCCCGCGCCTGAGCTTCCGGTCTGCTGGTCTACATGCCGGCGCGCAGATTCCGCCGACACGTTCCTTTCGTTTCGTGACATCACTCGGCTCACTAATCACGCGCTCGCCACCCCCTCGGCCGCCCGGACGAGCGAGAGCCGCCCTCTGACCGCCTCAGGATAACATTAATAAAGATTCCCGCGCAGCTATTTGCATAACGGCGTCCGTTTCGAGTGGAATTTTCTCTCCCAGTGGCCGTGAGTAGGTAGCTGCAGGGAGAGGGGTAGGAAACGGTCGAGACAAAGGGCGCTACCGAAACGCGAATAACAGAAGGGTGGCCGGTGGAAAGAGTGGAAAGAGCGATGGCGACGACGGCGGCGGCTTGCCAGTCGAGAAGTTATCTTTAGAATTCATTGAAATCCACGGCAGGTATGAGGGCCGCCGGGACGAAGAACTAGAGGAAAAGAGACCGAGAGAGAGAGAGAGAGAGAGAGGGGAAGGGTATATACGAGATTCAGCCAGTCGTCGACGCGTCGATGATGCTCGTGGATGCGGTGGCTTCCCTCCGGGTTTTCCGACGGGCTCGAAAACGACGGGTGCCACGAGAATCGTCACGCGGAGCGTGACTATGGATAGCAAACGAGAGAAAGGGAGGGTTGAAGGCAGGGGACGGAGAGGGGCTCGGGAGGATAGCGACGAGCGCAAGGAAGCGTATGCATATGCAGCGTGCATGCCGCGGGGTAACAACTCATATGATTTCAGCGCGGAGCGACGTCGCGAGGCGCACGAAACCGAATTCTAACCGGCGCGCGTTCCGCTCGATTTCCACCGCTCTCGGCCGGACAGAGGTCTGTCCGTGCGCAGGAGAGAGGTGGGGCGGTTTAATGAAAATCATCGCGCGCCGCGCGATTTATAGGCGACTGCGATAGCGGATCGCGTGCGTCGCGGAACCGTAATTCTATTATTACCGCGAGCTTATTACGGGGAAATATTGCGCGGTGTGACGTCTCGAACAGACCGTTGTAGGAGGGTGTCGAAATGCCGGCTGTGAAGGCGGAATATTACGCGATAAGGGTGTAATTGCACGGAGTGTTCCGTTATCTTAATGCTTTGCTGACCGGCTGTTTTTAACATTGAGTGAGACTAAAGCTTCTTAGATTTCTAATCTGCGTTTCTCGATCTCCAAATCCAAATCTGCGATTTCAAATTCACCGGTTGCCGCGCGATATTAAAAGCAATCCAATCTTTCTCCCGGGCGCGCTCCCCGAGTGTGTTATGAGGAAAGTTCGGTAAACCTCGGCATAGGTACGCGTCTCGTAGGTACTCCACGGCGGATCACCCAACCTCATCGTCCCGCATCGCGTTTCATCAGATTTTTGTGATGGAAATTACTGTTTGTGTTTAGACTAACTTTCGTGAGTACGCGATTTTATATTCGGTGCCTTAGAGTGTCGCACGTTGACTGGCAGCGGAGGGTGATGGTAGTGATGGCGAAGGAGGAGGGGGAGTGGGAAGTAGTTTGATGGAATCGCTGTTTAAACGTATTCCCATGCCAGCGGGCGCGCTTGATAAATCTTCCTTCTGATAGCGGGCTCGCTTGTCCGTGCCGTGTTGACAAGTGGAACTTTTTAATAAAGATGCAAATCGGAAATGTTACGATTTATTTCTGCGTCGTCGCCGCCGTCGGGCGTAGAAGACACGAGTACGAGATACATCGGAAAAGTTCGCGGATCGACCGATATAAACCTGACGCCCGACCTGAACGAAAAAAAGTGTCCCGAACACGCTTCGTTTGAGCGTATCATCTTTCGTTTTGTTTATGCCTCGAAGGAGAAAAAATATAACATGAAAAAGCAACGGGAGATATATCAACAGGATACTTCCAATGCCTTGAAATGTCAAGGAGTATCGTTAGTGTTTTTCTCTTCGAATTGTTTGTATTTGGAAATGTTCAGATGGAAAATCATAACTAGTTGTCAGGTAATAATGTAATGTTCATTTCTGCCTTTTTAAGATTTTTAATGTATGAATAATGTATAAATAATGTATCTTCCATTTTGAATTGCTGCCACATTATCAAATGCTAGTAGCGAATACATATAGTAATTAGATTATATATTTTAGAGTGCCACCTATTCTATTATACTTGATACATAGTGGTCGGGCAACGGTTAAATTGCAAAAGTGATTCTACATTTTAATAAATAATCAACCGGTAACGAACTAATAACGAGCTAAACTACTACACGTCGGCGATTTCGGACCACTCGATGTAGGTTACTTATACTTGAGAGTCATTGGAGGGAATACGTGCGAGCATCGAGCAATGCTTTCGCGAGTACGCAGATTTGCGTTGGAAATGAACAGTGCCAGGTGTCGCTCTGCAATCGTTTCTCCAGGCTAACGTCAACTTGTGCGTTTGTTTCGCGCTGAAAAGCACCTCATTCGCGAGTGATTTCCATAAAGACGAGCGGAAAGATGAGGCTGACGGGTGGACGGGGTCGGATGGAAGCAGGATGAAGGATTTTCTCCCTCGTTTAATTCCCGCGATACACTCCCGTCTCTGGTTAGACGGAGAAAAAAGGCCGCCAGCTCCGAGAAAAACTCGAGAAGAGCGAAAAGTGCCGTGGTAATATTTATCAGTGTAATATTCATCGTTCAACTAATGCGCACCTCTTATAATCGCATAACCGCGCGTGACCTCGTGAGATCTCGGCTCGATGTCGAAACCCGAGTTGAAATTTTGATGCTACTTCGACGCTTTTAAGGCAGTTGGTCCGTAATTTATTTTCTTAGGAATCCTTTCGAATTTCAACAGCATATTAATCGAGGCACGATTTACATCTATATGTAAAATTAGAAAAAGATTGAACATACCGAAAATGCGTTAATTGAAATCAAAGTTTACACTATTTACATGTATCACAAGTACGAGAAAAAATGTCTTCCGATATCAAGTTTTTCATTCTAGCAACTAAATTACTCTTACAGTTTTAATGAAAAATGAGGAGACGATGCGGTTATGTCGGATGTGTCGTAACCTCACGAATGATACCGAAGCTATTTTCAAATTCTCGCATACTCGCGACTTCAACTTTCCGTTTATGAAGAAACGAGATTTAGTTTCCCGCGTTTTCTTGCTATTTAGTACAGATTTATTTAATAATAAACGAAATTACGAAACTTTGCTTCGGTAGGTACTTTCTCTTTCTCTCTTTCGAGGGAGAGAGAGAGAGATAGTCAGTCGTCTTTCACTGTTCTTTCGCGAATCCGAGAAAACACGCAGTTTCCCCCTCTCCCCCTTCGGTGTTCTCATTGTTATTATTTTCGTATCGGCGAGATCGCGCGATACGTCGGGAAATTTGCCGAACGAAAACACAGAGACGGAAAGGCGATCGAGAGCGCGATATTCATCGTATACTTATGAAAGGACGCGCAGGACGGGAAAATCGCCGAAGAATTCGCATCCTTTTCAAGTCCGCGGTTCCGATAGTACCTCGTTCCGGAATATCGAGATGTGAGTAGAGACGGGGAAAGGGCAAGGGGCGGAGAGGGTGGATTAATAAGAATGAAATTGCAGGGTAGGGGCCAACGTCGTAAAGTACACGGTCGATGAAACCTCCTTCGCCTCTTTCGCCTTCCTTCCCTTCTTCCCTACCGCCCTCTCTGCCCTTCCAGGATCGGGAAGGCACCGTCGTCGTTATTAAAGGCATCGTGGAAAATAATAAAATGAAGATTAATGGCGTGGGCTCGCGTGCAGCCGCGATGATGCATCGCCGTGTACAGTATTCATGAAGTTGTTTACGATATCGCCGGAATTCCTATTGCGAACACTGGAAGAAAAGAAACGTTTTCTCCGCGCTGAAGCGTCGAGCCGAGGCGCGGTATCGCTGGAAGTATCTGACGTGACCGGTGTGTATGACTTTATCGAGTGTATACAGCACTCACTCGCACGGTATCCCCGTGAGAGAACGGAAAAATTGTCATTATATGCGAGAATAACAGAATGGAGACGATGAAACCTTAAGAGGATTATTTTCTCTGATAGATCGATGGATCGCTTCTTTCCGTTTTCCTTCTCGCGGTCGTTTCGTCGATCGTTTTCGTTTCGACGTGACAGAAGTGCGGACCGGCCGTTCGATCGATGTTTAATTCCGAGGGAAACACGCGAGGCCATCGACGTTAATCAAGTTTCATGCCGCCGCGCTACTTAAGATCGTTCAGAAATCCGTTATAAATTCAATTTACTCCGGCCGGATATTCAAATTAGTCGTAGCAAGTTTTAAGTTACCGCCGGGGCGGTTACGCGACCGTATATTAACCCTCCGCCGCTGTCCGACCACTCCGGCATATTAAAATCGCAGATTTGTTCTCTTGACGCTCCCTCTCCTTCCCGTCCTCCTTCGACGCCCCGTCGGCGAGTCGGAAATTATTTTCTGCGCTTAATATCGCAGGACGCCGATAAGGATGCTCAATGCGGAGCGATCCGCTCGTTTGGGATTGGGAATTCAGAATTTTATGTGATTAATCGGAGTACCTTTCGAAGGACCTCGGAAAGGGGCAGAGGGAGCTGTTTAAGAGATTAACTCGCCGGCAATATATTTTCCGCGGCGATGGTGGGACGAGACGACGGAACAAAGATAGCGGCACAAAAGGCAGAAGCGAGAGACAGAGCGAGGGTGCAATTAGAAAATGATAATACAAATTTAAATACACTTAGAGAAGCCAAAGCGGTTCTGTGTGGGCGATCGTTTTGCGGAAAGAGAGAGAGAGAGAGAGAGAGGCAGAGAGGGAGGATTCATATTATCGGTTTTAGCCTCTTGGCAAGCCGCGTCGCGCGATCGAAATTCGTTCGTTCGTTCAGCTCTCTGGTCGCGTTATCGAAAAATGCTCGAAACGGACGGGGCTCGACGGGATAATTCCGCTCACGGTACTCACTGCACAGTCCTTGATACAGAACGCGTATCTCCCGTCGATGCTGACACGCCTCCAGGCGCAGCTTGCACTCGTTGCCATAGCTGATGCCGTCATCGCCGCAGACCGGTTGAAATTCTGCCGGACAAGTCGGACACTCGCATACCGCGTTGCCGCCGTTTTCCGCGCAGATTGCGCCCCATTGACATACCTGCGAACCGAATAAGCGCACACGCACTGTTATTAAACGGCCGGTCGCTTTGGGTGCGTAATGCAACTGACGGTGAACGGACTATCTCGCATCACATTTCTCTTCCTTGTCTCGTCGCCGTCGGAGATTTTAATTTCGTTCGGGTGACGGGATCTTCCTCTCGTTTCTCTCTTCAATAAAGCACGATAAAGTCGCCTTGTAATAATAATATCGGAGGCCGTAGGATATAATTGCGCTTATCTCTCTCCTCTTGTATCGCGGGGAGGGGGGGGGGGACTTTTCCTCCTGTAGATTTTCCGCGCCGAGCGGGAAGGACGATCGAATTAAAAATGTAGACAAGGAATTAATTAGTTGGCGGGGAAACTTTCTCGACTACATCGAAAATATCGAAGTTCATCAGGCTATCCACGAGGAGAGAGGCGCCGGTGAGAGAGAGAGAGAGAGAGAGAGAGAGAGAGAGAAAGCGAGCGCGAAAGACAGCTCGATACTGCGCGAGTGCTTTGTAAAATTCATCGGGCACGATCTTTTCCCGTTCCTTTTCCCGCTGGTATCCACTACCACTGGCTTTCCCACGGAGATACCGCGGCTCGGTGTCATCCAATTAGCGACAATTGCTTTCGGCGAAGGAACTCGTCGAAACGGCGAGGATCTCACCTCGAGCTTTCGAATTTCGCGAGGAAATCGAGAAAGTATCGGGAAGAAGAAATAGCGAGAGAGAGAGAGAGAGAGAGAGAGAGAAAGAGAGAGAAAAATTCCGCGCCGTTCGACTCTTGATCCCTTCCAATTTCTGCGGTGAATACATCTAGCAATTTCCATTTCGCGAGCTCGCTTGATGTCGATTACAAACCTTGTTTTGCAGACCGATAGTATTCCTAACTTAAATCTAACTGAATCGCGTCGCTTGGAATAGCAACAAGGGTTTCCTGTGAAAACAACGGTAGACGATGTCAATGAAAGAGAGAGAAAGAGGGAGAGATGGAAATCGAAAGATAAAGAAAGATTAGAAGATATATATATATATATATATATGTAGGACAGTCTTATGATATATAACTCGTTTATTGTCGAATCAAACGAAATTCCGATCTCTACGGAAGTCTTTTTCCAGATTCTGCTTCTTTTTTCGTTATCCACCGTTGTAAATAAACGCTCTACGCATAGAGGTGGGCGCGCATTTACCGAAAGTGACGCGTAATAGCCGTTCCTTGTCTTTCCGATACATATCCCGGCATTCACACTAGTTCGTCGCCAATCCGCACGATTTAACGAAGCATGCCGCGCAAGACGTGGTTAACGTTCCTAAGAACGGAACATTCCCTGAAGAGCAATAATTCGGGGCCGACCACCTAACTCCGTAATCTCGCCCGCATCGCGAAGCGAACGGTAACCGCGAGAGTATGCTACGAAGCGTACGAACGCGTTCCGCGCGTTCCCCGCGCGGTGACGACTGACCTTCTCCGAGCAGGGTCCCCTAGAGCCGCACGTGCCTGCATAGGCGACCTCGATGTTACTCTTCTCCAGACACGCCTGTCTCTTCAGCTCGCACATGGACGTGTAAGTGGTACCACCGCGGGCGCATATCGGCCGCATCACCGGCTCGCATTCGGGACCGCATTCGCAGGTGGCGATGCCATAACGATTGATCACGCACTGCTCGTAGGAGCTGCACTTGGCCTCGTCGCAAGGATTCGTTCCTGCGACGAACGGAAGAAAGGGGGATTCGCGACAAAGCGTGATATTTAATTGAAATTTCGAACCGGCCGAACGCGTTAGAAATGGTTTTCGCATTACCGGAGCTGCACGCGCCGTTGTAGACCTTCCTCAGCGGCAATCTCGATCGGCAGGCTTCCTGGCGGAGGCTGCACTCGTTCGAATACGTCTTGCCGTCGCTGCTGCAGACCGGCGCGAATTCCAAGCCACATTGTTCCCCGCAGCGACAGGCCGGTTGCCGCGAGCCGTCCAGTTGGCAGATCTCAGGTTCCACGCATTCCACGCTGGCGCAAGGATCTGGAAGGATCAATTCGCGAGTCGACATCAGACTCGAGTGACGTGCATAGGAATGATAGGCTACTAAAAGCGGTCGGTGGATATAGGCCGCGAAATTTTAGCGGGAGGATAAAGTACCATCCGAGACTGTTTTTCCCCGTCGCTGAATGAAATATCCGTTCATCCTGAACGGATCGAAAACAACTGTTTCACGAGAACCTGCGCGAATCATAGCATTCGCAGACTAAATATTCCCGCTGCTTCCCGTGCGGTTCGCGCGCTTTCGCCACAAATGCCTTTTATAAATATGCGTAAATATAAACGAGGCAGCGATGAGGGGGTGGCCGAGCTGGATGCAGGTACACGGCTGCGCCGAGATTAATCTTCGCCCTCGACCGAGGAAGGAAGTTGGATTCCGTTTCCTGTCTGCAGGCGGTAGGTAGGTTTCGACCTTATACCGGCGGCTGACGAGGCAAGTTCTCTCCCGACGGTGATGTTTCTCGGGGTTAGCTCAAGTTACAGTCCAGTGGAGCGACTAAACTCGAGCCTTCCGCAACCCGACCCCTTCCGCAACCCTCCTCTTTCTCCCACGTCAGTAGTGTACCAGCTAGTTTGAGCCTAACGCTAATCGATCTCGAAAAGTATCTCGTCGTGTTGCTCGCTACGAGAGACGTCTTCTCGCGTCGCAGCAAACGTCATCCCTTTCGCGATTGGTGTTAACGCGTACAATTACCGAAGACACGTACGTATTATTTCGTCGTGCGAAAGCACGATGATTGCTTGGCGCATTAGAGGTGAAATACGACGGCGAGAAACAAGACACAAACTTGGAGATTCTCCTCTTGAACCTCGGCCCCAAGTTAAGAAGGAACGCCAGCGGGCGCGTCGACGCATTATATGCGCCGTCATACTTCGCCGATGGAGTTCTCCGATGAAGAGACGAATGTGCAAATGTTTCGGGGTTATTTTTATTCTTCGAAGATATTCAAGGCGATAATAATAGTAAAATAATAGTTATTGTATGTACCTAAATATTTGTTAACAGTTAATTATTAGATTATATTGAAACGTGTGAGAAAGCACAAATAAAGAATACGCATTCCTTAATTTTACCTGCTCAACAGCATCTCGACAGGTCCACGAAAATCGGCGAAGGATACTTCCGTGCGTGTTTGTTTGTTATAAATTATTCCCGCACGCTTAGCCGTCGCATCGTTCCCCGAACTTGACGGCGTAATCGTTATTTCTTCTTCATTCGGATGCCCGTCGAATCAACGTTTATTGACGACGTTGAGTCGCCGCTTCGTAATTTTCACCGTGCGATCACAAGAAAGATCCTTGTATCGTCCCCGGCCGTTTGCACCGGACGAGATAGATAGAGCGATGTCATCGGGCTCTTTCAAGGTCTCCCTTAATGGGATTTCTCACCCTGCTTCTTTCGTCGTCCGCCTTGCAGCCTTCATCGAAATACCGGCCACGATTCGACCCCCGACAGGCGGGCGGGGATGGTTACGCCGGCGCGTTAACTTCACGCGACATTACCCTGATGCGGATTTCTTTGTATTATCGTCGAGGCACGACGTGAAAGCCGCTGGAAGACCTTTTCAGTATGGACGACGGGCCGCCGTTCGACCGGGAATCTCCCGTAGAACGTGTTGCAAAGACGGCGTCGCGATGCGATGTATCGCAACGTGAGTGAGTGACTGATGAGCCCCTCGTACATTCCTCGTATTACTCGCGAATAAGCGTTTAATTTAATGGAGGAAGGAATGCGAATACGAGGGAATGCCGTCTCGTTCGCCGACGATAATTCCGATAAAATGCATTGGGTAACCAAGGAACTACGGAAGGAATCGTCGATCGAAAAATATATATTGAATCAACATATTCACCTTGTTAAAGTGACAGAAATTTAGATGAACCGTTTGTGACACAAAATTGTTTACTGTGTACGTCTAATAAAGTCGCGATAGGCTGAAGCCTCCCTCACTCTCTTATCGAAAGGCCGCCCCCGCGTCGTTTTCTTCAGTTCCACCTCGTAGAACGACCTTGATGCTCTTCTTCTCTCCTCGCCTCTCCTCGTGGCTCGCTCGCTCCGAAAGCGCGCGAGATACGAAGGTAAGGCGAGACGAGACTCGGCGCGACATTACGCGCGGGCGTGCGGTATAAGGGTATTATGTCTGGGGAGCAATGACGGGGTTTATGTTAACAGCGCCTCCGCGGTGCTCTTCCGGCCTGATGCATGCTCTGCCGTCTTCTCTCTTTCGATCCGCGTCTCTAAGGGCCTCGCGTAAGCCTCACGCGAGTCTTCTCATGAGTTTCCTTTCGCAAGCCACGCTCTTCCTCTTCTCTCTCTCTCTCTCTCCTTTCCTCGTGCCACTTAGGCCCGGGACGCGTAAACATGAACGCGTAAGAGCATCCGAGCCGGTGTCAGGTCAGGAGCGCGAAACGCAATTTACGGGGTTGCGGACGGCGTAAAATTTCGGCGCGATTCGACCCGGCGAGCAAGCCGGACAAATTGCCGCCTGGATGCGTAAAGATAAGTTTTTTACGAGCGCGTCAGGCAGAAAGTGCGGCTGGCTTGATACCTGCCTCTACGAGGCGTCGTTACGTTACACGGTCGAGACGTTATGCTGACGGTGACAACGCCGTGATGCGCGATAACGTTAATCCATGGAATCTAAAGCGGCGTGTTCGTCCTTGACCGTTGAGCGTTTGACAAGTGTCAACTGATTGAATGCCCGTCGATCTCCGATACTTCTTACGCCCGTTTCTTCTTTCCCCAATAAGCATTATGACATTAAGCCTGTTCTTTTTAATTTCTTCTCTGAACTGAAATAGGACAACACTAGAATTTCGTTTCTTTTCCCGGCGCAACGCTCAGTTACATATTTGTTGCACTATAAAAGTGCAACCTAGTTCAGCTACAAACAATAAAACTATCGTTATCGATACGCGATCGTCAACTATTTAACCTTTGTGTAAGAGATTAGGAGCTTTTACATTTAAAATAGTTGGTCTGTAATAAAATTGTTGAAACAGATAATAACAGTTGATACAATGAAGAAATTTGAAAAACCTGTGCTAAATATTTATAAACATGATTTATAATATATAGTTTCTACGTTATCGATGTTTATTAAGTTCATAATTGATTTCGGCATCTCCTTAATTCCCTTTATTTGAGATTGCGCTCGTTACTGCGATTTTTTCGATCACGCTTGATACTGCGATTATACCGACCCCATAACCGGCTATACTATGACACGATTGATAGTTCTAGTTTATGGAGTTGACATTTCCAAGCGGTCAAGCGTGGCGACCAGCAGCGCGTTAACGTATCTGAATAATGAGACCAATACTCATTTCCTCTTCCGTCCTCGTGACCGAAGCACCTCGCACACATACACACACACACATACATATACGAGCCCTGCCAAGTATCGGCGTTTGTCTCCGCCAGTTTTTAACGAGGACAACGTTCGTTCTTGTCGCCCCTAACCGGCGGCGCAATCTCGCTATCGACACTTACACGATCATCGATAACCGATCGCACCGTTACTTATATCCGCTCGTTTCTTGCCAACTAACTCACGCCTCCGGCGTGAAATCGTTTCCTAGAATACGGGAGGTGGGGAGGGAGGGAAAAGAGGAGCAGATCGCTCTTCCTTTTCTTGCCATCGCCACCGTCGTCATCGTCGTCACGGGCTGCGATTATTGCGCATCCAAGCCGGCGCGAAAGTGGAAATCGTTTCGCCGAATCGACGTCGTCAAAATTTCCGACTCGTTGAGTTCCGTTTGCAAAAGGTTTCATGGATAAACACATTTGCTTTCGGGAATTTGTCTCGGCTCTCTATTCGGCGCGCGCATACATGTACACACACACGGATACATATTTCCACCCTCTTTTCCGGCTTCTCGGCCGCATAAGAGCGTAACGCCTCCGCTCGGCTCGGTTCGGCTCAGCCCGGCTAAGGCGAGTGTGAGAATTTAGTTGAATCCATTTCCGAGACGCCACGCCTCAGGAATCCGACGTTTCTTCATGGCCAGCTCTACCTTTTCCCGGTCGACCCTTATTTCGGCACGCTCGAGCGTGAGGAAAATAGCGCGCGCGCCCACGGCCTCCCTTTTCTCGAGGTTTGGATATGCGTGACGACCGACTCGCGAAAAAGCGTAGCGAGCGACCAAGCTCGATGCCAATGATAAACGTGTCTTCTTTACCTTCCTTCACCCCCCCCCCCCCNTTCACTCTATTATTATTTCTCTACCTATTTCTTTTCTCTCTTAAAAGGTGTCGGAAAGAAAATTCGGCCGGAAGGGAACTCTCGGCGGGGACGACAAATGAGTTGGGAAAATATTTCCCGGAGCGAGTCCACCGAACCCGTAGCCGGGAATTTGATCAATGAATTGTCATTAGCAGCGGCGCTGATATAACACGTGGAGTGGCACTGAAATTTGTCGATAATTTCCGGCGGCAATGATAAACGAGCAATTGACACAAACTGCGATTGAGATTAAGAGTAACTCGATTTAAATCTCATTTACATAAAAATGAACGGGTTCGCCCGTTCATCGTGCTCGCTCGCTCGCCGATCCGGCACGCACAGACACGACTTCTCCTTTTCTGAAATATTAATATCGCTCACCCCCGTTTCCCCTCCCCTCTACCCTTTCCATCGCCTTCTCCTTTACCTACCCGTTATTTCCGAGAAATAAACGTTCCTTAACGTTATATATTTTTCTCCATTGTATTTACGATGCTGATAAAGGTAACTTACGGTGGCGAGTATATTTATCGAGAAATCGATAATTATGACGGGTTCGATAACGCCGTCTACGACCTCGCAGTGCCGCGTGCCGGAGCTGGGTTTCCATTTTCCCGCAGCACGAGGGCACGCTCGAGGACGCCTACTCTTTCACCCTGTTCCGTTTTCATCCAATCACGACCGCAAAATAGTAGCGGAGTTACCGAGAGAAGAGAGAGAGGGGAGGCCGAGAAGTCTCGAAACTTTCGAGTTAATTTGATTTATCGTCACTTCAGATTTGTGTCTCGAGTTTCTCTCTCTCCCTCTTTCTTTCACTCAGACGGAGAGAATCGGGGCAAGAGTGATTCGTGTGATTCGCAAACGATGTGCCGGAGGTATGGCGCTTTACGCAAGAATTTATTATTGATTCCGGCGTGTTTAAAAGGGTCGCAACTGGCGCCGATTGATAAAAGGACCCATTGTTGTACTAGGCTTTCTGCCCGAATCGACGTCGGGGTAGCACCGAGAGTCTTCTCCACCGGGTGCACGCTTGCCTGCTCGCCCGCCCGCCTCCTCTATTCTCCACGACCATTCCCAGCCGGATATTGCGTTTCATTGTTCCTGATATAATACGAAGGCAGAAACAGTGGAACGAAAAGGGGAAGACGTTCGTCTTTGTAAACTTCCGGCGACCGCCCGCCCGCCCACCCNTATTACACTTCCTTTTACCATCGTGTACTTCGTTGGCCGTTATTAAGCTCCGAGAAGATAGATCGTATCGTTGTACGACGAGTACGCCGCAGATTTACTCGGCGTGGCCACGGAAAGGGTTATTATTTTCGAATATCGCTTTTACACGCTCGCGCGATTTACGGTGGTGTCGCCGCCGCTATGGTGCGTGCGTTCTTAGATGAAAAATATCTGCGTTACCTTTTAACGCCGCCGCCGTGATATCCTGGACTTCTTTTACGGACATTGGTATCT
Organism: Dinoponera quadriceps; assembly: GCF_001313825.1. Classification (NCBI taxonomy): domain Eukaryota; kingdom Metazoa; phylum Arthropoda; class Insecta; order Hymenoptera; family Formicidae; genus Dinoponera; species Dinoponera quadriceps. The sequence continues at coordinate 374,994 of NW_014559163.1, forward strand.
CCTAAAACTTCGCCGTGTCCGTAAGTTTTACGCTGGAAAGTCGCAATCCGCGCGAGATAATTGGATCTCGTCGGTGACGTTACGCAACGGGAATCCGCGTCATTCTCGATCTAAAGATTCTTCGTTACTTGGATATATTCGAAAGATTGGTCATCGATTTCGAATTATTCGCATTGGTCGCGCGCGAAGAATCGAGCTTTCGCGAGCGAGTCCGTCAGAATCAAGTCCGCAATTCGTATTCTTTGAATTAGTTCGAGCGGAATTCTAGTGACAGTCAAGTCGCTCAAATTCAAGCAATGCACTCGTCATGAGAGAGATTTTATTTCACGAGAAAAAATATCTCGGAAGAGATACAAAAAGTACTCTTTAAATTTTCCCGAGTGAAATTCACTCGGTAAAGCAGAGTGACAGCCAAGTCATTCAAATTCGAGTGGCTTTTCGTTCATGTAGAACAAATTCTTTCACTTGAAATCATCGAATGACGATTTCATCCGAAATTGAAAAGCGAATCCGATGTGCTTCACTGTCTCGGGAGAAAATCCACTCTAATCTGACTGAAACATTCCCTCTTTCGAGTGGTGATACTTGCGCCGTCGTCTCGAGCGAATTTTCACTCATTTCGAGAGCGCGAGATCTCAGTCCGGGAAATTTGCAGAGCAAGATTCGCCGTGGTCGCGTGTTTGTGCTCGAAAGGGCGCTCGCAAATTAACGGCTCGCGTTGCCCTCGAATTATCAGCGAATTAGCGCAAGATTTGCTATTTACACGACCCGTTCCGTCCAGGCAGTCGTCCAAGTGCGCCAGCGCCGCACATACGTTCCCGACTCGCCAAAGGAACGCGCAAATTGGAATCGTTCGGCGGCATATTTAGCCAGCTCGTTAACCGACGCCTGCGATTCCCGCAACCGTTTCCGCCCGGAATGCATAGCGCGAAGAAGCCCCCTACCTCCTCGGCGAGGGGATAACGTGGCAGGGGGTGGATGGACTTACCTAATCCTAAACAAACACTGCCTACTCCTGGTAGCTACCTGTCTGATCAAACATTTGTCTTTACTACTCGGTTGATTAAACGCCTGCCAAGTTTGTACTGCTTCCGCGGGTGGGAGCGCGAGGGAAGCTGGCGGTAACGCACCGGGGCCTGGAGGAGACGAGAAGAGCGCTGGAGGAGAGGATGAAGTGCAGGGGGAGGAGGGTGTTCTCGTTCGTGGGTGTGTCTACGACTACCTGCGGACACGAACGATGACAGCTGTGTGGAATATGGCGTATTAAGGGCTAGATATATATAGGATGCGCGCTCCATGGACTACACGACTAGACTCGGCGAAGAGAAATGACGGTAGTTTCGCCGACGGCGTTTCATCGATATTTCAGGAGTTACTCAACATCTCGCGTCACGACGAAATAAGTTTCAGATGTGAATTAATGATGGAATCTCGCTTCTTTTTCTCTCAACTTCCTTTCTCTCCTTCGGGTCCATTATATCCCGAAGGACATAGTCCTTTCCGAGGGTGGAGAATTAAGCCCGAGATTTAAGCTCGCAGAGACTACTGAGCGTATTAACCGGTGAGAAGAATGAAATAAACGATGACTTCCGATTCGACCTTCGCTTTCGAGGAAATTGGAAGCTCGGGATCTTTACTGATCGGTTACCGGACGACTGATCGATTCCAATTTGAGCGGGGAATTCTCCGAAAGGAGACCGGAGAGTTCCAGGAGAGTCATAGTGGATGTACGCGCGCGCAGATGAAAGCGAGAGTGATGTTGTTGCGGATTGTTAAGGGACGCTTAGGGAAGCTCAGTTACAAGATTGGAATCCCCGCCGCGTGACGGATCACTTCAGTCGAAAGACAAATAATTGTGACGAAATATGATGCGGAGGTGAGTGGATGTGAACAACGCGGTGGCGTAAGCAGGTCTGTCCACAGATTGGCGACTCGACCGAGACGCTAAACTTGTTGACACTGTAACGGAACGTGACGGACTCGTGGAAACGCTCGCTCGAAGTCTCCGTACAAGAGTCTACGTTGTTACGTTAAAACAACGGTCATTTTTGCGTGTACCAAACCGATTTTCACAGAAAACAGAAATGAAACAAAATTGCGGCCGTCTGTATGACCGGCGTGTTTACGTTCGACCTGCTGCTTGTCGCGTAACAGCCGACCGATCAAAATCGCTTCGACCGCGTCGAGTGTGTAAATATCTACGCTCGAGAGAGACCGCGATAATTCCGGCCTGTATGAGCGGGAAAACATATTTCGCGAGACCACGTAATACCGAAGATTAATCGATAAGTCTCGGTTTCAATCAATTCGCGAAATAAAAGTGGAATAATTTACTTCCTCGACTGAAGGATACTCAAACCGAGATTCCACGCGAGAAAAATATCTAAATAAATAAACACATAAATGTAATAAAGTAAAATGATTAAGTTTCGTAAAATGTGTCGTAAATTAATTTTGCCGCGTGAAATTGTTCCTTCCCAGAAGCTGACGCGTGTGCCCGAATTTCACGTATCCGCGGCAGTATCGAGAAGCGCTTACCGCATTTGCCACGAAATGCCACGGTGATGTTAGCACCTTTCGTACATGCGGCTCGATTTAGGTCGCACAGTGTCGGATAGTCGATGCCATCCGTGCCGCAGACGGGACTCGATCCCTCGTGGTTCCCTAAATTCGGGCAGGATTCCAAGCATTCGCAGATCGCTTCCTTGCCGTCCCTGCTTCGCACGCAGTGCGAGCCTTGCGAGCAATTCAGCTTCGTGCACGGATCCTTGATCTCTGCAAAAGAAAGCAGACCGGAGGCCGTTTGAAATTAGTTAACGGTGCGATAACTGCATTGATATGATTTGATAACACTGATCAACAAATCTTATATCATAAATTTTATCCTTTTAGAATTTTAATTTTTTTACCTATATTTATGTGTTGAAACAGAATATGACGATAAAAAAAATTATTTAGCTATAGTTCAAGAAAGATATAGATTGTATTTTAATTTTGGTAAATTAATATAGCATGAGACATGAAAATAAACCGAGAGAAAGCACTATATTTTTGCTATTTTAATGTTTCTTAATTTCATGTTTAATACTGTCGGAAAAATTAAAATTCCTTTTGAACATTACATTATTAGGCATATTTTGACGGCCTTGAAATGAAGACTGTTAGAACAAAAGAAGAGAAATAGTTTTTACCTTCCTATAAAAAATTAAGACACATGTCTCGTTCATAAACTTTTACGGGGGCTACCACACACCGTACACCATGACGTTTCTCGTCAAATTTTCTCCCACAAATAGACTTGCATATCGATTACGAGTCGATTTCGTGATCGTGAGTTATACTATCAAAGCAAAGGTAAATTTCTCCCTTTCTCTTTCTCTCTCCTCCTCTACTATTTCATCCGATAACGTGTATACCGGAAACGAATTGGTAATGGTGCGATAATCCGTTGACGAGAGCAGCTCGATGTTACGATCAATCCCGATGATGGAGGCCGCTGACGGCGACGTCGAAGTAATGAGACGAAGCCAATGACGAATAGGATCAATGCGTTTCATCGTGCGGTATGTTTGCCGAAGACAATCACGGCGATACGTAGAATTTAATGCTCTCGTATTTGCGGATCGGAACGCTCGCATCCAGTTTACGACGGAAATGTCAAGCGGCGTGTAATCCTTCGTCCCCGGTGCTTTCCACGGAATGTATCCCAACGCGTCTTCCGGCTTGCCAACGTTCGCGCATTATATCGACCCGCGAACGGTGTGCTCTTCCGCGTGCGATGCATTGCGATTATCCTCGTTGAGCCGACACAAAGTAGAAAGCATCGAAAAGTTAAGCGCACCAGAATCAAGGGCTAATTAAGCGCGAATTTAATACCGCATCCTTGATTTTAGCGTTCGAGCAGAAATTTGCGTTTGAATATGGAAGTTAACTTATGTCAATCTAGTATTCCCGATTACTCGGAGAAATAATCAAATAAAAAAGTATATACGATACGTCACAATTGATTGCTTTTCAGATGCTTCAAAGAGCAAGAAACAGAAAGTGAGGTATCTCAAAAAGCATTAAATTACGGTGTGCATACTTTTTCAGTTAGATTGTTCTCTCGAATTGAACCGAGATGCCAAATTGACGTAAGCTAGTATTCGACTTTTCAAACGCGTCGGCTTCTCCGCCCGAATATGTGCGCACGCGTGCGCGAAAAAGTCGACTTTTTCGGCGCGACGGAGCGGAGGCGTATGTGCGACCGAAAAAATCTGCGGGGCTTAATCAATGATATTTTTCCCGTAACGCGAGTCCGTACTCACTGGCCGCTGGCCACCGACGTCGAATGTAATTTGCGGACTGTAAACATGGCGCGCGGACCCGACGGCCGTAACGCGCCGTGAAATTAAATCTGCGCGATTCGCGATGAATAAACTATCGCCCACTGGGATTCATTCGCGACAAAATTTACGCGGCGTCGCATTTTTCGCGGGAAATGCACGAGCGTCGTCCCGGGCCGCGACGAAGGGCCGCGCGCGGTGGATCATTAACCGGCGGCGCGATCCCTAAGGACCGTTACGAAAGAGAGTGGTTTTGCGCTTCGTGAAAATTTCATTGCTAGCGAAACTTGCCGTGCGTTCGTATAAACGACGAGATGTATTTCTCAAGGTAAATGGGAGCGACGCTTTGCGCGGCATAAATCGTTGACGCGCCGCGCTTTTTCCCGTGGAAGGGTGGAGTCGCGCGATAGAGGTCAGTCGAATTCGGTGGTCACCCCATTCTTCCAGTGTGATTTCATTCCGAGAAATTCCGATTGTGTCGGCTGAAAAGTTGCCTCGCTAAATTAGCGGCTGTTAGTTTAACACGTTGCGCACCGTTGTGTACGCTCTACATACTCCACTTCCAGCTGCAATCGAGGAGGAAATGAGGGAAGTGCGTCGCAAATATTCATGCGCACACTCGTAACTCGCGTCTCACTTCGAAACACGCTGGAAAGGACTCACAACAGGCTCTCGCGTTAATTTGCCAGACGCATAAACGCGCCGAAGTTCCCGCCCACGGGGAGAAGTTTCCGATACTTTTCGCGCACGCGGAGTAATCTAGCTCGTAACAACTTCGCCGATGCCGGTCGTCGTCGTCGGGAATGGAAAATGAAGAGGTTTGTTACGCGCGCTGGAGTACCTTTCGGGAAGACGTAGCAGCAGTGGGATATCGTTAACGTGGCGCACGTTATCAGCATGGCGTACGTTATCATTGTGCGCGGCTGTCGTCGGCTGCCGCCCCTTCTGCAAATCAAATCCGCCATCCGACTCGCCGTCGCCGTTCGCGACGCGCAATTATTCATTCCGTTCCTTCGAGTGCTGCTCGTTCCCTTTCTTCGTCGGGATAGTGGAATCTATCTACCGGCCGCGGTATCTGCGAATGTGTGTGTGTATACGCGCGCATTCGAGTATCGCCGGAGGAGGGATTATTTTGTAGTCTCGTGGCGCACATGCTGGCGAAACAAAGCGATATGGAAATAGAAGCGGAGAGTTTCTACGCTACGGATATCAGCGGTGTCAATTAGGAACAGTAATTGGAAATTCAAGCCGCCCAAGCGTTCGCGCGTTCAAGGAGCCCCGTAAATGGCAAAAGAGCGCTTATTCGCGGTGTTAACGAGGAATTAATGATTCCCGCAAGGTCTTTTACGTATCCCCACCCCCTTCGTAATCCTTTCATCATTAGTCGAATTTATACAAATTACGCGACTCACCGCGCGTTCACGTGCACGCCAAGTCGTCGTCGCGGGATCTAAGCCGAACCAACTTCGTTCGATCGAATTAACGACGATGAAGGAACGACTATACATATCATCAAGAAAAGAAGAAAATATATAAATCCCAGAGTTATTTATTAATCGTTCACACACGTCATGTCTTTTGTGTTAATCAAGCATTCCCGTGCATCTCAAAATTCAGCGGCATCTTTCTTTTTTTTCTTTTTTTTTTAATACGTGACCGGCACGAAGTAATTCGGGGTAATTATTAACGGCTTACGCAAAATGCATTACAGCTGGTTGTCGGCCGACGTCGTGCTTCCGTGACGTTGAACACGGAGCCCTTTTCGATAAATGACATTTGTAAACCGCGGCGCGCGCGCGCTTTCGAGCTTCGCGCGCGTCTATTTAATCCTCTTTGATTTCACCTGCTCTCCCTCCCTCCCCGCAGAGAACTCGTGCGTTTTGTTTCCCGCCGCTCCCCCCAGCCCCCCTCGCTTGTCCCCTCCCCCCTCACCACGCCCTAATCAGTGATAGCGATGCAAAGCGGCGGAACGTCATTACGGGCGTCGAAAGCCAGTAGCTGAGCCGGATGATTGATCGCGCCCTCGTTTGCATTCAATAACTCCCCGCCGGTGTATTTTCGATTTGGCATTCACCGCAACCCGATTATCGTCGTTAATGCATTTAATTCGCCGGTCAGTCGTCGTGCCGCTCCGAGCGATGCATTATTAATTATCGGTATGACAAACGCAATTAGCGGTCGCGCACCTCGCTCGCTCGCAGGAGCAGAGCTCGAGCGCCGTCGGTTAGAGAGAGGTCGATTTGTTCCTAATGTAGCGGCATTTTTCCTAATGGAGCGAACATTTTGCCGCCGTGTGGGCAAGCACCGAGGTGGATGGAACGGAAAGGGCGAACTTTTACGTTGCATCGCGGACGAAATAACGAGGCAGTTAATGGCGGCGGAAACGTTCGTCGGACGAGCGAGCCTTTAAGAACGATCGCAGATATATGCGCGAATAACGTGACGAGTGAGTGGCGCGGAGACGGCTGTTTGAAGCAACAGTCGCCGAACGGACGATGGGTGAAATGGGCTGATTCTCGTCTGAAAAGTATAACGTAAGTTGGGAGTTAAAGAAGACCATATTAATGGCATCTGAACTACACTTACACTTGGTTCCGCGCGCCATTCGTGTCGCACAATTCTCATTCAAGTTCGGATTAGAATCACACGGAACGCTAAGCAGACTTCCGTTTCCGACTTTCCCGAGGGAGTGAGTGAAAGGGTCGACGAAATTCCAAGCGACATTCTACACGAACCGGAAGAATTAAATGACGAGAAGATATAGAGCGAGAGCGGAAGAGAGTAACTTCAAAACATTCTAATGATCCCGCCGCTCTCGAGGCCAGATATCGGGACGGACAGAGAGTGAAATTAGATCCGGATTTAAATTGCGGCTGAAGTTAATGAGGTGGCTTAACTGAGAAATGGGTGTTAAAGTTGGCGAAGTTCGGAAGCTGAACAGGTATGGAAGTTCGGTCGGAAGCTGAAGTTTCCCATTTTTTCTTTTTACAAACCACGAGAGAGACGAAACTCCCCGGAGTCCGCATCTAACGACGGTCAAATGTTGCTCGTTATGCCCGAGTCGTAAGGAACATTCAAGAATGGGGCGAAATTTTTTTAAATATTACTTTTATATAAGAGCTTTTTTATGCAAGAGTTGGCATGCATCGATCTTTATGCGATCGCGAGTCTCAGTCTTATAGTCTAATTGATAGAGGAAAAGCACACCAAAACTGACACAAGTATGATAAATCGACATACTTATATTCCTCGGCTGTAAATTCTATCAGATACTACATGGACTTCATCTACTGTGTACAATAGTTGGAGGTGAAATGGTAGTTTCTGTCTGCACGCGCACGTCGGTTGTACTGTTAGCGTCGTTTGATTTTTCGCTGCTGAAGTTTTTGTTGAGCGGTTTCCTTGCGAACATTAAAATAACAATGTCAGCAGTAAATAACTTATTTGACAACGTTATTTTATATTATGAGTCGTGAACTTCTTTAAATTACTTTGGATTCTGTGACAGTCTCTATTCTCTGTCACTGAAACACAAGAAAATGAATGGTCAGATTGTTCTGCGAATTAAGATACTTATGAGAATAACTGAGTGACAGATACTGAAGTCTTTTAACCGACATAACTTTAATGTGAAATATCATCTCACAGAATACGGTTGAAACTTTTCCTCTATTTCTTAATCATTTCGTGCGACGTTCGTACTTTGTCGGCTTGGACGATGAAGACGATGAAACGCGCCGCGTTCGCGATATCAGAATAATGCCGATGATAATTGTTACCGTCGAATTGCATCGGCTATTCGATTACAATGCGCCGGTTATCGAATATACGAACGTTTGCACGTTAGATTAATTGAACACGGGAAGCGCTGTATCGATTGCGGTTTTTCTAAAGCGCCGTCGATCTCATGAAAAAGAGCACAGCCTTCGAATGAGAGTTCGCTCGTCGTAAATAAAATCGCTTCGATTCATCGATATCACGGCGCAATTAGCCGCAGCTTTTCACGCCTTTTCCTCCGACGATTTCATCTTGTTCGCGTGATTGCGAAAATCGAGAACCGAGCAACGATGTTATGAAAGTTTGATATTGTTGTAAATGTATTAGGAATACATAATGCGCACGCATACCGTAAACGAAATCTTCTCTCTCTTTCTCTCTTTGCCCTCTCGACTTTCCCCGTCCCTTCGGACTCTCCAGCGCCGACGTAATATCGTAATTAATAATCCATTCTAGCTGGTTTTTGTAGACGCACCTGACCGTCGCAGCTTGCCGTTACCGCTTACGAGTAATTTATTACTGCAGACCACCTGCATGGCATTACAGAGGCTATACAGAGGCTGTACGCTTTTTTCGCAGAGGATCGCTTCGATCTTCGCCTGCGGTCAATGTCGATTTTTACAACCGATTCTCTCGCTCCCGTTTGCGAACCGTCCTGATTCTCGGGGTGGTTATTATCGTTTCCTACCACGAATAAAGCACACACACGGTTTCCACCTTGCGCTTTATCTTTGATTAGCGCTCGCACGAAGTAACTCCGGGTTTATTTAACGTGAAAGGAACGATCGATACTTTTAATAACAGTTTGCGCGATGATAACGGAATATCAACTCGTTGGCCTTTGATGATGGGAGGATATTTGAACGGTTTTAAAAATATCATTTTTAATTTCATATCCGGGATAAAAAAATATGTATCGAGGAAAATGGATGTAAAGGCAAAAATAAAAGAAGCAGTCGATAGTTGGGAAAAATAATTTACCCAAGGGTAGCGGAAGAAAAAAAAAACATTCCACTGATTTTTAATCACAAAGGGATGTTCGGATATTTTTTAAATATCATTTTTAATATCACGTCATAGTGAAAATATCGAGGTAGGTGGGAGTAGCGATAGAAACAAAATAATAATAATCGCTACCTATAATAATGATTTTTACACGACAGTGGAACAGCTGATCAACCTTTGGATGACGAGAAGATATTCTGACATCTTTCGAAGTGACATTTCAAATTTCACATCGGGTAGAAGAGTATCGAGGGAAGTGCGAGTAGAAGCCAAAGTGAAGGATGCCACCTCGGGAAGCGGACGAGTATCGCGGCAATTGTGCAAGCGGTCTGCGAACAAGATCCAAGACATCGCGAGAGAATAACGAGCAACGCCGGGGAACATCCTACCGAAGAGCTCTCGGAGTTGCGTTTCAAAAGTATTTCTCAGGTACTTTCCACGTCAGTAGGTTACGTTTCCCAAAGAGAAAGAAAGAGAGAGCATCGTGCTACCCAGGTCGTGCCATAACGCCACGTCGAACAGGCCATCGCTGCTCGCTCGCTCGCTCGTTCGCGATCATCAGTAACGCCACTCGTTTCATGCAAGAGCAGTTACAAGGACGTCTGAACGCGGGGCGCGTAACGGGCGTAGAATTCTCCCGGGCGCGCGTCTAGGGTGCAATTCGACGCAATTGCCAATTAGTGGCTCATTACCGAAACGTACAGTGGACCGTGGCAGCAACGGCCCGGTAGAATGGATCAGGCGGTGGAATTGTAGACGATGCTTTCCCGGAGTATACGGGGGGGATGTGGGATGCTGGTCGATGCCTGATAATGGGATCGAAGCTCCGGCCAGCACACACGGCTTGGCCGTGTCGAATGAGCCCCATTAGGCAAACTTTGAGGACAGCTATTGACGGGTCAGCAGGACGGAGAAGTGGACGCCGACGGACAGCTGGTTGACGAGGTTGAACGTAAGGATCCAGCTCGCACCGGCCGAGTATCGACCGGAATCGCTGGAACGCAGCCCGAAATCGATTCGGGATAACACCCCCATTAATTCCCCCGCTTGTATGCGCGTCTCGTTGTCAGCTCGGTGGCTCGTCTCGTGGCGACTGACCGAAAAACTGACCGTATTCATCACGGTGGGGGCCTTTCACGTGTATTCGAAACCGCGATTTCATACTCGTTCGAGTTCGCCGGCGAGCGATAAAAATACACACCTGACGGTATTTTAACGTCGGAGACTCGCGCGCATGACGCTCGATCGCGTTAAAATCGAAGAGCTTTCGTTGCGCGCGGCTTGATTAAATACCACGGGAAATCCTGACTTTCGTCATTAACGGAAATCCCAGGTAGCCGAGAAGCCGGCTATTGTCGATGTCCTAATGTAATTTCGTTGACGCGCTGTGCCGGCGCAGAACGCGCGGGGGATAAGATTAAAGCCGGGATTGCGTTTGCCGGACGAAAAGATCAAAGGAACGTCATACAACGGGATGATGCCTGATAAGATATAGCGACGGAATTATGTGGGCGCGCGCATTGCTTACGCCGAGGATATCTCGACGCACGCTCGCTCATAGGGTACGTGCTCGTGGGAGGAAAAGATTCCGCCGAGATAGCGACGGACTATTTTCCCTCCGGTTTCACGACGTTCCGATACAGCGTTCGATGTTTGCGAAATGGAAACGAAACGCGACCCGGGATGCTATCTTGCAGCGGTGAACATGACTCCGAGGAGGAAGAGGAAACACCGAGTCGCGGAGATTAGGAGCATTGAATGAATTTTCTCCCTTTGTTGAGGCCAAAGTACAGTGAAATATTCGAAACGTGCTATAAGGAAAAGAAAATGGGCAATTTTTGGGATTTTTAATCTGTAAAAATAGCAAACGGTAAAACAAAGAAGGAAATAAATACAATAATTTGAAATTAAAAAAAATTAAAATTTTAAGTACGTTTCCTCTCCCCATAAAAGTGCTATATGAAAATTGTGGGTGTGTATGTGTGTGTGTGTGTGTTCTAATCAAGAATAAAAAAATTATATTATAACTTAATCCTTAAGAAATAATTAAATTTTGCTACATTTCTAAAGTTTTACGAAAATAAAATTGTTCCATACAAAAAGTATTTGGCGTGCCCAGGTGGCATGTAAACAGAGTTTGTAGCGACAGCATAAAATTTCCTGTGCCAGCAAATTATTTTTCTCCGTGTAAAAGTTAATTCCTAAGCCAGCTGGTTTTATTTTTATTCCACACGCGACACGTGACGTTCGCCGAACGTTCTGCTCTTTTGCTCATCCTTCGCGATATATTCCCGTACGATAACAACGGCGATCATTCGGCATATGTATATTAACATTCATAATTATTATATAATTTACGACACATTACGGCAATCCTGCCACCAGCCACACACCTAAATTGACCTCTAGTTATCCCGGCTTTTGTAGCGGGGTCATTATCGGATCAAAGTGCTAATCAATATTCGCCTCGCTTGGCGAAGACAATGGACTTTGTTCGTCTGAATCGACGCTCCCAGTGTTCGACCTGTCTCGGGTCAGTCGGACACCGTACGGGAAACGAAAGGTGAGCGAGCGAGCGAGAGGGAGCGGATGCGCGGGACATTAAAAGCGCAATTATCACGAGCTTAATTAGAGACGCTTGTTATATCAGCTGCTTTTCCCCGGCTCGGCTCCGCTATTCATTCTTTTGACACTAGCTCCTCTTTCACGAAGTGCCTGGCGCGCGCGCACGCCCGCGCGATAATCCTCCGCTAAGTCAATTCATTCGTAAAATAAAACCCCAAGAGAGACTCGTTTTACTAGATGCACGCTGGATTAAAAACGTTCCCTTTCAATCATCTTAGGTCGAGAATCCACGTCATGTACCGTGCTACCGGCGAAATTAATCCCTTTGAGAGCTCACCGGCTCATGGAGCTTCGCGTGCCGTAAGTACACTAATGCGATATTCAAAGGTTAGAACTTACCGATAACTTGTGTGTTACGTTATTAAGGACGGGAGACGATCTTTCTGATACGATTGTGCGGGGATTGAGCGAGAATGCACGAGCAATCGACCGAGGAGTGGCGAGAGAACGGTAGATAGGAGGTTCTTGCGAGAGACGATAATGAGTCCTATTACACGGCAACGTTAATCCAATTTAGTAACAGCTGTGACTTGGTGAGCTCTTGTATTTAATTAGAGTATATTTTCAGGTCTAAAGGAATGTAACAAAAATTACGTGAAAAAATTTCGAATTCCGAAGAAAGTAAATTTACTCGCTAATTAATATCTTAAGCATTAATTAACGCTTGATCGTTCTTCGTAAGACAAGATGAATCAATGCACTGTTGAATGACTATCTCCAGCATTGTCCAATCTTTGTTCCCGGCAATTTTTGTTCATAAAACATTGTCGAGATCCGAGATGACTTATGGCCCGGCCAACAACGTCCGACTAGCAAAATGCGTTTTCTCACGTTCGGCGAACGATGTGTCGATCGTAGATTAATCTTCAGTTCCAGAGAGAGACGCTCGATTTTTCAATATAAATCAATCGATTAATTTAGAAAAACGATCTCGCTCTCTCGTCGCAAGCGGAAGAAATACCAGCTCCTCATCTCTCTCATTCCCAAGGGTACAGTCGCGCGTTTGGCGCGGCGGTACGATTGCATATACGCGAAGTCGTAAGACAATTAGAGACGAAAAATCGTCACGTGTTGCGTCGAAATCGACGCAATTTTTGCCGCGCCGTTAAACGTAGTGTTACTTTTTACGCTCTTATTGACGTAGGCCGATTCTAATCTCTGGCATCTGAACTGCTTATCTGCCGCTCGGTCTGACCACAGCATGGATCGTTCCACTTATCTCTTCTCGTTTCTAAGGACAGAGACGAGCCGCGGCGACATAGCCTCGCCACCGTTATCTATGGTAATCAACGTAATCAAGGCGACTCCGCCAAGCATGGGGCATGCCCGTGTGAAACTTCCCGAGACTGAGCGTTAAGGTTAAGCGCGAGAGGGTTAAACAGGGTAAACTTCAGCGTCCGTCTATCCGTCCGTCCACACGGACGTACCGACTCGGCGATAAGCCGCGATTACCAGCGTTATCTGATTCGCCGATGCTGATTAATGGTGCGTTCCTTGCGAAAAGCTTAATTTTTTTTCAATCGATTGTATCTCGGGAAATTATTGGTGCCTCGATATTTCCATTGAAAAACAGTTAACTTGAAATTGAAAGAAATTGAGAGCACCTCTCGGTAAAATTAAAATTCGCAAAAACTGGGACACCCTGTATGTGTGTTAGGGAATAGTGCGGTATACTACTAGTACATAATACTGTCTGTTTCATCCTGTTCGAACTTCGCAATGCTCGAGTTGATATTCCATTTAATTGATTTCAATTTGATCTCATTACGGATAACAGTTGCTTTTCGGACAGATCAATATTCTGCGCGCTTGATGCCAAATGTAATTTCATATTAATCGTCGTTGATTCGTCGATTATCGCGGGTCGAGTTTCCTTTGGTAAAAAACGGAAAATGGAAAAAATGGGGAAAAAATAGTATTATAGGCTCGATCATTTTTAACCGATTTTTGACTCCGATTACGCCCATTAATTTAGCTGTCTGCGCACGTAATATTTTATTTTTTATGCGCAACGATGAAGCGCGATACTTTGTGATATTAATTGAAAAGCATCGCACAGTCAGAGCGCAACGTGACGCGCACGTGCGTGTTACACATTCCGGAAAGCTTCATCTTTTAATGCGTTATGATTAATATTCTCGGGTGATTTTATTTACTTCAGCGAAATTCACGACACGTTTATCCGCATGATGTTTAATCGCAAAAAATCCACGATGCAGCTGCGGTATCGTGCGATTTTTTAATTAAAGGAAATTCGAAGCGGCGCCCTGTAGCTTTTGTATTTATTCATGATATTTTACGTCACGTATTTGTTTAGATGCGAAAGCATACATTACATACATCGATTTCTGTTTTTCGTCACGTCGGACTCCTATGTAAATTAGAGTCTTATACAAACGCGTGCTTTGCGTCAAGGAGGCTCAATGTCTTATTTTTAATGGCGCATCAAGGTAGCCACGCATAAATTTAATATTTGTCCAACAAAATTACGTTCCTGTACACTTTTCTCTAATTACACGAGCAGTCGGATAATATTTCAATGTGTGTTCATAGTACAAATTCCCTCGAATTCTTATCAAAATCTTTTACGACAACCTTAAACGAAACTGGCGTATATATAGAAGCTTTCCTTCTTTTTGCAATTTGACAATTCCTACTTTACTCAGTCCTCCAGCGTCACGGCCATATCCGTGGGACGTAAAGCTCCAAATACCCATGGACAACGTTGTAAACGCCAAATCCGCGGATGTTAGGACTCGTATAAAAAGACACGCGAGCTCCTCACCTCCCCACGGCCATGTACTTCTCACAACGTCGTCGAATGTCTCGTAGCAAGGAGTTGTGCTATTTCGCAAGTCGCAAATCCGCGGTGAGTTGCGTACAAGAAAAAAAAAAAAACGAAATAGGTATCCTATCTCGAGATAGCCCGCGCGACGCATCCGGATCGGAGAGAGAGTCAATTTTCGCGAAGGCTTCCTCAGGAACACGCGCAGAATCTCGCCGAGATTCCGAGACGGGTTTCCGGTTTCGATCCATCCACTACGCGATTGCGAGCACCGATTGAATTACGGTTTAGCCGCGCGACCGGCCGGCCGGCGCGGAGTCCGAGTCGTTTTCTCGCCCGTTCCGACCGCTATCCGATAACGAGGCGCATTCCGGCATAAGGCTCATCCACCTGCGAGGTGGTACTAAAAACGATTACAAGATTTAGCGTAGAGGAAAATTTCGTTGTTTAATGACTTCCAGCCGATAAATTAGTCGATCGTAAATTGATGTCAAATCAGCGCATACGGTTTCCCCTGCTTCGTTGTATGCTTGTATACATAAGAGACTTCGAGACAGCTGTAAATTGTAAAATGAATACTTCACTACACACTGCAGAATATCCAGGCATTTATATCGAATGAACTGAAAGTGGTTGACAATGTCATCTTTCTTCAATTACCCCCTGGACCCATGAGATCCCTTTGCCCGCACGGAATTTTACCCAGAGCTGAAAGTCTTTCATAATACCTCGTCAGTGGGGCATTCCTTTCCCCTCCCTTCTTCCCGTCACATCCTTGCGTCGAGATGCACCCGGTAACCGCGTTTATCCGTCTCGCGGCTGGTCGCGCGCGTTAATGGAACACGAGGCGGCGCGTTGTTGCTCTCGTTACCTCGTAACGGCTGTCCTCCTCCTCCTCCTTTTCACAGCGAGAAGAAGCGGCCGCCGCGTCCTCTTCCGGAGGTGTGTATTTCGAGGTCGTTAACTCCCGACCCCCCGTGACTCCTTCGGGTGGGAGCTCGCGTTGCGCTCGCAATAACGCGCGCGGGCGCGTCTCGCTCTTAAAAGGGAACTCGTCCGTTCCATTACCGTCGCGATCGTTTTAAATCGTATCACTTAAGACCGCTGGTTAACTTCCGACCGTTTCCCCGAGGTTTATCGCCGCTTCCTCGATTTATCGCGCGCTCGTGCGAGCGGGTGTTCGCGCTGCGTTCGTTCGCTTGTGGCCCGCCCGTCCCCGTTAATGCGCTCCAAGAGTTCCCCCCTCCCCTTTCCTCAGTGTTACCGTCGCGGTTGAGTTTTACGCCCGGCTACATCAACCCGTCGTCGTCGTCCGACGTTATTCGCCGGACTCTTCTTTCAGTTACGTAATTAACCCTCTCGCTCGTCGCGTCGGTACGTACGGTGACAATACTCGGCGAATGGGCAGTGTAGTTAGTTACGGTACTCGCGTTGCGCCCGGGAATTTAAATAAACGAGTTAGGGACAGATACAGCCGCTGTACACGGATTAGCGTCTTCCGCCTGGACCCGAAATGTGTCCAACCGCGGATTTTCCCCGAGCGAGTCTCCCCTGAATAAGACGAGCAATTTTCCGATTTTGCTCGCAAGTAACGAGCGCGGGTCGAATAGTCGTGGCTCGGGACAATTAGGAGATCACGCTGAACTCCCTATAGTTTCTGACTCGGATCAAAGATTCGAGCGAATTGCCGACATCGCAATATCGTTGACGTTTCTATTGTATCACCTCCCATTTATTAGATTGATTCTCAAAAGTTTTTTTCCAGACCGAGGGAAAAAAATATCCGGAAAATAAAAATTCGGTGTTTATTCGGTGGATAACAATCACATGTTTATTTCAATCTCTCCAAATTCTTATATTTCAATAAAATACATTTAATAAAATAAACAATTGATTTCGTGAAAAGCTACTGTTTTAAGACAATGTATATTTTCTCATTTGAAAAAAAATGCTTTTTCAGTGAAAATATGTATATTAATAAAATTAAATATGTTGTCGGTACCCACTGAATAAATATTTTTTTAATTTTTTAAATATTTTTTTCCCTCAATACGTAAATGCTGAACAAATGTCGGCACGAACAAAACATTAAAAAAATAGAAATATGTCGACAGATGAAATGTGTATTCTACTAGAAAAGACTGAATCAATCTAATATTATTAATGTTGTTGTTACGTTTACCAGAGATTCAGCTTAGCAGCTGTAAAAGGTATTCGATATACTTAGAATATTTTGCCAAACGGCATAAAACATTCGAAAGGAATGATTCCTCGCTTAAGGCTCGCGATATTGCTCATAATACTGTTGTTGTCAAGCTTGTAAACTGATTAATTCGATTGCGCCGCAAGCTTTGTATCCAGTATAAATTCCATCTCGCGCGATTTCGAGCGTCCGATTCCACCGCACGCTCGCCCACGATATCTTGTGGTAACGCGGACAGTTAATTCGCGGTATTGCGTTAACGAATTCGGATGGCAACTTTGTTCACTCGTCGAGAGAAAGAGAGAGAGACGTATCGGAGTGCCGGCTGCGGCAACGGGAGGGAGCGAGTAACGGGCGAACGATGGGAGGGAAGGAAAAACGCCGGCTAACGGGTCCTCCGACACCTCCGGGGAAATACGCGAGCTCTCGTAAAAATAATGCGCGGCTCGTTTGTTGCGTCGGACAGTGATTCGTCTGGGCGAGGCCAGCGACCTGAGAAAATGGTGCGGGGGCCGCCAGGGAAGCGGAACATTTTTCACCCGCATACTTAGTATTCGTTACACCGGGAGATCGGTCGTCTCGCGGCGCGAGTTTGCGACGAGGATCGCGGCAGAGAGCGCGCGAGTGAATAAGGGAAATGTCTCGGCGATGTCTGACGATGTACCGAGAGTATCTACTACGTGGCGCGAGGTCCAGGCACGTTCCGCTTCTTCTTTCAGTTCCACATTGGAGCCACTAAAATTTCCCCAAATTTCGCGAAAATCCTATTTGTACATTTCCACCAGCGCGCCTACCGACGCAACTCTTACCGAAAGTTCCGCTCTCTCCGATCTCATCGTTCTCGCGTTCCGCGCCGAGAGAGAGACGACATTATTAACACGTTCCCTGCCGCGTGGGGCGTACACGCTGAACTTTCCGTTCAAGCCATTTGGTATTATCATTGTAAAATGA